>NC_051847.1:38117771-38204578 GCF_002237135.1 Teleopsis dalmanni
AATACATATAACACATACCATCAAACAACACAATACGTAGCAAACATCAACAGCATTAAAACTACTACTTGGCAACCCTTACCATTTTTTTACTTCTAAAACTGTCCGCCAGAGGTCAGGAGATGATTTTTTTTTTCATTTTTTGAAGCATATTTTTAGACAATCCGAGACATTTATATATTTTTCAGTCATTGTTTTAAAAAAACATTTATATTAACTGCAGGTACTAGATCCACTCTGCTAGAACATAAATCCATTATTTTGTGTATAAACATATGATTCAAAAAATTATTTAAAATAGATCAAAAAACTATTTCTTCCCGTACCGGGAATCGAACCCGGGCCTTCCGGGTGAGAGCCGGATATCCTAACCACTAGACAATACGGGATAAATTACATTGGCTGATAATTATTCTGAAGACGTTGACATTTTTATTTATTTTTATCTAAAATTGAAAAATACTTTTATATCATTAAACTGACTTAATTATTAATTTCCAAATAACTTAATTAAATTAATATGAACAGAAAACAATAAATTATTATATACTTCCTTCTTCTAAGTCTTACTGTTCGAGACAGTTTTGCTAGCGACTTTCTTTCTAGAATTCGTCGGATTTAGCATCTCTCATTAAAGAACATCTTATGTTTTTTGGAAGGTTCCAAATGGCTTAGAATCATTTGTGTTCCATATAGTAACAGAAATTATTAGAATACCGGTATAACACAACCTAACCCAATGCTAACTATATAGTATTGATTTAAAAACATATTCAGCTGAATAAAAATGTTATAAATATAAGTACATTAAGCTAAAAAAGGACACATCTTTTATGTTAATAGAACTTTTCTATTATCTCTATATCTCTTCTCTTTATCATAAAGACTCTATTACTTCATTCATTTTTAATTTGTTATATTACACAGAAATGTATAATTATATTATATATATAAAGCTTACAGCTATGTCATTTTAGCCGTCGGCCAAAAAGGCTCTACTTACAATAAACTGAGATACATATTTAGAAGAATTTATATATATAAGCTAATTTTAGGCAATTATCTTATGTAGACGTTACGTGGTGTAGTCCATAAATTTAATCGACTAAATCAATTTTTTAAATTATAGTATAATTAAGACCCATATTCAAAAGAATTGATAAATATAAGCTAATTTTAGGCAGTTAAATTTTATAGGTGTTACATGTTATAGTCAATAAAATTAATTAGCTTAATTTACTTGTAATCTCGCAGAGTTCTTACTAACAAAATTTCAATCGAATAGCTCAAAAGCTAAGAATCGGAAGAACAGATTGAGTAGTCGTGCTATGCTGATTCAGATATACATATATATGGTTTATTAAGCTTATTGGTTTCCAATGTCTTCTTTGGCGCATTAGAAACATAACAAATCGAGAAAAAAACTTGAAAACATTTTTATATAGATTAAAAAAATTTAATATTGATATACATTAAATTAAAATTAATATATATATTAATTTCGAAGACGAAGTTCTTAAAAAAATAAATAATTAAGATAATAAAATATACATTTATTAAAAAAAAAACCCTTGTCTCCCCGACGGGGAATTGAACCCCGGTCTCCCGCGTGACAGGCGGGGATACTAACCACTATACTATCGAGGACGTTGAGCACAGTTTGTCAGAAATTTTAATTATTTTACTGCAATATATAAAAAAATTTAAATATATTAGATATAATATATTATTATTCATTTATTCGTTTGAAACTTTTAAGTTACAATTTTACTTAGCAAGAAATATTTCATTACAGGAAAATCAGCGGCCGCCTGTTTACAATCCAGAGGATTATGTGCAATCATTAAAAAAATTTGGCAAAAGACAAAGCGGTAAAAACCCACGATCCATATATGACACTCACGACACTAAAAATGCGAATAGTGCAAATAATACAGATGACGCTTATAGGTCATCCACATTACCCAATAAACACTCAGAGTACAAGTAAGTAATAGAAGAACCCAAAGAACATACTTAGTCAAATGTTTTAACCTTTAAATTTTGCAGAAGTCCCATACCAACCCCACCGGAAAGTGACAGTGAAATGTCTTTAAGACAATTCAGTTCAGTTACAGATTTATTAACAAAATTACGCGCTGATTTAAGAGTTTCATTTCCAAGGTATACTATATACACCTAATTATCGCTATATACCTAATAGTGCTGTTCACATTATTCGAAGTTTTTAAAAATTCGAAGTTCTTCGAATATTCGAATATTCGCATTTCAACGAAGTCTTCGAAGTTGGAAAAAACTTCGAAGTTTTTGTGAATTTTTGTTCTCGAAGTCTTCGAAGTTTAAATGTAGTGAAAAACTTCGAAGACTTCGAAGACTTCGTAAGCAAAAGGTGAAGTGAGAGCGCACAATGCAAACAAACGTGCATCACACAAATTATTTGAGGGATGAAAGCGTTTGCTTTGTTTGTACGGTTTTATGTTTTTTTTTTTTTGGTATTCTATGCAGAAAATTAAAAACATGTTTTTTTGTTTTATTTTATTACATAAAATTTATTTTATTATTAAACATGTATTATAATATATATTATTATTAAATATGTTATTATTAAATATTATTTATATTAAATAAAAAATTTACATTTTAAATAACTTATATTTATTATTTATATTTAAAAAATCATAGTTGAGAAAATTTTTAATATACAGTGGTCGTCCAGTATAACGAACGCTCGATATTACGAATTTTCGATATAACGAACACCCAAAATATTTACATTGATTGTTCTATATAACGAACGAAAAAAAAAATTCTGCTCCATATTACGAACAAAAAATTTTTTTTTTCTTATTCGTTTTTGTTTTATACAAATTATGCTTTTGAATATAATTTTACTATAAAACCAGCATTATTCAGCTTAGAATATGCATGTAGTAATTGTTCGTTTTTTTTTTTCTGAGAAAAATGCCTATATATGGCAAAATGCATATATGCAGGCGCCACTGATCTGTTGTTCACAAATTCAGTTTATCATATACGAAATACTATCCAGACATACATATATATAATATCCTATATTATATTTTCAATTTTATTGTTAGTGTGACATTAGTAAATACGAAGTTAATAAATGGAATAATGCTGATAATACCATCGATGTCTCGGACGAGGATGATGGATCTGATGACGAAAATATAGAAGAAAATAATTTAGAAATTATTAAACATAAAGATGCCATAAATCATTTCGAAAAATGCATAAAGTGGGCGATTAACAATAATGAAACTTCAAAATTAGCTGTACTAAGAGAACTACAAGAAAAAGCTGTTCAGAAAAGTCTTGAGTGTAGTAAAAAACAAACAAAAATTAATGATTTTTTCTACTCTACACTATGATTGAATGCGTCCTTTCTTATAAATAATTTTTGTAACAACCGAATAAAAAATACTTTTAAATAAATATATACTCGTACGTGTTTATAAGTTAATTTATGAACTCAAATATATGAAATCTCCTAAAAATAACCATATTGATAGGTAAATGTATAACATTCGATATTACGAATTTTTCGATATAACGAACAAGGGGTGCAACATAAAATTCGTTATATTGGACGTCCACTGTAATATAAAATACATGAAAATTTGATGGAATTTCTTTTATACAATTTTGCTTATACACTAATTTACATTTTATTTAGATACTTCCTTATAATATTATGTATTTCTTTTCCTAGAATAAGGGATTTAAAATTTTTCCATAAACAGTAAAATAACTGTAACTACAACAAAACATTCAAAATTTTATAATGCAAAAATAAATTTGCGCTTGCCTGCGTGATCATCACAGCTCATACAGGTCAAATAATTAGGCATTAATAAGCAAAACTCATTTTTCCATAACTAATTTTCAAGATTTTAATTTGTGATTTTATTGAAAAGGAAAATGAAAACTTTTATAAAATTCCATTACTAATAAAATCCATCAATATCAATATTTTCATATTATTACGTATATATTTTATATTATATTAAAAATTTTCTCAAATATAATTTTTTAAATATATATAATAAATATAAGTTATTTAAAATGTGAATTTTTTATTTAATATAAAAAATATTTAATAATAACATATTTAAAAATAATATATATTATAATACATATTTAATAATAAAATAAATTTTATGTAATAAAATAAAACAAAAAAACATGTTTTTAATTTTCTGCATAGAATAACAACAAAAAACATAAAACCGTACAAACAAAGCAAACGCTTTCATCCCTCAAATAATTTGTGTGATGCACGTTTGTTTGCATTTTGCGCTCTCACTTCACCTTTTGCTTACGAAGTCTTCGAAGTCTTCGAAGTTTTTCACTACATTTAAACTTCGAAGACTTCGAGAACAAAAATTCACAAA
Source organism: Teleopsis dalmanni (assembly GCF_002237135.1). Taxonomy (NCBI): domain Eukaryota; kingdom Metazoa; phylum Arthropoda; class Insecta; order Diptera; family Diopsidae; genus Teleopsis; species Teleopsis dalmanni. The sequence continues at coordinate 38,122,187 of NC_051847.1, forward strand.
AACTTCGAAGTTTTTTTCAACTTCGAAGACTTCGTTTACTATTCGAATATTCGAATTTCTTCGAATACTTCGTAAATTCGAATATGAACAGCACTAATACCTAATTATAACTGTATATACTACTCTTGAATTTCCACTTGCAGTTTCGTGCAGGAGTTTGTGGCTACACCCTCAGATGGAGTCAGCTTACTTTTAGAAGTGTTAAGAGCCATACAATTATCACAAGCTGCTAATTCTCCAATGCCTGCTGCTCAAATGACCAACTCCATGCCACGTAATACGCAGTCTTACCAACGCCGAGCTTTACTTGATGAATTAGCTTGTTTGTAAGTAAAAATAAATTGTTTCTATATAAATAAAAAATTGTAAAACTTAATTACTTATAAAAATTAGACAATGCATCAGTTTATGTTGTTCCCGTTCGGTAGAAGCCACAGCTCGTTTAGGAACAACACCCATTGGACTTATGCCTTTAGCTTCCTCAGCTACTGGTCAGGGAATACGTGCACGCATATTGGCTATGCAACTCATGACAGCTGCTTGTGACAAAAATACTTTGGGACATAATTCTCAGAAAATTGTTATCGCAGGTCACACAGCCGTTTCGGAGGCTATGTCAACATTACGTTTACGATGCAGTGAACCTGTACGTTTTCGATTATTAATTGGTATGCTCAATAGTGGTGGTGGCTCTGGAGAGCTACAAGCTGTTGGTGTTAGGTATTTGCTGCTTAATTAATATTATATATATTTATTTATTTATTCTTATATTTCCTTGATAGATTCATTAATACCTTCCTTGAGAGTGCCGAAAACCTACAGCAGCGTCTTTATTTGCAAGCAGAACTTTTTCAAGCAGGTTTCGAACCATCTACTTTGTCAAAGGTAAGAAAAGTACAAGTAGTATCTATACTCTATTCCGATTTTATAAATACAATTAAAGAAAACATTTAAAGAAAACGTGGTTTAGTTACATTTAGTTTTAAGCATTAATAACTGTTCCTAATATAAGTTTCTTAATCAGTTATATCCATTTATATCCACTTATAATTCTCTTAAAAGCTCATATGTAATAAAATTGATTTCATTTTCATAGACAATTTCATCCTCATCACCTTGGTTGGATAATTTACGTAATGAGATTAAACATTTTAATGAGATCTATGTGGATGTAGATAAAATGTTGATGCAAGCACGCGAAGCTGATCGTGTACGTAGTCAAATGGTTATATTGGAAAGACGAGTTCAGGTAAAATGCACGATTTATATAAAAACTATATATAAAAAATTAATAATGTTTAACTCATAGATACTACATGAAGAGAAAGCTGTTTTGACATCAATGGAACGTCGCCTCCAGGAACGTTGTGCAGAACTGCAACGTGAAATATTCCGTTTGCAAGGAGCGCAAAATGACAACGATTTGAAAGGTTTAGACAAACAACCTATTGCTTTACCTCGACATGTACCACCATCACATAGTAAACAAGATTCATCTGAACACGAAGATGAGGGTATTAGTAGCTCAGAGACAGGACCTTCACTTAGCCCCGTTCCAATTTTGGTACTGCCACAAAAAACGAATATAAACATTTTAAACCAAAAGCACTATAAAAAGAAAACAACACAAATGAAAGACGATGAAACCGCAACCATAGAAGATGTTATGGAAGAATTGGATAATATAGTAAGCGAAGCAGAAAAGCAAATGTTAAAGAGTGATGTTAGTAAAAAAGGAGCAATTAGAAAATACACCGAAACGAAAGAGAAAGATATTGTACCTGTCAATATTGTGCCACAACCACCGCGTAAAGCACGTTCATTAGCACATATAGTCTCACAACCAGGTGGTTCAGAATTAGACGGTACCGAATTCGGTTTATTAATAGCACAACAACAAACAAATGGTAATATAGCATTACCACAAGGAACAGGTCTGCGTACATTCTTTGACGAGACCGATTATGATATGACAGAAATCGATAAACCATATCCTATTGATATAGCCGATATACCTGAAGTTAATACAAATACAGCTGCATTTAATAGCAGTACCACGCGAGAATTACTGGATGTTATAATGAATGCAAGACACACAGATGACGATCCCACAATTAAAGCTCTACGTGAAGCTAATGCTACAAGTAATCAAAACAATAGCCCACACAATAAACGCAATAGTTTTGCAGGCGGTGAGGCAATTAGTACAGCCCTTGGGGGCTGTAAGAAACTGCAAGCTCCAGCGCAACAGTTTAATGGTGTATTTTTTATGACAGGCATGAATACGCCACAGAAATATCCGAAACCAGATTTAACTGCAGCTTTACAAGCTAAACGCGTTTCAAAGAATGTAGAACGATTGGAAGCTATATTTGCCAGTCATGACCGCCTCAATGAGACTAATGCCTTAATACCTGCACGTGAAAAGTCTCGCAGCAATCAACAGATCTATTTCGGTAGCAATCCTACATTACGCGTCAATGGTGGTTTCTGCAGTTATACTAACAATATAACCATCAACAGTAATATTACAACGCGAACACGATCATATACGCAGGGTTCCAAGCTGACAGATCTGCCATCGGGTCTATATTAGTTTTTTATATGAGAGATATAACTATGTTTAAGGAATACATTATATTGATAATATTCGAAACTTCTCATTTAGCTTATAACATATAAAATTAAATTAAATAACAAATTAGTAATAAAATAATATTATTAACTAAAAATTAAAATTACTTTTAATTTAAATTAGTAGCCCCAATTAACACGAAGACAGCATTTTGTGCAATATTTAATGATGAAATTAAAAATAAAATATCAGGAGTGTTTATTATTGTGTTTAAGTATTAATTGTAATTACTCCTTTAATTATAATTCGATTTATTTAATATATAAATTGGTGGAAGCAAGTTTTTAATGATATTAGTTAACTCAAATATTGCATTTAATTTTAAAATGTAATAATTTTGATATTAACTATAATTGAACTTTTTTAGTTCTACGGTCGTAGAATTTGTAAGAAGTTTCATTTATTTTAATCAAATAATATTTAAGATCATTATATTAACTAATTACCATAATTTCGTTTTCATCTCATTAATAATTTTAATTATATAAATATTTTTATACTGTAAAATGTTTAATAAAAATAAATATTTTAAACTTTAATATATCTAAATAAATTTTTTATTTTTGTCAAATTTTATTTATATTATTGTTTTTGTTAATAATTGTTTTGTTCGTTTGTTTTTATTTATTAAGGTGCTACAATGAACTCAACTCTTAGAATAGGTTACCTCCCTGGGATTTGTTATCACCGAATGGATACGTATCCGAATGGAGATGTCTTCGATTGAAGAAGTTTTGGATAGGGTTGGTTCAAACTGCAGACGTTTCCAATTGTGGTTGTTTCCATATGGAGATGCCTCCGAATGGAAATGTCTTCAAATGGGAATATCTCCGAATTGTTATCTCCGAATGGATAAGTATCCAAATGGAGATATCTTCAATTGAAGAAGTTTTGGATGGGGTTAATTCAAACTGCAGATGTTTCCAATTGTAGATGTTTCCAAATGGGAATGTCTGTGTCCGGATATGTCCGAATGATGAAGTCTCTCAATGGGAATTTCTCCGAAGGCAGATGTTTCGGAATGGAAATGGCTAAGAAAAGAGATATTCTCCAATGAAACTGTGTACAAATAAGGATGTCTCAGAATAGAGATATCTCCACATGTGAATATCTCCGAAGGGAAATGTCTTCGAATTGGGATGTCTTCAAATGGGAATATCTTTCAGTAGAGATGTCTCCGAATGGGAAGTTTTTGAAAAGTTATATTTGAATAAATGTTATTAAAAGCAGTGATAAATAATTTCTCAATAAGCTTTCATAAAAATAGAAAAATAATTACTCTAACAAAAATATATTAAACAAACTTTTTTTAAATTACAATAAAGCATTTTTAGATTAATAAATAATTCGGAACTAAATTTAATAAATTTCAAAATCAAAGAAAATTTTTTAAAATCATTCTCGGTCATACTTTATCTTAAAATAGCGCATAATTGTTACTCGTCAAGCTCAATTCAATTAAAAATTATTCTGAAATGATTGTTCTACTGATTGATGGCATAATTAAAAAAACATAAAATCAATTGATTCATTTAAAAAAAATAAAAAAAAAGCAATTAATATATATAAATGAACTTGTGTTCTTCCATTACGTATTTGCTAAATTTATTTTTGATTTAAATTACAAATTTTTATTAATCTTAAAACCAAATTCTGTAATACAACAAACAGTACCTATATAGTATTATTGAATATATAATATACATATTTGAATAAATATATTAATTAAATACATAATACGATTTTATTTATAAGAAGTAACGGCAATTGCATATATAAATAATATATGATCTAAACCTCTATCCAGATATTCACTGCGGGATCATACAAGGTAAAACCTAAATTATTATAGAAGTTATCTACCAGATACTTTTTTTCGATAAACTGTCGATCCTTTCATTTAGTCTTTTAAATTAATAATCTTTGATCAGTTATATCACAGCGAATCCATATTATAACAAAAACATTCAGTTTTGTCATAGCCCATTGCATTATTAAGTAATGTTTTATTCTTTTTATAAGAGATTTATTTTTCAATGCTAGTCGTTGTGCCTGGTAAAGTATTCTATCGGTTCATTTGCGCACCCTGCTTTTCAATCCTCCTTCCACCCACAGGTGTACATTTTATTTACCTTTCGAATGGCTAATGACCAAAGAGTCGTCGCTATATGTATATGCAAATCCATAGTAGTATCGTGCAGAAATACGACGTGTTGCTAAACCAATTGTACTGCCCTATCATTAACGAACTGTGTTAATTCATTTTATTGGTTAGTTTTATGAAATATCCTCAAGCTTGTTAGATTTTTAATAATAAATATATATAGCAAACATTTCAATGTGGAAAGTTATTAGAGTATACACTAAGGTCAGTATTTAGAAACAAGGATACCGATTCCAACAGCATTTGCTAAACTTTGAAGCAGATCCATGGTGCTTCATGGTAAACTCATTGGTTCTGAACCTATATACAATGATGACAAAAAGATACAAATCAGCAAATTAGTGTGGACAAAAATTAGTAAACGATTTCAGCTATTCAGAATATCATTTGAATACTTTTATCAGTTAAAGTGTTCTGTTTAATTATATTTTTTCATTATATTTAGGTAAAAATTGATATATATCGAATCCACTCATTCAATTCTTTTTATTTCTCTAACTACAGAATCATCTACTGAAGTACATTTTTTTAATAACTTGAATTACTAAGATTAAAACCCAATTTTACCATAATTAATTATAAACCCTTGTTTATACTTAGAAGATCTTATTTTCTTTGAGTTTGGGATTAATTTTTTTGTTTTACAATAGGTGGAAAGCATCGATAGGACTTTAACTCACTGAAATCACTACTTTCCACCTCAGTATGGAAACTTCACTCTAGTAATTTAAGAAAAGGTATATAAGCGAGAGGCTTAGTACCTACTGGACTAGTTTTATATAAGCATAAGTGTAGTGCAGATAGACAGAAAGTAGGTGAAGGAGGCGTGGTTATGTTACTACGGGAGATGGACTGGTGGTAGACTCTAAGACCAAGGATTATAGTTAATGCAACTCTGTGTCGCTTTGAAAATTAAATGAAGAAAAATTTTTCGTTGGCCTGTTTTTATAAGAATACAAACACCTTTTACAAAGAAACAAAGTTACAAAGTTTAAATAATGAATTAATTGGCGAGTGTTAATTATGATAGGTGAAATTTGCTTTATGTTTAGAGTATAGTATATAGCATTTGTACTTACTGCATATACATACATGCATTAAAAATATTAATATTACTAAAAATTAAAATGAAACCCTTAATACGTAAGTCCATGCCTTAGAACTGTTAACGTACGATATATATGTATATGATATATAGATATATGTATGATATATATGTATATGTAAATACATATAATACATGTAATAGTAAAAATATATAATATAATTGAAGCCCGTGAAGCTTCTTTAATATATTAACAAACAGGTTAAAAAAATTTCCTAAATATATTCGTTTTTTTAAGATACTTTTAATACATATACATATATACATATATATATAATTTCTCCAAAAGTATAAATATTTATTGGTCATATATATATGTAGATAAGATCATATACTTGACATAACCAGCAAGAGCAGAAAAATGAATTTTTATTGCTTGAATGAATTTCGGAATTTTTAATTATTAATTACAATTTAAATACATATTAATCATTTTAAAATTCTCTTACGTCATAATTATATACATAATAAAAAAATTCAAGTCATTATTATTATTAAATATAAATAAACAAGCATGTAAGTATCGTCTTTTTAAGTCATTAACATTTTGGTTTATAATTTTTCTCATTTTTTACCAATAAAAACAGTTTTAAGAAAGAAAATATTATGACAAATTATTAAATAATAATAACATATATATATGATATCATGTGTGATATGAATTTAAACACAATAAACAAATAATTAAGTACTAATTCGAGCCGAATGCGAGAAGGCGCTACACTTTTATAAAGATTCAATATGTACATTAAGTTATATACAAATTTATGTAAGTGAATACTTAATGTTTCTAGTACCTTTTTTTAATAAAGATATTAAGAAATAATAATGATATATATAAATAAAGAATATACAGAATGTGAGCAGTGATATTACTACACTTTTAAAAGAGATTAGTATTCGTTCGCATTCGTGATCTGAAAGATAATCTACCAACTATGTATCTAAAACATTCAAATACATACATATATAGCTTAAGCTTCAATATATTACTAAAAAAGGACATACTAAAATTTGCATTTAATATTTTTTGATGTTTTACAACGGACAAAAACGCTATGTGCCCTATGCCTAAGATATCACTTATTATTAACAAGTGCAAATTTCCCTTATATTCTATGCCTTGTTGCTCAATTTAATTAGATACTGAAAAAATCCGTCTTATTAAAATATCTTCTACACCCCATTAATACAAAGAATACAAAGAAATTATTGAAATCACTCATATAGTGTAGTCAAGCCAATCAATTCAGTCAGTCCTTTATTTTCCACCAGACTTTCAGAGCAAGTCCACCTAATACGCAATGACCTGTCAACAGTTACACTATTTTGGTAAGTTGGTTCCACTTTATTCAATGCAGCTCACTGATACGGTTCTTATCTAAATCAGACAAAGTAAGTCTTGATCGGATCTACTAGGCATAAAAAAGCTGACAAGAAACTTCATCTGTCCAGCTTTTTATGATATCACTATATATTTTTGTTTGATATCACAAATAAAAAACGATATACTGTTTCTGTATAGACTAAAGCGCACAGAAAAATATGAATGATATAATATTAACTTTCCACAATATTCTGCAAAAGGAAATGCGCTAACACAAATAGGTAAGTAAGTTGAAGTCGCGACCTTGTTTCTAAAAAAGTCCACTTTAGCTCAAATGAAGGCCCATTGTGGTGCTATAGGAATAGCATTGGTATGTAAATATATTGAAAGATCAGTATACGGCTAGCACCGAAAAATGTAAGGACTCCTTCATTAGATAAAGGAAAATCAATCTTACAGTTCTATGAATTCGGCTAAGTTTCTAATATTACAGGATGACAACTCGGTGAGGTCGGTAAGAAAAGGTTTTTGATCTTCTCCTAGCTAAAGACGTGCACTGACACATGACATGGAGCACGGTCTCCTACTCATCCTCAGAGCCACAACCACGACAAAAGTCATTATAGGCTAGACCCAGTCTCATAGCATGTATTCCTGTTTCGCATATACATATGCGCTAAAAATAAAACACTACATTTATGTGCGTTATGTTACAATTTGAAGTGTCTTTTGTATAAGCTTTTGTGTAAAGGATTATGGAATTTTAAAGAACTTTAGAACTAATAGACACACTCTTTATCAATAAAAATTTGTGTGAAGAATCGAATATGCATTCGAGCAAATGTAGCTCCAATTATAAAAAGCAGACATCATATCAGGTAATTTAGACATGCAACGGCAAAAGCCAACCACAACGATTATCTCAGTAAGTGTTTTACAATCAATGGATCAACATCAGAAGCCAGTAAACCAGTAAACCAGAAAACTGCCACAATCGATACAAAGTGCAACCATTACTTATATGGCTTTTCATATTGTGCAGTCTAATCCAATAATTAGCATTATCGATTTAAGATTAGTAAACTAAAAATAAAATTTTGAAAATAAATTAACTTTAAATACAAGAATGTCCTCAATATGTAGTTCTGCCCTAAAACGCGATTAGGGAAACAATAAAAGTAAAGTGAATAAAGTGCAGTCATTTCTATCTCAAATTTACTATTGAAAATAGTTGGAAATAATTTAACAAAGTGGATTAACGTTCCAAAATAAACAAAGACGCTTTTCTTATCAAAAATAATTATCAAAATTTGCACCCAACACCTGCTGTGCTCAAGATAATTAGTAATTATAATAAATAATTTTGAAAGAGTTAATCTATTACTGCAGGTAATATAATGTATTGGAATCAACTATATGAGTGTTTTTTTTTTAAATAAAGTGTTAAGATTATATACTCTAAGGATATGTAAATGTTAATCAAATAAACTACCGAAGAGCAATAATTAGGACGAAAGACATTCTCTTCAAGTATACATATTTTTGGAATTCTTTTTAAACAGAAAGTAATTTGAAGAGTTAAGACTTTGTCTTCAGAAGTTGTGTAATTGTCAGTAATATAAATTTACAATTTACAAACGTTTAATAAACTATGTATCGATGTTATGTTCTATGAGTCAGAACTTCTGACACAGAAGTTAATATTTTTTATAATCGTTCAGGCAATATACACAAACCATATCGAAAAAATTATATACCTCAGTAGACGCTTTAGCACCGGTATATAGCAATCGTACTGGATTGCTCACTTAGTATCTTATAAATATATAAAACCCTTAACACAATACTAAATAAAAAAATTGATCTAGAGTTGTCGAAACTTCTTCTAACCAATCCAAAGAAAAATATACAATATAAAACTATACATAATATAAAACAATATAATTTATTAATTTTGCATTGAAAATCTAATATATACCTTTTAAAATATATTTAGTAGAACATATAATAAGTTGTGCCAGCTCTTAACGTATATTATAACTATACTCCCATAAACCGATGCATTACGATCATACTCAAGCGGAAAAAATGAGATCTCGAAAATGATCGATTTCAAAAAGAGGTAAACAAATAAACTTAAACGATGCCTGGATTCAAACTAATGAAGAAAACTTTTAATGGATAACCACCTGTTTAATGGAACCCTACCTTGAAGTATTCCCAATAAAATTCCGTTGTAGAAATGGTCTGGCAAACCGGGCATACCACTATTGTGACAACATAGTGACGATGTGTTAGGTAGTCTTAAGCGTCCTGTCCGTACAAAAAAAAAATATATTATAACTGTGACAAGCAAAAGAATCTAGTATATACAGGGCGAAGGACCTAGGAGTCCATTTCCTTATTCATAATTATTCCTAGTTAACAAATAAATAAATAAAATAAATCAAGTATATAAGTCAAAACAAATTCAAACAAAATAATTTGTGGACATTACGTTTTATTATTATCAAGTTATAATTGTAAACAAAGATTAATTATTAAATATTTATTTAATAATTATCATAATATATTTAGATATAAAAAATGAATCCAACATCGAAGAATGAGCAACCAACCATACGTCCACTTTCCCCAATGCTGCAGGAAATAGCCATAAAGGAACTCAATGAGGTGCCTCACAGATTACATGAAGATATATTAAGCCTACGTAAATGGATTTATAGTCAGCCACATTTACGTGCACGAACCAATGATCAATTTTTGTTAAGTTTTCTACGAGGATCCAAATTTAGTTTGGAAAAAGCAAAGCAAAAAATTGATAGATATTATTCTCTTAAAGCAGCTATACCAGAAATTTTTAATGAACATCGTAATGTAGATGATAAAATAGTTATGGATATAATACGTGCAGGGTAAATTTATTTCAATCAGTATTTCATGCTTACTACATAAGACTAATATGTTTTCTATATGCTTTTAGTATTATACTACAAATACCATTAGCCGCTGATGATACAAGGCCTTGCATTACCATTATACGTGCCGGTTCCTATGATACTAAGATATTTAAATTTGCTGATATTATACGTGTGGGTACAATGTTTGGTGAAATTTTAATGATCGAAGATGATAATGCCTCTGTCAGCGGTTATATAGAGATAATGGATATGAATAATGTTACTGCCGCGCATTTTTTTCAGTTAAAACCGGACCTATTGCGTAAGTTTTCAGTATTCGCTGACGAGGCAATGCCTACTAGACAACGAGGTACACACTTTATCAATGTTCCTCCACCATTCGAAAAAGGTTTTAGCACTTTGAAGAATTTCTTTCCAGCTAAAATGTTGAGTAGAGTATGTTTATGAAATATTTAAATTTATTTCAATTTTTTTAAGATATTAGTAATTCTTTTTCTAGATATCTGTTAGTTCTGATTCCGAAGCAATTTTTAATTTTGTTCCTCGCAACTATTTACCCATTGAATATGGTGGCGAAAATGGTACTATGCAGGACATAATTAATAATATGGAAGAGAAAATAATGAAATATCGTGAATACTTTTTGGACGACTCCAAATATGGTACCGATGAAAAATTGCGCGAAGGCACACCAATTAATTATGAAAGCTATTTCGGTATTGAAGGATCCTTTAGAAAATTAGACATAGATTAAAAATTGTCAATATTCAGTTCACCAAAAAAATATACCAAAAATTTATTCCATCAATTTTTATCGCAAGTATTTTTAGTTCATCACATCACATATATAAAAATATTTATATACGTAATATATATTTAAAATTGTTTAAATAACATACCAAAAACTAATATTAAAAATATTATTGTTGTAAGTAGTAGAATAAATTTATTAAAAATTGTACTAGAGTTAAAATAAAATAAATAAACCTAGATTGTTTAAAAAATGATGTTTAAATAAAAATTCTATTCAATTTTATAAAAATTTATATTTTCTTAACAATTAAATTCTCCAAAATTGTTAACATATGTATACCACATCTATTATTTATAAGCAGTATAAAAAATAAGTAGATATATATTCTATTATATTTCATGTGGAACTTGATTGAACTTTAAAACATCTACAACTTTTCACATATTGTTTCAATATAGCGTAGGGGCTATATTCCAGAACAGTCCTTGCGTCCACAATCTAAATTGTCACACAGACTCCACGACTTACCCCCTGGTATTCCCAGGGCTTTATGTTGGAGTTTTGCACAGAGCTTGACACCCGTACCGTAAAATCAGTAGCCCGTTAACGATATAAAAAAGCCTCAGATGGGGTATTGCAACCGAATTTTAAAAAATATTAGCACCAATTCTTTAAACAAATTAATAATTACTAGTTGCTATATATTGGTTATATAGTATATATGACCTCATATCAAAATGTAAATTGGATGATGAACTGATTCGTATGGAAATGCAACCCTGTGAAACCGTCACATAATATCTCTACAGTCAATACCTAAAAAAACGAAGGCTGTAAAAATAGAAAATAGAATGTTTTTATGTTATTAATACTCAAAAACGAAACCTCTGAAGATTTGAAATTATACGTATAAGACCTTAATTGAACTTAATTTATTCGAACTTTTTATCAAGAATACTGTGCGTATATGACAAGTCCAATTTTGCTTGATATTCATTATAAAAATATATATTTCCGATTCCACACATTGAAGATTTCAAATTAGCCAAGAATATTTAGTTTTGTTTATGCGATTAAAGATCCTACGGGTTTACTTTTTTTAAAAACATTTTAGCAGATTGTGGAACCAGTGCATTGATAATATGGAACAAACTGCAAATAATAAACAAAACAAGAATAAAATTAGGAACAAGCTACTTATTAAAACATCTATGAATTTGCGTAAACCACCACTTGCACTGCAAAAAATTGCTGAAGAAAAATTGAACGAAAATTGGGCAAAGATTCCAGACGAGATTAGGGACCTACGTATATGGAATGCCAATAATGAATTTATAAGGGCACGATGTGACGAACAATTTTTATTGTGTTTTTTACGTAGCGCTCAACATAATATGGAATTAGCTGAAACTAAATTAAAATCCTTCTACCGTTTACGTGATAAGTATCCAGCTTGTCTACGAGCTCCCTCATTCAAAGATCCAAAATTTAAAGAATTTTTAGAACAGGGGTTTATATATACAATACCATTACTATATACATACCTATATTAAATTGTTTTTTTTCCAGTATTGTACTGTTTTTGCCGAAACCAATTGCAGAAGATGGACCGATGATCATTTTGCTACGCCTCTCCTTATTTTCAGTTGAGAGACATACATTTTCAGAAGTAATGCAGAATCTGCACCTAATGCAGGAATTACTCATGTTGGAGGAGGACAATACGACTATAAGTGGCGTTATCTATCTAATAGACTGCGAAAATATTACTTTAAAAAATTTATATAATCTTTTCTATGTGGATAAGTTAATAAATATCTTTACGGATGGCCTTCCACTTCCTGTACAATCGGTGCATTTTATACATGAACCTCATCTTCTTGATGTTGCTATTAACATAATTAAATTCATGTTCAAAAAACAAATACCTAATGTAGGTTAAAGTATTTTATATAGCTTAGTACTGTTAGTATACTAACTGTATAGTTAGTACTTTTACAGTTCTTTGTAATATTTATATATAATTTATTAAAATAATTTATTTTGTATAATTATATTGTATTACATATATATATATGTATATTTAATTTTTTTTAACTGGAGTGTTTATAAACATTTTTAATCTTTTTTCAATAGTTGCATTGTCATGGATCTAATTTAGCTGATTTATACAAAACTATTCCACAAAATATATTACCTTTGGAATATGGAGGTTCATATAGAAATTTGAACGATCTAGTTTCTTATTGCGTACATAAAATTTATTCTCACCAAAAGTATTTTATGGAGGACTTTTCATTTGGAACCACTCTACACTGGCAAATGTGCTTAAATGCATTCAGAAATGAGAGCACGTCATATAGAATACTCGAATGGCTAAAAATTTTTATATATTAAATTAGATTCATATATTAAATTAATTAATTAAGTCCAATTTTCCATAATTAAGTCCAATTTTTAATTAGAATCAAAACAAATAGGTATAATTCTTGACTTTAATTGAAAAAAATCTGTAGTATATATGTAAGATAAATAAATATTTTGATATAAAAATAATATTTCTTAATATTATTATTATGTATAAAACACTTTTACTAACAATTTACATTGTAGCTGGAAATGTTATAAACACATATAATGCCTTATCGCTTATTAGATAATGATTATAACTTAAAATTGGTGCCAATATTCGATAATGAATTTAATTGCAAGAGGACTGTAGACTACTGCAGACCGTTTAAAATATTTTTTAACAAAAATATATAAAAGTGTAACTATGGCCCTACGACAACTACCAGATTATTTACAAAAAACTGCAATCGAAGAATTAAATGAAGTACCAGAAAGAATACCTGCAGATATCGAGGCGTTGAAAACATGGATACAGCAACAGCCACATCTAACCGCTCGTACTGATGAACAATTTTTGATTGCTTTCCTTCGAGGATGTAAATATAGTTTAGAAAAGGCTAAATCAAAAATAGATAAATTTTATACTCTACGTACACAAGTTCCAGAAATGTTTGGAGTTAAATCTTTTGATATGAATAAAATAATTGAAGTGCTAAAATTAGGGTAAGATAATAATCTCAAGGTATTTAAATTTTATACAAGTATAACATAATTGGAATTTCCTTATAACAATAGCGCAATTTTATACCTACCAATACCGTTAAATGATAATGGACCACGTCTAGGTATAATGCGTATGGGTGCTTATTCTGCGGATGAATACAATTTTATTGACATATTGCATGTTGGTCAGATACTACAAGAAATAACCCTGCTTGAAGATGATTATGCAAATGTAAATGGTATAGTGCATATCATGGATTTAGCAAACGTAACAAAGGGCCACTTATTTCAAATGACTCCAGGAACAATGAAGAAAATGACTGTATGGACAGAACAAGCGTTACCACTACGACCAAAAGCAAACCACTTTGTTAATACACCAACAGGATTTGATGTTGTTTTTAATATGGTTAAACCAATGTTGTCTCAAAAACAACAGGATAGGGTAAGCAACTTTTTCGATTCTTCTCATATTGATTCTTCTCATATCTCATATTGACTAACTTATTATATTTTTTAACTGATTTTCTTCTTTGATAATACAGCTTCACGTGCACGGCAATAATATGGATTCTCTGCATGCACAAATACCAAAAAAATATCTACCCAAAGAATATGGTGGAGAAAATGGATCGTTACAAGACGTTATTGATAATTGGGTAAAGCGTTTGGAATCATATCGAGATTATTATATCGAAGAGAAAAACTATGGCACTGATGAGAAGTTACGACCAGGCAAACCTATAGATTTTGAAGGTCTTTTAGGAATCGATGGATCCTTTAGAAAATTAAATGTTGACTAAACTAGAGTTAATATTATACTTTATTTGTCTATATAAAATATAATTTGTATATTAAAAAGGGTTTATTATTCTAACACAACATTTTTTTCATTTAATATGTTTCAATTTTTAAATGTTAATGACAACATTATAATGTTAGAAAAGGTGTGAACAGTAATGATTTAGAATAACAAAATTCTAGTCAAATTTGTAATTGATCATTATACCATTTATTCCCAGATCTGCCAAATATCAGTTATTAATAGTTTTAAGAAATATTTTTTGAATTTGATTATTTGTATAATATTTTTAGCCTACAAGTACCAACGGATAAATTTGTACTCTACCAAATTTGAAACTCAATCTTTCGTTTAGACATCTGATCCACAGCTATATTGGTCTTATACTTTTTTGAGTGGAATTTGGTCAATTGGGTTGTTTTCGCTTCATAGTATTTTGAATTCTTATGTTATTTATACATAATGATTAATTCATCCCCTCTGCTCACGAAATATTCGAAATTTGAGATATGTCGGAATAACAAGCATTAAAGTCAAACTTAATCCTTCATTACTTATTAAATGCCGGTATAGTAACAATTCGCCATTTAATAAATAGTTAGTCTAAATAAAGTAACCATCCCAGGGTATTAAAGAGCGAAGTACAATGATTGCGTACGTACGTCTTATGCGTTCTAGTGTTCCTCCGTTCAAAGTTAAATGCATCGCTATTAATACCAACGGTAACAGTCAGAGAACGGAGAGAACGCAAGCAAAGGTTGACTGACTTTTAACTTTTCTTTGCGTTTCATGCGAGCAAAAATAATTTAGTACAGAAAAATTGTATATATTTATTGCGATTATAAATTTTGTTTATATAAAAATAATTTTTATTAATTATATGTTTTATAAGGCTTAATACAAAATGAAGATTACATTTATCAAATGAATTAATTTTTATTGTTTTTCATAAACTTGACAACGCCGTATAATCTTCATATATAAAAATCTAAAGCATTTTTTTAATATGCAAAGTACAGTACATATTGAAAATTAATAAATATAACCTATGTATATAAGCAGTGACCACAATTTGATCCAAAATAAATTCAAAATCACAGTATATTATTTTTAATAATTTAAACAAAGATTGAGGAATTGATGAAGCAAAACATAAAACATAAGAACGCAAGTACGCAATCGTTTTAACTTGCGTTTCCGATTTTGCGAAGTGAGAGAATTAAACTGAAAGAGAGAATTTTACGCATCAGTTCATAAGACGCAAGTACACAACCATTATATTTCGTAATAGACGAAATTAAAAAAAATTACCTCTATTGAACGTCATTCAAATTACAATTTCTGGGTTCGTATGGAACAAAAAGCTAGGGTGTTTGATAACAAAATTTCAATTTTACCTTCGTTACTTAAAAATTAAAAATATTTTTTTTAATATTTCAATTTATAAACAGTCAATAATATTAAAATAAAAATATTATAAATTTATACGATATATGTTTTAACCGGATTCATGTAGGCTTCAATGTGAAATAAAAATAATTAAATATATTCAATATACTACGTGGTATTCTCGTACACTCATATAGTTTATGTATTCCAACATTTAAACATTTAAAACAGTATACCCAAAAATTGTTTATATATATAATTTATTGTTTTTAAATTTAGCAGTTATAGAACTTAAACACAATTTAGATATTATACCTTTACTGACACAAATTTTATGCGCTAAAATAATGACCTTATCTTTCGTTAGATAATGTTTATAATATAAAATTAGTGCCAATATTCGATAATGATATTATTTGCAAAAAAATTGTTCATTACTACAGACCGTTTAAAGAGATTTGGATACAATATATATTAATAAAGCAATGGCACTACGACAACTACCACATTGTTTACAAAAAACTGCAATCGAAGAATTAAATGAAGTACCAGAAAGAATACCTGCAGATATCGAGGCGTTGAAAACATGGATACAGCAACAGCCACATCTAACCGCTCGTACTGATGAACAATTTTTGATTGCTTTCCTTCGAGGATGTAAATATAGTTTAGAAAAGGCCAAATCAAAAATAGATAAATTTTATACCCTACGTACACAAGTTCCAGAAATGTTTGGAGTTAAATCTTTTGATATGAATAAAATAATTGAAGTGCTAAAATTAGGGTAAGATAATATCACAAGAATTTTTAAATTTTATACAAGTATAACATAATTGCAATTTCCTTATAACAATAGAGCGATATTTTACCTACCAATACCGTTAAATGATAATGGACCACGTATAGGTATAATACGTATGGGTGCTTATTCTGCGGAAAAATACAATTTTATTGACATAATGCAAGTTGGTCAGATAATACAAGAAATAACCATGCTTGAAGATGACTATGCAAACATAAATGGTGTAATGCATATAATGGATTTAGCAAATGTAACAAAGGGCCACTTATTTCAAATGACTCCAGGAACAATGAAGAAAGTAACTGTATGGACAGAACAAGCAATGCCACTACGACCAAAAGCAAATCACTTTGTTAATACACCAACAGGATTTGATGTTATATTCAACATGATCAAACCAATGTTGTCACAAAAACAACAGGATAGGGTAAGCAACTTTCTCGATTCTTCTCATATTGATAACTAACTTATTATATTTTTAACTAATTTTGTTCTTTGATAAAACAGCTTCACGTGCATGGCAATAATATGGATTCTCTGCATGCACAAATACCAAAAAAATATTTACCTAAGGAATATGGTGGAGAAAATGGATCGTTACAAGACGTTATTGATAGTTGGGTAAATCGTTTCGAATCATATCGAGATTATTATATCGATGAGAAAAAATATGGCACTGATGAGAAGTTACGACCAGGCAAACCTATAGATATTGAAGGTCTTTTAGGAATCGATGGATCCTTTAGAAAATTAAATGTTGATTAAACTACAGTTGATTGTTAATTTATTTGACTATATAAAATACTAATTATATATTAAAAAGGGTTTATTATACGTCCACTATATTTTTTTCATTTAATATAATGCAATTTTTAAATGCTAATGCCAATATTATAATGTTAGAAAAAGAGTGAACAGTATAGAATGATCAAATTCTATTAAAATTTGTAATTGATCATTATACAACTTATTCCCAAATCTGGCAAATATCAGTTAATAGTAGTTTTAAGAAATATTTTTTAGATTTTATTGTTCGTATATTATTTTTAGTCTGCAAAAACAAAATGTTAAATTTGTACAGATCGTTTTACACACCTGATCCATATCTATAGTCTGCAGAAGTATGTTATCATTTTAACTTGCGTTTCTGATTTTGCGAAGTGAGAGAACTAAACTGAAAGGGAGTATTTTATGCATCAGCGCATAAGACGCAAGTAGGCAACTATTATATTTCGACACAGACAATGTAAAAAAAAATTGTCAATAATACTAAATATATGTATTGATGTTGTTTTAGATATCTTTACCATCTCTGCATATAGAGCAGAGAGCTATTGCGTTTAATCACTGCTTTATACATATCTGAATTTAAATTTCACCTTCATTACTTAAAAATTAAAAAGATTTTTTTTTATATTTCAATTTATAAATACACAATAATATTAACACAAAAATATTTCAAATGGTGGGTTTCAATGAGAAATGAAAATAATTAAAATTTATTCAAATTTTACGTGGTATTCTCGTACACTCATATAGTTAATGTGTTCCGAAATTACAACATTTAAGCATTTTAAACACCATACCCAACAATTGTTTATATATATAATTTATTGTTTATAAATTTAGCAGTTATAGAACTTATACTCAATATAGATATTGTACCTTTATTGATAGAAGTTTTATGCGCACAAGTAAGGGACCTTATCTTTTATTAGATAATATTTGTAATATAAAATTAGTGCCAATATTCGATAATGATATTATTTGCAAAAAAACTGTTCATTACTACAGACAGTTTAAAATAGATTTATATAGCAATGGCACTACGACAACTACCTGATTGTTTACAAAAAACTGCAATCGAAGAATTGAATGAAGTACCAGAAAGAATTTCTGCAGATATAGAAGCTTTAAAAACATGGATACAACAACAACCACATCTAACCGCTCGTACTGATGACCAATTTTTGATTGCTTTTCTTCGCGGATGTAAATATAGTTTGGAAAAGACCAAATCAAAAATAGATAAATTCTACACATTACGGACACAAGTTCCAGAGTTGTTTGGTGTGAAAAATTTAGATATGGACAAAATTATAAAAATGTTAAAATTAGGGTAATTTTGTATTATAAACTTTTTAATTTTCCATATAATGTATACTAAACAAATTGTATTTTTCTAAAACGTTCAGCGTTATATTATACTTGCCAATACCATTGAATGATAATGGACCACGTATAGGTATAATGCGAATGGGAGCATATTCTCCGGATGAATACAATATATTTGAGTTGTCACGTGTAGGACAATTATTACAAGAAATTTCCCTACTTGAAGACGATTATGCAAATATAAATGGTGTAGTGCATATAATGGATTTAGCAAATGTAACTAAAGGTCACTTATTTCAAATGGTTCCAGGAACAATGAAGAAAATGACTGTATGGTCAGAACAAGCAATGCCACTACGACCAAAAGCAAACCACTTTGTTAATACACCAACAGGATTTGATGTTGTGTTTAACATGATAAAACCAATGATGTCAGAGAAGCAGCAAAATAGGGTAAAGTGCTACATTTCCAATTATTCTTATAATCAAACAACAAAATTTTAAATATATATCTTTTAATTATACAGCTTTATGTTCATGGTTATAATATGGATTCTCTGCATGCACAAATACCAAAGAAATATTTACCCAAGGAATATGGTGGAGAAAATGGATCGTTACAAGACGTTATTGATAGTTGGGTACAGCGTTTCGAATCATATCGAGATTACTATATCGAAGAGAAAAAATATGGCACTGATGAGAAGTTACGACCAGGCAAACCTATAGATTTTGAAGGTCTTTTAGGAATCGATGGATCCTTTAGAAAATTAAATGTTGACTAAACGATAGTTAATTGTAAATTTATAATTTTATATAATTTTATGAATATAATTTATATGTATAAATATTTTAAAAGTGATATTTATTTAAAAGTTTCTTGTATTTGATTGCTTTTAGTATTCTCAACCTGGGTTCTTAATTGGACATTAATTATCAATATATATTAAACTTGTACATATTAAATTTATATTCATTTCTGTAGCCGACTCGCTCTTGGTTTGTACTAATTAATGCTTACTTCAACTAATTTAATACCAATCCAAAGTTTATCGTAAACTAATCGATTATTCACATCATAAGATGCTTTAATAATAATATTATCTCTTCTGCTCCATTTCATTGTAGGAGAAACTTGACAGATAAGGATTTCTCTAACTCAGGTATATTAATTATATGAGTATTATATACTTTTCTTCAAAATTTTTTGTTATAATTTTGATTAAGTTGTATTAAATAATTTAATAATATTATTTTAATTCAAAAGCAAATTACTCTAATCTATTGCTTTAATACAATAATATAAAATAGCCCCTTAGACTGACTTCAACGTTTAAGCTACCTAGTCTGATCAATTACCAATCTGATCTATTTGTTTGATTTTGTTATAACACTACTCATATCTGTTGGTTATTTAAAGCCCTCAATGTGGAACAGAAGCTACGTCTGTTAGTGAATTAAAGATTAAAAACTGCCAAATTTTCAGATTTGATATTAAATTTTGGCAGCAAAATCTTATCGTCACTTATTTCGTGAATTTGATAAAATGATTTTGGGACTTTTTAAGTACATTAAGTTTATTAGCATGAAAATACATATTTTTAATTCAGTGTATATTCTAGTGTGCTTCTTAGTAGTTTTAATTTTTTTATATACAATAAAATAAAAAAATGGCACAATTACGTCCACTAAGTGAAGAACTACAAAAAGCTGCTATTGAGCAATTAAATGAAGTGCCAGAACGTATACCCAGTGATCTGGAAGCATTGAAAACCTGGATAAAACAACAACCATATTTAAATATCCGCACAGATGATCAATTTCTGATAGCCTTCTTACGTGGTTGCAAATATAGTTTGGAGAAAGCCAAAGCTAAAATTGATAAGTTCTATACATTGCGTACGAAATATCCGGATCTATTTCAATGCAGCGATGTAGATAATCCACGCTTCCGTGAAATATTAAGGCTTGGGTAAAATTTAAATATATACATTATAAGCTGTGTATAAAGATATAATAATTAATATATATGTTATTATATTAGAGTTATGAACTATTTGCCGAAACCAACTCCTGATGGACAAGCAATTGTTATAATGCGTTCAGGTGTTTATGATGCTAATGACTATACCATTGAAGAGATATTCAAAACTGCTCAAAACGTAGCACAAATTACACTTATGGAAAATGATAATGCCAATATTAATGGAGTTATAGCTATTATAGACCTAAGCAAAGCAACAGCTGCTCACTTTGTTCAAATGTCACCAGGTTTAATGAAGAAAATGACTGTATTCTCTGAAGAAGCTGTACCTTTGCGTCCAAAAGCTAATCACTTTTTTAATACTCCAAGCTTTTTTGAGCCACTATTTAATATGATGAAACCTATGCTCTCCAAAAAACAACAAAATCGGGTAAAATTATGAAAATGGATTGTTCTTTATAATTCTAAATATGTTGTTTTATGCTTTTCAGCTTTTTGTACATGGTAATAATTTAGAATCATTGTACGCCTCGGTTCCGAAAGAGTCCTTGCCAAAGGATTATGGTGGTGAATCCGATTCAATTGAGGAAATAACAGCTTATTGGGATAAAAAAATGGATGAATATCGTGATTATTTTAAGGAGGAAATAAACTATGGCACTAATGAAAAACTGAGGCCCGGAAAGCCAATCGATTTCGACAATCTCTTTGGAATGGAAGGATCATTTAGAAAACTCAATGTAGACTAACAAAACAAATTTCATTTGTTCTTATAACATATACTCAATATAATTTTGTACGTGGGAGAATTGTATATCTAACTTTTATGTTTTTTATTTATAAATTTTTTATTACATTTGCTATGACTTTGAATTTTTCATTTGATTAGTAAATTAATAAGTTAGCACGTTTTGGCGACTTTTTGATCTTTTACGAAACTGTTGGAACACCATAAAATACAACAACCAATAGATAAAGAGCCAGATATTGTATATTTATATAACTTTGTATATTTCGTTGAAGTCGCATTGAATTAACAGTTCAATGCATTATCATTCATGAAATCAATATATTTAATCTTATCATATAAATTTTAAAATTAGTATTATCGTTTCGAATACACAAATATAATTCTCTTCCCATCGAATACCATGTCCTTCACCTTTGAAAGTACAAGTTCATAACTGAAACTTTTGGAAAATTAAGTACATTTCAGATATATTCCTTTTCATACAATAATTGTTAATCTCTAACTTTGGTTGATAGTTTTGGTTAATATTAATTGAAGGTCGTTTTTAGTAATTTTAAAAATTATTTGAAAATTTTCTAGATTAGGAATTATATGTGATGATTTAAATTAAATTAAAAAATATACATAGTCGTACGCATATAAATTATTTATACAATATAGAATTTTTTTACGCAAAAAATTGAAAGATCGTTTAAATTTATTCTTAATTAAAATGAAATTAAACTATTGTTATGTACGTAAAGTTAGCCAACCATTACCATATGTTATCAAGTAACTTCCCGAAACTCCAGTATTCCTAAAAAGAAGTGAATGAAAGAATAGGCTTCATACAGTCTACATGCATACGCAATGGTTAAAACCTTTTAATGGACAAAATAATGCTGACGTCATTGGACCAAGATTTTTTTTAGAATAAAGTACGTTTATAATAGAATATTTCAGGTGGCGATAAAAAATGCTATCGTATCATTTAAAGCTATCCTTGTGAGTTATTCTTACTCAGCAGGCTAAAAAAGCCTCTATCGCCCCATTCAGAAGGTGATAAAAAAACGCTAGCATGTCATATGAACATATGCTATAGAATACTTTAGGAGCCGATAAAAAAACATTAGCATAATTATATCTTCGGGTAAACGGCCACCTATAAAATTTTTGCAAACTTGGACAGCGAAATTTAAGTTGATGTGAAGCTATAAAAATCTCATACCTTAGTCTATTAATGTAAATAAAGTAACAGTCATTTGAATACGTGGATATATAAGATTCAAAAGTATTGAAACAATAACCAAAGTTTAAAAGGTGTTCTAACATCCTTTAATGACTCCGAGATTTTCTGCGAAATAACCACTTATCAAGTTACAGATTAAAAAATTTAATTATAAATTATTTTCAAAATCGTGCTGTTAATACTGAAGTACAACAAAAATCCTCACAGATACTAAAATCGTAATAAATTAAATAAAAAATCTTGGTTGAAAAAATTAATCAGTTACGAAAGAGGTACTCCTGAACCTACAACCCGTAATGCAAATTGTTAAGTTACTGTACCATAAAATTGCTATTTGCCCTTAGTACTATTGATACAATATATTAAATTTTACACGTTTTGCAGAACACACAAATATTATAAGTTAATAGTATCATCTTATGTCATCTATTAAAGATACTACCAATTGATGTCTCTTCCTTTTGGAAAACAATAATTAAAATGGGTAATATATTCATAATAGCATATATATAGACATATGAGTAGAATATATTTTAAGAATAAATTCTTTTAAAACTACAAAATATCTGACAGAACCCGCAGATGCAATATATACCATGCATACGATTAAAGATCTATGACTTTCCTTGAAATCAAGCAACATCACTGACACGAATACCAGCTTTCTAAAGGTGTTTTTATTTTGAGGAAATTTTTTGTTATCGAAGATAATCGTAATGAGTGGTCCATCTTTAAATACAAAAATTAATAAATAAACAATTAATTAAATTTACATCCCTATTTGTTCTCACTCCAGACTAGAGTGTATCTTGAACGCTATTGATCTAATCAAATATTTATTCATATGCCTTCATTCATATAAGTAAAACAAATAATTTAATTATTATTTATTGTAAAATAATAATTGTTTATAATTACTACAACACTTATTTGTAATAAATAAAAATAATAGCAATAATAATAATAAATTTTAAACTCTTGATAAAGATATAGATACTGATTTGATATCTTATCAGAATATTAGCCAGCACATTCAGGATATATGTAAAATTTACTTGCATATTAATATCAGTCTAAATTAAGTAGTGGTAACAATTAAACCCATTTTAAATATATTTTTTGCTGTGAAAACTTTAAGATTTTATATAATTTTTTATTTGAATTTGTTTAAAAATGTCTAATATTCGTGCTTTACCGGAACACTTACAAAAAGCCGCAATTGATGAATTAAATGAAGTACCCGATCGTATTCCAGCCGATATTGAAGCGCTTAAGACTTGGATAAAGCAAGAACCACATTTAAATATACGTACAGATGATCAGTTTCTTTTGGCTTTCCTGCGTGGTTGCAAATATAGTTTGGAGAAAGCCAAATCTAAAATTGATAAGTTCTATACATTGCGTACCAAATATCCGGATCTATTTCAATGCTACGATGTAGATAACCCACGCTTTCGTGAAATATTGAATCTTGGGTAAAATTAAGAAATGAATTTTAAAATATTAACAAAAATATATATTTATATAAAATATTATGTACAACTATAATAGAGTGATGTGCTATGTACCAAAACTAACACCTGATGGAAAAGCAATTTTTATAATGCGTACTGGTGTTTGCTCTCCCGATGACTATACATTTGAAGAAATATTTAGAACTGCACAAAATATGGCACAAATCACACTTATGGAAAATGATAATGCAAATATTAAAGGAGTAATTGGTATATCAGAATTCAGTAATGCAACAGCAGCCCATTTTGTTCACATAACACCAAGTTTAATGAAGAAATTAGCTGTGTTCTCAGAAGAAGCAATGCCTTTACGTCAAAAAGCCGGTCACTTTCTTCATATGCCAAGTTTTTTTAGTTCGATATTTAATGTGATAAAGCCTATGCTTTCAGAAAAACAACAAAATCGGGTAAAGTCTTTAAAAAACAATTCCATTCCATAGTTATATTCATTTTATTTCATTTTTTTAGATGTTTATACATGGCAAAAATTTAGATACATTCTATGCATCAGTTCCTAAAGAATGCTTACCAAAGGAACTTGGCGGTGATTCTTATTCAATTGATGAAGTGACAGCTTATTGGAATAAGAAAATGGATGAATATCGTGATTTCTTCAAGCAGGAATTAACATATGGTACTAATGAAAGTTTAAGACGCGGCAAACCAATTGATTTTGATAGCCTCTTTGGAATGGAGGGCTCATTCAGAAAACTAAATGTAGACTAATTAAAAGAATAGTTTAATTTTTTTATATAACAATATTAAAAATGGTTAATAATAATGTATAATATAATAATGGTATACTAATAATAATAATAAATAATGTAATAAAAATATATAACATATCAATAGCAAATAATTTAACTAAGAGATCATATTAACTTTCATATGTGAACAGTTAGTATTTCTAATTTTTGTTTATTAACCATGATTTGCATGATATGTAAAATGTTTGTAATATAGTAAAAAAAATACCGGAGACCTAATGAAAAACATGGATTTTTAATAGGATTAATAAAGTATAGCAATCTTTCCATGTTCGTGTGTCTGACTATCCATCCATGCATGTATACCATGAAAAAAGTATCTCAATTCTTGTTAAATCTAATAAAAGTTTGTATAGAGAGCTAGATAGGTTTGTTAGATTAAGGCAGGATAGGTCAACAAATAAATGTATAAAAGTTGTAGTTTACACAAGAGTAACTACAGTGAAAGCTAATCGGTTATTCCTCTCAATCGTGCAGTATTATTCACCCCCTATTTCTATTTTATTTCTCAAACAAAATATGTCCAGTCGTAACCCTTTATAACGATATCGAATTATCCATCTCAACCAAGTCATTATCACGACAGTCGTTATAAGCGGTAAACTATATAAACTATAGTGATCATTTTTCTTCAAATGCTCCAAAAAGTAAACTTTAAAAATGTTTTTTGTTCGATCGTTATAACCAGTAAGGAGCAATGTCTTCTTGTAACGATGACACTATAAAATGTTGTAATTATAGCAAACCAAATTTAACGTTGAGCTGGTCGTTACGAGTATTTCCGCTTGGTCGTTATATTAAGTGTCATTATTATTTCCACTGTAATATTATTATTTCTTTACAATAGACAGTTCTCTGGGCTGAACAGAATTGTAGTTCCCGTCTATATCTCGTTTAAAGAGCTTTCACTGCAATTAATTTTTAAAATAGCTCACTAAAATGAAAACCACCTTTCTTCTTATTTTTATTTATAACTTTTCATTGCAATTGATTGATAAACAATAAAATACGCAAGTCACCGTGACACTATATAAGATATCGCAACTCACAGGTAGAGAGATATATATTTTTTCTTATTACATCTTTATGAAGTTTCATTGAACTAATACCGAAAAATAAGAGAGTTCTCAATGTATAATCATTCATAAAATCAACATTTTGAATCTTATCATACAAATTTTAAAATTAGTATTATATTTTTAAGCATTCACCTTTGAAAAAAGTACAAAATTAAAATTTATAAAAAATTAGTTTAGTTTTAAACATTTTGATTATATATATAAATACTTCTTATAGCCATTAAATTTTCGAATTTATTAAAATCTACCAGGTTAAAGAGTGTTCTGCCTATTTTTAGTTAACAAATATTTCTAAATTAATAAATTTATAAGAAGATAAAAAAAGGTATACATATATTACCTACGGAGTATAATCTTCAACCTATTTGTAATTTCTTTGATATTATCTGCCACATAGATCTTCAGATCTGTTATATATATATAGATAATTAACTGCCTAATTATTTAATATAATTACTATAATATAGAAAATATAGAAAATTATTTCTATTAATTTCGCTATATAGTTTTTAAAAACAGAAAATCTAATATTACGCTCTGTCTGTTAAGGACCAGAAATGAATTTTATGTAGACAGTCAAATCGTAATTCTCAATTTTATACTATTAATCCAAAACCGCTGAATTTTTATGCACTTAATTATCTCAATGTCGTGATATAAGTCATACATAGTTCCATCTAATTCGATACTCGTTGCCAAAATGTAAGGGACTATAGATCTTCCGAAGAATTTTTCTTGCAAAAGCTCCAAACGCCTTCTATTCACTATTGTCCAAGCTTCTGCACCATACAGCAGGATAGGCATGATAAAAAACTTGTAGAGCGTGTTTTTTGTATATCGAGAGAGGGCTTTATTTCTGAATTCCCTACTTAGTCCGAAGTAATATCTGTTAGCAAGAGTGACAAGAGTCATTTAATGTTATTTTACGCTAATTGCCAAATAAACAAAGTCTTTTACAACTTCGAACTTGTAATTCTCAACAGTGACGCGGGATCCAAGACGCCTATGAGATTTGTTTGTTGACAGAAAGTACTTTGTATTGTTCTCATTTACCACAAGACTCATTAGCTCCCATTAAACAAAAATTACACAATGTAAAATTTTGTCTCTATAAATAGACTTCTTGAAAAAGTTAAATGGTATCAAAAACTATAAAATTTAAAATTTTATTTACTTTTTATTCACAGTTACAGAAAAGTATCCAGATTCTTTGCTTATATTATATACATACATTTATTTAAAGCGATAGAATGTAGCACTTCCTTGTTGAAAAATAGGATTAATTTATCTAAACAGTTTCTGTGTTAATCTTAAAAAGAAAAGGTGCTGATCAAAATAAATATAAATTTATTCATGTTCAATCTTGTTGTAACTTGAAAAACAATAAGTAAGTATTGTTGTAATATTGTGTCGGAATAGTTATACCACACAAGCTTTCAAATTTTGATTAAGATATCAATACTAAATTTCATATCTTATCAAATTATTAGCAAATACATTTGGGACACATGTAAAGTTGAACTCTAATAATAAACATTCATTTCGTGCGTATCAGTATTAAATAGTTTGAGTTAAACAGTGGTAATAATTGTATCTAAGCTAACTAAGTTTATTGCTTAATATTAAAGGGCATTTCACAATTTCATAATAAAAATTAATAAATTTTAAAGTTCATTTAAAAGAATTGTTTTAAACAATGCCTAATATTCGTGCTTTACCGGAAGATTTACAAAAAGTCGCAATTGATGAATTAAATGAAGTACCAGAACGTATTCCCGCTGATATCGAAGCATTGAGGACATGGGTAAATCAACAACCCCACTTGCGTGCACGCACCGATGATCAATTTTTGTTGACATTTTTGCGAGGCTGTAAGTTCAGTTTAGAAAAGGCAAAATCAAAAATTGATAAGTTCTATACACTGAGAACAAAATATCCAGATTTTTATACTATACAAAATGTGGATGACCCTCGTGTATTAGAGTTAATCAAAATGGGGTAAGTTTCTCAACATTTAAATACACAAAATTGAATAAGAAGAAGAATATTATTCTTTAAGTGTTGGCTTACATCTCCCAATTCCTTTGCATGAGAATGGACCACGTCTTATGCTAATTCGTGCTGGTTTATATCCAGCTGATAAGTATTCATTTGATGATGTCATGTGTATGGCACATACAATGCAAGCTATAACTATGCTTGTAGATGATTATTCAGTCGTAAATGGTACAATTGATATACTTGACTTGTCCTCTATGACAGGCGGTCACATTTTACAAATGACACCAACTGTTATGAAAAAAATGTCCACTTTCGCCGAAGAAGCCATGCCAATGCGACAAAAGGGCTCACATATGTTACATGCTCCAAAACTGTTTGAATCCGTTTTTAATATATTAAAACCTTTGATGCCTGTAAAACAACAGGAAAGAGTAAGTCAAATAAAATTAATTTAAAAGAATCAAATTTTAATTATTTAAGTACCTTAGCTTTATGTACATGGTGACAATCTGGAGGAACTTTACAAGCATATACCACAAAAATATTTACCCAAAGAATATGGTGGAGAAAATGGATCAATCGAACAAATCATAGCTGATTCTGTAAAAATCTTCTTAGAGTATAGAGATTATTTAATAGAAGATTTAAAGTACGGCGTCGATGAAAATTTACGCTCTGAAAAATCTGTTGACTATGATAATATTTTTGGTGTAGAAGGCTCTTTCAGAAAACTTATTGTAGATTAATATGAAATGTTATTTCTTTTATAAATCAAAATATTTATATGTAATATAACAATTCAATTAAAAATAAGTGTTTTTATTTTCTCTCTAGTTCTACAAATGCAAACATATAGCTTATTTAATGATGGCACAGGATTATATTGAAAGTATTAAAGGTATTTTATAATAAAAATAATTATTTTAAACAGTTTCATATTTCTAAATAAAAGTCCTTAATATTTCATTCAAAAGAAAATAAAAAAAGCACCAAGTCTATATAGCAAACTGTATATTAAAAATTATTAAAAAATTACATTTGACACTCAATTTTATAGTCCAATAACATACATTTTATTACGAATTCTTTTGTGCTAATTTTACAATAACACTCTTCACTTCAGTGTAATTCTTTAAAGCATATTCGCCATTTTCACGTCCATGTCCAGACATCTTGTAACCACCAAAAGGTACTTGTGCACTTAAAACATTGTATGCATTCACCCATACGGTACCGGCACGCAATCCCTGTACAATGTAATTTGCCTTATCAATATCCTTTGTGAAAACTGCAGCAGCCAATCCATAATCAGATTTATTAGCACGTTCAATCACTTCGTCCAATTTTTTGAAGCGTATTATTTGTTGTACTGGTCCAAAAATTTCTTCACGTGCAATTGTCATATCATCTTGGACATCAGCAAAAACTGTAGGTTCCACAAAATAACCAGGTAAACTTTCTGGTCGATTGCCGCCAGCAACTAGTTTAGCACCTTGTTCTTTACCCGTTTTTATTAAACCAAGAATTTTGTGCATTTGTTCTGCATTGATTTGTGGACCTTGCTCAATATTTGCATCGAATGGATTACCCATGGTACGTTTCTTAGCACGTTCTGCACTTCGCTCTACGAATTCATCATAAATTTTATCCTCGACAAAAGTACGTGAACCAGCACAACAACATTGGCCCATATTGAAGAAAAGACCGAAGTGAGATGTTTCTACGGCATAGTCCATATCACTATCTGATAGAATAATATTTGGACTTTTGCCACCTAATTCCAGTGTAACACGTTTCAAATTTGTAGCACCCGAAGCTTGTTGTATTAATTTACCAACATCAGTTGAACCAGTAAATGCCACTTTATCTACATCGGTGTGTTGTGATAGAGCTGCACCAGCATCACCAAAACCTGGTACAACGTTGACAACTCCTTCTGGGAAACCTGCTTCCTTAAGAAGTTGTGCCATATATAAAGCAGTTAAACTTGTTTGCTCAGCTGGTTTTAAAACGATTGTATTGCCTGTAGCTAGTGCTGGTCCTAATTTCCAAGCCATCATCAATAAAGGGAAATTCCAGGGTATTATTTGAGCACAAACACCAACTGGCTCATGGCGCGTATAAGCAAAATAATCCCCATCTAAAGGTATCGTTTGTCCATGGTTCTTATCGGCCCAACCGGCATAATAGCGTAAAGATTTAATAGACATAGGTACGTCAGCATTGTATGACATAGCAAATGGCTTGCCATTATCCAATGTTTCCAAGCTCTTTATATAAATAAAATAATACGTTAATATATAGTTCAACATTTCATTTTTCATTGATATATTTATACTTACTGCTAAATATGTACGATCACGTTCCATTAGATCAGCCAAGCGATATAACAACAAACCGCGCCTTGAAGCATCCATACGACGCCATGGAGAACCCAATCTATAAAAAGGGATAAATGATTAAATGAGAAGAAAATTGAAATACTTATTAATGTTTGTAATGATCTTGAACTCACTTGAAAGCATTACGTGCAGCTTGAACCGCTATATCTATATCCTCTTTCCCAGCACATTGAATTTCAGCAATATTTTGGGCAGTAGTTGGGTTAACGCTAGGAAAAGTTTTCCCAGACTTACTTCTGTGCCATTCATTATTAATGAAAATCTTAAAAAAACAAGTGAATATTGAAGAGTTATTTTTATGATTATTTAATTTAATTGAAGAAAATTGTAAAGGAAATCTAAATAGAAATATGAAAGGTGTATAAAATTTATAACAGAATCAAATTGAATTAGTTATTATTTTAGTGGCATCAACAATTCTTGAAGAAAAGGGAACAAAGGCTATATAGTTATTATCAAATACTTAAGAAAATCTGAAAAATAATATATTCTTGTATGCAAAGTATTGAAAAAAAGATACTGCCTTCATATCTAAACATAAATAATGTATAATTATTTTAATATTATTTTTCGTTACGGCCTAAAAAAGGAAGATCAATTTCATTTTATCTAAATGTAGAGGAAATATGTAAAGCTAAAAACGTGTATAACCACTAAAAATCATCACTAAAAATTATAAATAAATGGTGATCAAAAACGCAATGTAGATGTCTTAGAAACTCACATATACTCATACATATATTTCTATAACTTTATATTTAATTCTAATAACCTCAAATTTAATAGTTGTAATTATAGCTTACCGAATCTATAGAGAATAAAAACGCAAACGAAATTTATTCCTCAATAAAAGTTGTAAAATTGTCTAAAACAAATTATACATACTACCATATATTACCATAATAAATATATAAATAAATATATTTCATATATTTCAAAATAATGAGACAACAAAATTGTTTGTTTACATTATTGGCGATACTTTAACAATAAAAAATGTTTACGATGGTTTAATGTGAGCCATTAGAGTAATTTACATTTCATATAGGTGGTTTTGCCTTCAGACACGCTATCACCACATCATATCTACACATATATATTATAATATAAATATATATACGAATACATATGCACCTGACAATAAATTTCCATTCAAAAAATGATTAGATGAGAATGATAAGATAGATATCTACAACGATTAATAACTTATCTTCAAAATAAAGTCTATTTTAGTAAATAATAAAGTTTGGCGCCATATAAAAATTAATTGTAAACTGTTTATTTCAGAGTATTTGATTAATTATTTTATATAAGGTGACTACAATATATTTGCTTATAAATTTAATATATAAACAATTACAATAAATTTACTGGAATAGTTTATAAAAGAAATTTAGATTTAATCAATACCTTTCTATGTTTAAATTATAGAACACTATAAAATTTTATAAGACCAAATATTTTCTGACAATATCTAATTATTTTATTATTCACACATATAATATATAATATATTAAATATTATTAATATAAATATATAATATTATATTTCGCTTATAAAATATAAGTTAAATATAATTTAAAAAAAAAACACTTCTAATACTAAATCAATTCTAAACTAATATTTGCGAAATTAACTCCTTTACTTCACTAACTCATACGGTCAATGCTCAACTTAAATCACAGATATGCATTAAACAGCTGAGCTGTTATCTAATCAACGAGGCAAAAACTAGGAAACAAAAATAGTGCTAGATAGTAGCATTAATAGTATCACAAACAATATCTACAACAAATATCCGTATAAGCATTATTAGTGTCAAAATAAATATGTTATTAATATTACATAAAATATAATCTAAAATAAATTTTCCATACAGTAATATAACTAGTTTTTATTTATTTGCTACTTATTATACATGTATCTAACAAAAAAATTTTATGGTACTAATAAGATTTATTATTTTTACAAATATGCTTCTTTGTAGTTATTTAGTGCTTGAGCAGAGCAGAGCACTTAAAATGCGTCATTCAAGAGTCATTCAACAAAATATTACTTATATAGATATAATGATTCCAAAAGTGAACTTATCTGTGTCTTAAAACCATTCGTCTAATATGACCAACCAGTCATCCGTCGCACTAACTACCCCCGCAAAAGTTTACAGTCTATACCGCCAACAAAACATATGTGTTTATAGTCGCCAGGCGAATTATAAAAACGTATGTTTTTTTTCAACTTTCCGTAATACAATATTATAATAATTTTTATATTTTTTTAACAGTAATGAATTAAAACAAAATTGTTATTTTGAATTAATTGAATTTCTTACTGACCATACAGCTGTTTTGAGTTTTTCCAAGTACCCATCATCAGTAGTCTTTTTTGTAATATATTTTATATATAATTAATATACATAATTGATTTGATTAAAAAAAAATCGTTTTAAAATGAGGCTATGTCAAATTAACTAAGTCCGCTATATGCAGTATATCTTCGAGGGACCCACGAATGAACTTCTGCCCACCGTGTTAAGGCCGTGTGCGAGTTCGACTAAATTGAGGTAAACTAAATTGAAATTTTCTAGCGATTTTTTGAACTGCACTTATGTAAATATTTATTTATTTATTGCACTTATTAATTATTTTTAGTTAAAAGTTTTCAAATTTATTTATTTATTTATTAATCATCTTATAAAATTTTGAGAATGATACCTAATTTACCTAATTCTTATCTAATTTACCCTACTCGAAATTTTGGTAAATACTAACATTCGCTGTCATACCGACATAATTTACTATTTCCCTCAATTTACTCGAACTCGCACTCGTACACGGCCTTAATTATAATTAACTATAATTATATACATATTGCTGTAACCAGTTAAACTAAACATTATTAATTTTATTAATAAATTAATAATAGATTAAAAAAAAATTTTTTTAATTATAAATTATTTTTAATAATAATTTTGTAATATTATTATTAAAAATATTATTAGAATTAATATTATAAAATTATTAATTAATAAAAGAAGTTATTTGTAATAGTTATTTAAATAATAAATAAATAAAATTATATATAAATAATTTTAAAATTTTGCATTAAAAAAAATTATCGTTTTTTTAAAAGCTTTAACTGATAACATTGATTATCTTTCAATTTATTTGAAAACAACACACAAACACACACACACGCATATTCCAAACAGAAAAACATCAAAACAAATTTCTGCAAGCTTGGCCGGCTGTTTTGTTTTTGTCTTGTTTTCTTCTTTCTCGTTTCTTTGGATAGAGCAACTACGTGCAAAAAAAAAGCCATACACCGGCAATAAGTACACCAAAAAAGCCATATCAAGGTCAAATTGAACGAAAAGAGAATTTTAATTACAAATTTAATGGAATTTTATTTGAAGTTTTCTTCTAATAAAAAACATTAACATATTTAATAAATAAATACACTGCTTTGTTATATTATGTCAGAATAATTAATTTATGTAAGATTTAACTTACGCCAGTATATAAAATTTCTGGATTTGTATTTGGTTGCGGAAGAGAAGCAAAGTTAGCAACACTGTTAATCGCTCCTGCCAATAGTTTGCTTTGAGCTCGTAAGGCAAGTGGATTTTTTATTAAATTCACCAAAGCCATTTATCAGTTTATATATTAAAAGTTAAAAAATATTAAACAAACACTCGCACGATACAATCACGCCGACAGATAAATGCGAACTAAATTGCGTCATAGTAAGTTGCATATGCCTATCTTACGAACAGCTGGCAAAACGAGCGCGAAAACAAAATAATCGTTATAAAAGCTTTTATTTTGATGAAGAAGAAGAGTGTATACATTTTGGATTATTCCAAAAATTATACAAATATGAGATCAATAAATGACATGATTAAAAATACATGCATGAAAAGTAATAAATTAGGTTAAATTATATCGGTGATGCCAAGGATTCACTTAGATATATTGACCCATTGTATTACCTTTGGCAAAGCTTAAAATGCTGTTTAGTGGAAGATTCTGGAATTGACTAAGATCTTCAGAAATGAAGCATCTAAAACAGTAAATCGAAGTTGTTTTTATGCAATGAATAATGACAATGAACTTGTTGCCAGATTGCCCAGTTTTGACCATTTAAATGAGCAACTTGCATGGTTTCATTATCTTGCTTATGTTTTGTTGGACAATGGCTCCATTCCCAATATTGCTAGGTCAGGAGTTAGCCAGTATTTACATTTACAGAGAATGTTCTCCAATATTTCAACATCTATTTTGCAGAAATGACATATATTAGTCGTTAGAGGATCAGAAATAATGTTTCTAATTAAATTAACTTATTGGAAATCCTGCGAAAATTGTTACATGCTCTTTGCTTTGCGCAATGAGTATATTTATTATATATTAGCATTGATTTTTATATATTTTATTATTTTTTCATATATTTTATTATATTTCCATATATATGGCTTAGTATATTTTTATAAATTTCCATATAATTTTTTTTAGAAATTTTTACAATTTTTTATATATTTTTACAATTTTTATATATTTTTATACAGTTTTATATGTTTTTATAATTTTTTACAAATTTTTATATATTTTTATACAGTATAATATACTGTTATGTATTTAATTTACATAAATATTTACATTATATTTAT
This sequence comes from Teleopsis dalmanni, assembly GCF_002237135.1. Lineage (NCBI taxonomy): Eukaryota > Metazoa > Arthropoda > Insecta > Diptera > Diopsidae > Teleopsis > Teleopsis dalmanni. The sequence continues at coordinate 38,157,671 of NC_051847.1, forward strand.
TTATATTTATTTAAAATTTAAATACACTTAACGTACCTTAATAATTATGACATTCATTCACGTAAAATTGGTTGAAGATATTCCTTTGAGATAATTTTTTTTTTTTGCCAAAATGAATTATTATTAACAATCTAGCATACAATTTATTAAAACTATTTTCCTATATTAAGACTCAAGTATAAAAACAAACAACTAAAGAATAATAAATGAAATATTAAGTACCATATTCTTCAAACATTCGTTTTTGAATCCAGCCCATAACTAAACCATTCTCATATACGATTTCTCTTCCACCACTAAATAGTTCTGTACTTTCCTCAAACATATGAAATTTACCAGACGTTGATGCAAAAAGTGCTCCATTCGGATGCAAACTTAAACCGTTGCAACAATCTGTATGTATTTCAAAGCTAGATCTTTTTTCGCCACTCTTATAATCCCAAACGTGAACCATACCGTCAGAATCACCACCTACGAGCCATGTTTCTTTTTCATTTAAATCAAAAGAAATTCTTTGATTAGTGGCCACTTTTCTTTCATAAGTATGCAAAGGTTCAGTATAATTACGCAAGTCATATTGTAATATGTTGTCGTCCTTACGTGCTCCACTAAATAACATATAACCTTCTGTGTCATAACGCAACCAAGTAATGCCACCATTATGACCATTTAAAACAAACAGCGGTCCAATTTTGGGTTGACGTAAATCATAATGATAAACATGTTTATGCCAGCTTCCAACAGTAACCGTATTATGATTTCTTGGATTTGTTGCGAAGCAAGAAACTGGCTGTTTAACAGGAAAAATTGAATAATCACGACCAGGTCTAAATTAAAAAGCATATTCACGGTTTAAATTTATTAATATAAACAATAATTTTGTATATTACCGTGAAGTGTCAAATATCTTAATCGACTTTTTGTAACCACCATAAATATTTTCTCCGTCATTGGAAAAATGTACTGAAATAGCACAATCAGGTTCATCCACCATATCGTAAGCACGATAACTGCAGCGTAAACTTCCATTGCCAATATTCCACATATGTATAGGCTCGTTTTGACGTGTGCTGAGCCAACTGAAAAATAAATAACAGCATTTATTTAGGTGCCTTACTAAATAAATATAGAAACAAAGAATTTAAAAGTCATCAAGAATTTATTGAAGTATTGTGTGCTATTTTGAAAACTTGTCCGAGCTGTGAAATTCGAGTTAGAAGTAACGCATACATGGTAGAATAATAATAGTAGTGCAAAAGTTTCACTTAAACTTACCAACATGATGTATAATCGTTACTTTGTTGGTACGGATACCATGTGAAATCATATACAGTCCCACCTTCTGCTACTTGAAAGGAACTTTCAAGTAAAGTTAAATCACGATTAGACATTGTTTTGTCAATTACTGCTACATCATTTTCACGTAAATCTTCTGGTAACTCAAATATGTGAATACCTGAAATTAAAAATTATTAAATCGGGAATGAAAATACTGGATTTAAGTATGTAAAGTAACTTACCATCTAAATGAACTGGAACCAACAAATAATTGCCATCTGGTGACCAGAGACAACCTTTTAAATAGTGTTGCGAATCTAAATCGTTTGATTGCCATAATTTTCTTCCAATTTCATAAACATGTAAATATGATTCGTCGCAGCAATCTTCAAAGTTCGAAATAGAATCCTTAACAAGTGGTTTAGTATCATCTAAAAAAATATATATTGATTTTAATATCACACTATTTACTATTTTTACATTTTTGTTTTCAACACATTATCTGTTATTATTGCTTAACGAATAAACATATTTGAATTCAATATGCGAAGTGTATATTACTACTCGATCATTTGTTTCCATTTTTACTTCAATTAATATACTCAATTAGTAAATACATTAATTAGTAAAGCATTTAGTAATTTTTAAGATTTGGCTTCAAAACCGTCTCTTTTAGTTTTATTAGCATATTTTAGCAATTTGTATAATAATTTTTCTTAACACATTTACTATATAAACATTTACTTACATTGTTCAACCAAGGTTCCCATGCTAACTTCCATATTTAAATACAACAATAATAATAATTTTATTCTATAAATATGTTTTTACACCAATTGCAGCCGCCAAAGTTGTTTAGAAATGGTTTGGTTGTCAAATTCTTAACGTCAAATCCAAACCAACTTTAGTAGATGTTACACTTATTTTTGTTATTTGTTTTGTTAGGAATCAATTTTCAGCAAAAATTTAAATTCGCCACATATTTTAAATTTTTGACATATATGTATAATCATATTTTACTAAAATTTCCATAACATTATATAAAGTTGTAAAATTTTAAAACAGTTTTTCTTGAATAAAAAATTTTTAGTTATGAATAACATGACCTGTAAAAATACATATGTTAAAAGAATAAATAAGTTAATTTGTTTTTCACAACCAAAGGAAGTTAATATAGCTTCTCTAAATCCAAATTGAATAATACTTTACTGCATAAAAAAATAATTGTATTAATCATACTCTACTATATAAATATAATTATGTATATAAATAATTGGGTTTAACATATCATATATTAAAATTAAACCATTAAGAAAGTAAACCAAAACCTGCACTATATTTAAATAATTAAAATAATTATAATAGTTTCATATTGCAAAATATTTAAGATATTATTTTGTATTTTTATTATTTATAAAAATATTACATAAGTGTCTTCTATATTCTTATTATTATAAAATATGTATTGTAGAAGCAACTTTGATAAATTAATGGTAGAGAATTCAAACTGTTTATATAATTATAAAAGCATCAAATTTCGTCTGTGAGAAAAGAAAAAACAGTGTTTCATATTGTGCAATTTAGAAAAATGGTTAATTCTCGAACATTTCTCTCAAGGTTATTTTATCTCTAATTGTTTTTTTAATTAATGATTTAATTTTAATTTGAAAAATACAGTTGATTATTAGTCAATCAAGTCATATTTTACTTTGTAGAGTAAGTTCAAGTATTTAATTTAAGATCTGACTTACTAACTTCAAGCACTTAGTAAGCACAGAGGACATACTAAAAAAATAAATTTAATTTGAATTTCGATTTTACCATAAATCTTTCTACTGTTGCTTGAAACAAAGACAGTTGCAATGTATCTAGTTTCAATTTCAAGAAATGCTTAGCTTGATAATGAATAAAACAGTTATAAACTTCGTGTCTAATTCGCAGATTGTCAAAAAATCAAAAAGTTTACATTATTAATTTATCTTATTTAAAATTTATCAAAAATTAATATTAGGCCGGTTTCACACTCCTCCGTCCGGTTTATAACGGTACCGTTTTTTTGCACACAATGCCCTTTCATATTTACATATATGCTTTTTATCCGTCTCTAACAAATTTTTATTCTCGATTGCAGTTAATTTTTTAATTAATTTTAATACAAATTAAGCGTAAAATATTAATAATTAAACCTAAGTTTTGTTATTACTACACAATAAAAATATAATGCATATTTAATAATATTTTTTGTTTTCAAAGCAGTCATATAAATTAATTAAATCATAAATAGTTTTTTTTATTATTTAATATTAAAAAATCTGTACAAATTAATAAAAATAAGTCGTTAGTTGATTTATATATTGCTTTTAAGTACATAACTTTTTTATTAATAAATAATTAATTGGCTAAATATTAAAAATTAATTATTGAAAATATTATTCAAATAATACGTTTTAAGCATTTTTTATGACATTCTATTAAAATTTTTATTCATTTTATTTTCTCAAAACTTAATGCGTATGGAAAATAAAGCAATTTTTGTCTGGCAACCAGATAAAGACAATCACCTGCAATTTTTTGCGCCGGATTCGATTTTTATCGTCACAGTGCTGTCGTAGAGCATGTTTTGTAAAATATTTACATATATCAATTTTAACTTATTGCCTCAGCTCATTGGCGACGGTGAAGTGTAAACGGGCTCAAGTAGATTATGACTTGTTAATCATAATCAAAAATGTTTTTATTAAACACTTATTTATTTACATATAAGAACTTTAAACTTTATTGAATGGTTATTATAAATATGAAATACTGATAATATTAATTACAACAAATGTAGATGTATTATATATATGAGTATGTATAAACTGTCATCAAATGAAGTTCAATAATACCATAACAAGTAATTTGAAGTGGCTTATTAAACAACAATCAATATATGCATATATTAGGGTATTTTAATTTTATTAACGTGATAAGTTAAGTCTAGTTATAAACTGCATTATATTGTTTATTTCAAAGATCTAAATATTTGCAGTTAACTTCGAGAAAGATTAACCATATTAGATTATAATTATTAATCTTTGTTGAAATTAAAATATAAATTTCATTTAGATAATAAAATAATAATAGCATAAATCTAAATAACTTTCTATATAATAAAAATGCTGGCGATTCGCACTTTTAGCCGCCATCTTATAAAGTTTTCTTTTTAACTTATCTATAAAAACGGCACTATGATGTATAGTATTTTAACTATTAAGTTGCAAACATCATTTCTTATCATAGCAATATGAAAATTATGTTTGAATTAGTTTGTCTTATGATATAAGCAAAAAAAATCTATCATTGATTAACAAATCCTGTTAAGCATTCTACATATACGATATATAATATTATAGGTTATAAAAGCCAAAACAACTAATGCATTGTAAAGATAAAAAATTACATATTCATTATATTCTTTATCAATGACAAACGATTTAAAACATGATAACAATGTGAATATACAAATGAAAGGTTAAAATAGATTAGACATAAAAATAAATATTATATGTGTAGAATATTAGATAGCCAAATTCCAAACTCTCCAAAATTGATGCTCAGTGTAGTATACACAATAGTATAAATTTATATTTAAAAAAAAAAATTTTTAATGAACATTTGAGTGTTACAAATTTATTTAACATATTACTAAATTATTTGCCAAATAATTAACCATTGCGTATTTTATATTTCCATTTATATTTAAACATATGCACTCCTATGTTTGTTATTTAATTTTTTTTATATTGGCCACATAAATACGAAATATTAAAAAAATAAAAACAATATATAAATAAAAAATAACCAATTTTAATGATAAGATAAATTCGTAAAATCAATACGACTGTGCTATCCGAACAGTATTCCACTTAGGTACGCTTACGTTTCCATGATGCAATTAATCACCGATAGTCGATCCATCATATATTTGTATACATCGATACTTTGAAAAAAAAGCCAACTTTGTGCACCTTTTTTATTTAACATTAATAACATTTAAATAACAAAAATTATTTTAATTTAAGAATGTAGTTTTACCTTATTTTAAATTAATAAATTGAAGATTGCATATATTTTCACACCTGCATTATTGTGCAACAAGTCAATTTCACTCAGATTAGCATGCGTGATATATTTAGAACGATCTTATACGTTATTGGCAAGTAACTGTGTAGTATTGTATATATCTGTTCTCTTGTTAATTTAACCCAGTACACTTAGTTGAAAATGAAGTTTCTGCTAAACACGTTAAGCAGAGTCTTCGTGTAATATATGTATGTGCAATGATAAAGTAAACCAGTTTCAGTCAGGCTACCATGCGCAATAAATTAAGAACGATCTTATACGTTTCGTAAGGCAAGTAACTGTGTAGTATTGTATATATCTGTATATTGATCTCTTGTTAATCTAACCCAGTACACTTAGTTGAAAGTGAAATCTCTGCTAAATAGGTTCAGCAAAGTCTTTGTGTAATATATGTGCAATAATAAAGTAAGCACACCAACAGGCATGTATCCAGGAGGCCTTATGTGTTTGAATGAATTGAAGGATTATATAAATTCATAATTATGCACCTTGTCCGTTAAATATTATAAAAATTTTTTAAATTATGAAATTTTTCAAAAGCCTCCCACCGACGTAAACAATTTTGTATTAGAAAATATTGATCATCGAGATCTAAACTAAAGAGGAACGAAAAACAGTTTACATATTTTATAATATTTGTATAATATTTCTATAATATTTATTTTTAGTATTTACAATTTATAAAATTTATTTAAGTTAATATTTAAGGAAAAAATTTCTTCAATTATGAAATAAAAACTTCAGTTCACAAAAAGAGATTACAAATGAAAAACAGTTGACGAATTTTCCGTTTGTGGTAAAAGTAATAATTTTTAAGTGGGGAAAAAAAAATATTATAATACATATATATGAAGCTAAAATTTTCAAAAAAAATTATTTTAGTATTTTATTTAAAAGTCTTCTTTTGTTTTATTTATTCAATATATCCTACAATTAAAATAAAAACATAAGATAATTTTTGTGTTTATTTTAATATATTTAAAATGAAGTTTTTTTTGATTCCAACTAGCACTTATCATATATTCTATAATTTCCTCAGGTCAACCAATATTTTTGGAAAATCAGTACTATAAATTAAAAAAATTAATTTTTGTAATATATAATTATTTTTTATTTTTATTATTTTAACTCTTCTACTTTTTATTTACATATCTTCATCATTGACTATTTTATATTTGGTGAATTTGTCTTATTTCAAAAATAAAGTTCAAGGACTTGATAAAAAGTAATCATCAGCTAAATTTTATGGACATAATACATAGCACCCCCGTTAGTACTCCAGTTACTGCGGATTTGCTGAAACACAAAATATCTTTTGTTTTTTTTTCTATCTATTCTACATCACAGGGTTCTAACAACTTCATAGTCATTGTGATTAATCCATAAATCAATTGTCTTCGCAATAGTGAATTTATCTGTGGTCCTTGAACATTTCTCACATCAGGGTTGGTATTTAGGTTTTATTTAGAGGGGTTTTCAAATAACAAAGAAAGAAATAAAGGTTTTATTTATATCTATTTCAAAGCCTCTTCTGGTAATATTATTTGTTTTCTTTAGTACTATTGTACTTAAACAAGATAATAAAACTATTTTCAGCTTTTGTATACTCCATTCAGACAAATATGTACACTCGAATTGTTTTTTACAATATTAGTTAAATTTATAATTAAAGTTATAATTAAATTATAAATTATTATTTATTATTATTATTATTATAAATTATTATTTATAATTTACAGTATTTTTTATTTTTATTATTTTACAGCATTTTTCTATATATGAAAACTGATTTTTTCTATGATTATTTATACTTCTATGATATAAAAAATATATTTTTCGATATTTGGTCTTAAAAACTTTAGGTTTCAATAAGAAAACAATTATTTCCTATTGAAATAATTTTATATTTAGGATCTCTCAGCATTTTCTCCACTAAACAATTATTATAAAAGAAATGTGTAAGTTAACAGTGAAAACTTATATATACTTACTTACTTCATTGGCTTTGGTTCGTTTGCGAGGATCATCAACATTCAAGTTCCACTTCCGAAGCAGTCTTACGTCATTCACTGGCGACTAATTTTACGTAACGGATGCCAAATTCTGTGCAAAACCTAAATTTAAAGTCCTGGGGATAGGACTCGCTGTACGCACTATTAGTTTATTTCCAAGCGGGTGACATATAGCTATCCAGGTGTGTCATGTGGAGGCTATGCGACAACTTCGATTGTGGACGACAAGGATTGCGCTAACATTTTCTATGTTAAATACAATCAGTCAGTTTGCCTTGTGTACTCGCTCCCAGTTGCTTGCGGATATTTAGATAATTCGTTCTATAATTCTCAAAACTCAACTTTGTAATGAGTTTCTCAAAAAATCTATATTTCCTATTGATTCATATTTATTAATTTCCATAATTTTCACCAAAATAAATTAGAAACTCAACTTGAATCATACTTTTATCTATCTCGGTCGTTATCCTTTTGTCTCTAGCGGTAGATACGCTTACGAACTCTATTTCTTATTAAATGCAGTCAGAATTTTTTGAATGGATTATTCATAATGACGATAGCATGACAACAAATATTTTTTTACTAACTACAATTGCAACAACAATAAAAATGCTAATTACAACAACGATTTGATAATACATAGATAGATAAAAGTTACGTACTGAAACAAACTTGTACTGAACCTAAGATATCATAACCGGGTATTTGTTCATATATAGCTAGCTATGTAGATATGAATAAATTCTATATTTTTAAATTTTGTTACTGATATTGTTTTATATATTTTCGTAACTAAACTGAATTTGTTACTAAAGTGACAAATATTTATTTAGTTTCGCACCTGCTATCGTCGGTGCAAGTTCTAAAACGGGTTGTGAAATTACTATAATATTTCTAAATTAAATTGTATATATATATATATATATATATTTACAAGTTATTTTTATTTATGCAATTTATGCAATTATAATATATATTTAGTGGAAAACCTAGCGTGAGCGGTACAAATTAAGAAGTACGTGTTCAGAGATGAGTATTAACTGGTACCAAGTGTTTATTGAATATAAAATTGTTTATAAATATATATATATAGACATATGAATACATATATGTATTTATATGTATCTTAGAAAATGTAAATATAAATATTGGCCTACCCTAACTTTGAGAAAGGTTCTTTCTTTTCATAAAGCAAAAAACTTCTGGACAAGGTCTCATATATGGTTTCGATGATTAATTGTTCAAGAAAAAATATTAATACTAAATGTATTGTGTTCATTTAATCCGATTGTTATCAGTTTTGTGTATCGTTGTTGTATTTTTTTTATTTTCAAATTAAATACATTTTATGAGTATGCTTATCACATTCAATACCAAAAGACTTTTCACATAGTTTCTATGAAAAAGTTAGACTGTAAGGTGGTTTTTATGGAACTAATTAACTAAATTAATATGACTATTTGTGATTTTTTTCTTTAAGTTAAGTACGAATGATTCATACTTAATAAACTCAAATAAACGGCTTATCTCTTTTTGGATTTAATCAAGATTGGACTGGTGAAGTGTATTATAACACCTGTGCCATTTTATTTACTGAAATTACTTTTAATCAACTAATATATTATATCAAATGTAAGCAATTATATAAAAAAAAAATGAGGTTTTAAAAAAAAATGTTAAATTTTTACCTTGAAGTGTAAAAAAGAGATTGGCTAAAAATTATTTTATTTTTATTTTTGTAACAAAAATAATATAATATTTTATATATATATTATACCTATATTATTAAAGCCGTATTCCATCAGGAACATAGACTATTTACATAGAATCGCCAGGTATGCTTAATATCTTAATTCGTTAAATGATTTGTTAGTTTCATATCAGATTGTTCTTCTCCAGGTTGTAAGAGGCCTACCGGATCTTGGATTGTCTTGAGGGTTCTATTGTAGGACAGCATGACAGAACTCTTTGTCAGTCTGTCAGCATGATAGTATTTTTCTCGTTTTATTTACACATTGATGTTTGACAATAATATATGTAACAAATAAAAATATATAGACATGAGTACATAGTGACTAAAATCAAAATAGTAAATAAACAAAATAGTTTGTAAATTAAATTTCTGCCTACTTGTAGACTGATATATTCTTCTACAAGTCAATAAGTCATTATTCTACATTACTTCGCTCTATTTTTCAGTAAAATATATATGGACTTTACCAACTCAAATTTCTCAAAAGAACCTTACAACAATTTTTCTATATATTGATTGGTTTTTTCATTTTTGCTATTAAAACTCTATATCTATTACATATTATACTTTTCTTCTACATTTTAAGTCATTATTTTAGTACTTTGAAAACTTAAATGTGTTCTATTCAATTGTAGTCACTTTGTAGTACAAAACATCTGACATGACCGTATGGTTCCGCTCCTTTGGAACCCGAAACCATATTCTTTTCGATTATATACTTTTCTACATAGTGAGACTAATTTATCAAATTTGACTATATGTATATTGTGTAGAACATAGAAATATGTTTTATGTTTTTAGTGAATTTGCACTGCTACACGATGTTTATCATTTAAAAAAAATTACTTTTAAATAGACATACTATAGATAATTTTGTAGTTTTACTCGGTGGTATAGCGACGGACTCTGATATTATTAGTAAAATATTGTTTACCTTATTGTTATTGTCATTAAATCTAATTTTTTTTCTAAATTTGGTGAAATATTAAGCCCATTAATAAATTTAACTTTAATTTCAATCAACTAATTATATTTACAATAGTTCAAATAATTTTTAAAGCCTTTCAGAACTAATTTTATAATATGTAACAAAATTTACAATAACATTTTTTTTATATTCTAATATAAATATTTTTTTTCTAGATATAATTTTATACTAGTCAATCTACCAAAAATATCAACTATGTCTAATATACGACCACTTAATGATAAATTAGCTAAAAGAGCTCAAGAAGAACTTGGTGAGGTACCAGAACGAATTGATTCAGATATTGAAATGTTACGTGAATGGATGTTAAAACAAACTTATATAAAAGGACGTACTGACGATCAATTTTTAGTAGCTTTCTTACGTGGTTGCAAATATAGTATAGAAAAAGCAAAACATAAAATAGATAGTTTCTATGCAATGCGTGGTGTAGTACCAGAACTATACAAGGATCGATTTGTAGATGATAGAAAGATTGAAATATTGAGACAAGGGTAAGTAGTAAATGTTTTAAAATTAAAATAAGCATTTTAAAGTATATACGTATACTAATTATCTTATACATTAGTTGTTTACTTCGATTACCTAAACCATTGACTGAAGATGGACCACGTATACACATTTCACGTTATGGCATGTATGATTCCAATAAATTTTCATTAAATGAAGTTGTGAAAGTAAGCACTATGATGGGTGAAATTCAGTTCCGTGAAGATGATAATGCTATGGTTATGGGTTTCACGGAAATTATTGATCTCAAAGGAGTCGGTGCTGGCCACATATTCCAATTCGATGCAGTATTAGTTAAAAAATTAGCTGTATTAGGTGATAAAGCATGGCCATATCGGCCTAAAGGATTTCATTTCGTTAATGCTCCTTCAAGTGCAGAAAAATTTCTATCCATTGCAAAGAGTCTAATGAGTGACAAAATCAAGGAGAGGGTAATACACAATATTAATATGCTATAAATTTTTATTTTAAAATTTTATTTACTTCTTTATTACAGTTCCATATACATTCAAAATATGAAACTCTCTATAAATATATTCCCAAAGAATGTTTACCTGCAGAATATGGTGGCAGTAATGGTACAGTACAAGATGTAATTGAAACATGGGAAAGAAAGCTATTAAGCTATAAGGACTATTTTGAGGATGAAGCACAGTATGGTACGAATGAGAAGTTACGACCTGGGCGTCCAGTGGATTCTGCAACATTATTTGGCTGTGAAGGCTCATTCAGAAAATTAGACTTTGATTAAATTAAGTAAATGTAAAAATTTTTGTTATTTTTATTAATAAAAGTTGATTTAAAACTTAATATTCCTTATTACTGAACAAAATAGTTTTAAAATTTTATAGACATTATTGTGACTTAAGACAACGAGTTGAGTTGAAAATCCTATGGAGTAGACAAGATAAAAACAGCAATCATGCTAGACAACTGAGATAGCATTTTAAAAAAGAAGTGACAGATTAAACCGATATGTGAATAAAGCAAGTTTTCTTTGTTTACCGAAAGTGAAAGTAAATATTAATTTATTAATAAACGTTTCTGCTATTGTGTAAATATTACACAACTGTTAATAAAACATGCATACATCACGTTCGTATATATTTGATATTTAGACTTTAATTTCTTTTAAAAAAAATTTATTTTATTTTAAATAGAAGTTTCGGTAATAGTAAGAAAATTTTAATTGTTGAGATATAATACAACTTTTTCGCATACCATCAAATATCCATCATCATTGTTCTTTGGAAATATCTATTATATACAGTTTTATTATTTTACAACATCCACTCTCCGCCCCTAGCACTCTCCGCTTGGACTTCGTCCAGGCCTTGCGCCATAAAGCTCCCAATATCTCTCCTTTTATTTCCATGATTGGGACTCCGATTACTCCCCCATCCCTCTCGACAATCTACTTTCTGGCTTAGATGAATTTAGTTTCACCTAAATATTAAGCCTCTCGCACTACTCTCCCCATCTTGATTACTGGAATAAGGTTGTATCCGCTGCACGTGACTGCAATCTTCCATGCTCGTTCCTAAGAGGTGGTTTTAGAATTTTTTTTAAAATGTGTCAGAAATTTAACCGTGCCCTATTTGAACCATAGACTCGCGTAATAAGACTCAGAAGCAACGTACATTCAATTTATGTTATTCAAATGTCTAGTTTTGTGGATTTTGTGTTTCTTCATTCGTAAACAACTATTATATTTCTTATGCTATTTACATAACCTTCTACAACAACCTTCTATTCTTCTTTGTTCCTTCTTTCTCTTTTTAGTTTCTTATATTCATTTCCTCTAGACATTTTCTTCTGGACACTGTCTTTCCATCTTCTTTTCTTTCTTTTCTTCTTTTGCTTCTGATATTATTCTATAACATCTTATGTTCCACTCTTGTTTCTGGCATTTTTATAAGGTAACCGAGTCACCTTAAACGCTGTTCTTTAATGAACTTGAGGTTAATAAACGATATTATTTTACATAGGTATATTCATATTGAGGTGTCCGACAGACTTCTAAGTTCGATAACTTCCATAGTAGAAAGTCTTGATCTTGTTACTAAAGCGACAAGTGTGGGATTTAAACAAAAAGTGCTCAGTTGTATCCTTTTCTTCCATGCAACTCCTATATATTTAAAAAGGGATACCCAATTTTTAGAGTATTTAGGTTATCCAAATATAGCCAATACGAGGTTATAGAAGTGTGGGTTATATTAATAAAATTCGAATATATATATTTACGGATATGTTAAGGTAAATTTCAAGTGATTTATTTCATTATTAAAATTATGTTATGGTAGATTTTTAAATCACGTTCGATTTTGTGTTTCTATATATATATGTTTTTTTTAGATAAATTCAACTTTTTTTAATTATTTCTAAAGCAATTAGATGTGGAAAAATTTTACTTGTCGTTATTTGTATACTGTTTGAGTATAGATAATAAATATATTGTCATCATTTTCAATTCATCTTATTATTACTATGTTCAGATTTTCGGAAGGGCTCCATTATAATGCTAATCAATATATGTCAATGAAACCTTGTATATGTATGCAATATGTTATGTTTAGTTATAAGTTATATTTTGTGTTCTAATGTAATAGATCATTAAATAAAATACCTCTAAAATTAACATTAAACATCTATTTGGAATATTAAAAATAAGAAATATACTTCATAATTATATTGAAACCATTTTTAAATTTTTTTTGAACTTTTCAAACTTTTAAAAAATACATCTCTGCTTTATATTACTTTTAAATGAATGTGAGATATTAATAATTGAAAAGCTTTCTTATATTATTTTTAAATAATTTCATTCTCAGAGAGCAACTATTTAAAAACTGCCTAACTTTCGATGCCGGTATATATACTCACAGTAGAGAAAAGTTCATTGCTACTGCAATTTTTCTATTCTGTAGGTCTCCTCTATTTTATCATTTTTATTTATTATAATTGATAATACAATTATACATATATAATATTAAGTAATATGATATAATTATTATGACATAATATACATATTTATGTAGTTTATTCACTTATTGGTACCTATTATAATAAGAGATACCAGGAGTATATGGACCAATCAAAGGAAAAACATTCTAAGTTTTTCCTTTGATTGGTCCTTTGATTGGAATCACAGGAATTCTAATAGGACACTGTAAATTAAAGTGCCATCTTACAAAACTGGGTATATATACGAATGCAAACTGTAGATTCTGCGAAGAGAATGAGGAATCAGCCACACATGTGCTGTGTAATGACCTGCATTAATGCACAAACGGGACTCCTGGGAATGTATAACCTTAAGGAAGAGACAATAAAACCCTGAGAAGTAGGTTTTATACTAAATTGCATTGACGCAACAAGTCTTAGAGACCTTCTCTAAACCCAAGAGGAGGCACCCGATAATACAAAATGGCCAAAATATTCTTTTATAACGTTCTTATTTCAAATTTTCTAGTGGATATTTGGTTAAAATAGCAAGTTTGTAAAAGATTCTATACTTGAATAATAGATATAAGTATATACACATAAGTGTGTATATTTAATAAGTATGTAACTATGTAAATAACTATAAGTATGTAAGTATAAGTATGTAAGTATAAATATGTAAATATAAAATTAATATAAGTTACAGAATATTTTTTAAAAATTAACGATAAATAAAATAATATATTCAATACTCAATTAAATCCTAATTTGTTTAGATATAGATAGATATTATTCAGATGTCTGAGTTGGTGAATCAGCACCTTTACTCTATTTTATCTGTGTACAGTTTTAAGTCACACTAAGAATAACTGAATACGGGGCTTTATAATATGATGGATCTGATGTCTTTGTATCTGCCTGTGTTTATCAAATTTCGCTGTATTTTTAGGACGCTGAGAGTTGGATTATTGTGACTGTCAATTATATTGAACAGTTTCAGAGCACGATCTTTAATGTATTTTTCGACTGAATCGACTCTCAGATCTCTGTGGATATCCGCTCCTCTTACGTACCATGGGGCGTTAACCAGTTTTCTTAAGGCAATATTTTGCCCTCTTTGAAGAATTTTTAAAGTTGAGTTTGGCGCTTGGCAAAACGCAACACTGCCATAAAGTAGTCCAGGTTTAATAATCTGCTTAAATATGCTAACTCTATTCTTTATGTTTAGATATGTTCTTAAATATTTTCGCTTTTTAAATGAAAATTTATAAAAAAAAAATTTTTTAAAAAATGTTATATAAATGCTTTTATTTTTATAACAAATAAATGAAGTTAAAAAATTAATAATTTATTTTTTTATTTCAAGCAGACTTTTTGTAAATAAATTTATGTGCTTCATCATAATAAGGATTAGATTCCTTACGCACTTTTTCTAGCCATTCAGCAATTTTCGGATATTTTCTACTAACATCGTATTTAGTCAATCCTGAAATGATATAATTTTATACATAAATAAATGAAATTTTTATTAGAAAAAATTTTGAATATATTACTTGTCTGTTCTATTTCGCTAGCACCAAATATATCAGCTATAGTAAGTTTTTTTGCTGTTAGAAATTCAGATTTGTCCAACCATATATTTTCAATAATATCTAAAGAATTTTCCATTTCTTTTTGTAATTTTAAAATTTGTTCCTCAGAAGGCATTTTAGCCAAACCATTCATAGGTAAAAGCCACAACCGCATAAAATACATGGCACAACCAAGACGTACACTTAAATGTTGCCATTCCAAGAACTCATCAACTTTTGCACGGGCTTTTAATTCCTTAGGATAAAGTGTTTCACTAAATTGGCCTTTGTCAGACAGGTATCTGAAAGTATTTCAGGATTTTTAGTTAATTTTCTTAAGAGTACTTCTTGCAACAGAAGCAACAGAAAACTTAATTATAATAGCAAACCTTAATATAGCCACACTTTCTGACAAATGCAAATCTCCATCCACAATGCATGGTACTTTTTGGAATCGATTGATTTTTTTGTATTCTTCAGATAACTGTTCACCTTTAAATAAAACAATAACAAAAATGAACTTTTAACAAAAAATTAAATATAAATTTTTCTTACGTTTTCTTAATGCCACCGAACACTCCTCGAAAGGAGTCTTTCCCATTTTAAATGCTATCCACAAAGCTCTTGATGGTTGTGACATTAAATCAAAGTAATACTTAAATTTGGCCATTTTTTAATTTTTTTAAACTAATTTATCAAGTATTAATATTACAAAAATAAATAAAAATAACTAACAAACGAAAAACTCAACCTGAAATTTTCAGTGCTTGATTTTGTACTGAGCAGGTACAAAGTACAAAGCATAAACAAGCTTTGCCCAGCTGTTTACGTATCTGTCAGATACATTCGCTCTCGCAGTGCGTACGGCATGTCGAAGTAGTTGGTCTGTGTTCTCAATTTTTTGTTGTTATCAAGTTTTTCGTTTGTCATTCTGTTTATAATAAATTTTCATACACAAGACACATACTTAACGAAAAAAAATTGCAATATTAATGTTCTACACTTACCGGCTTCATACGTACATGTTCTTAAATGCCAACGAGATGGAAAAAGATATTCGGTCTATTACAAAATTTATTCTTGTCTATTTGTCTACTTGTCTATCGATTTCAAAACGTGTTAGTTTGTAAAGTTACATTACAACTTAAAAATTCGGATTACTTAAATAAATTTTTTTAGTAAAAAAATTAAAATTAAATTTTACGTATATTTTATTAAAATAACATATACATATATCTAATGAATGTGTATATATGTCTATTTTTAAAAATTTTAATGTAAAATTTGCAATTTATTTTATATATTTTATTAAAATAAATACAAATAAATATGTAAATGTCTATAGTCAATATTATTTCAATTCGAAGTAACTTATTTTAGAAATAGATAGATGTAAAAATTTGAAAAAAATATGTATTATAGCCAAAAAAAGTAAATATCCATATAAAAAAAACTCTTAAGACGTCTTTGAAAATTTCAGCATCGATTTACCGTCCTTATTTGGCTACAACAACTCGTTACCGAGTTTCGTCCGGTCGTATGCGAAAGAAAAAGCATCGATGCCTCACAATTAGTCAAGGTTAAAATTTTTAAGGCTTACCCAAATAATATAACAAAACTGGTCAAAATTATTATTAATAATATTAACAAATTTAAAAGCCTCACCCACATTTTTCTAAGTAATGCGTAACCAACTCCATAGCCAACACACACAGCATAAGCATAGCGCACCCAACCAACAATGGTTAAGCCAATGGGTCATCGCTCGCAATGATAGAATCTATACTGAACTTTTAGTTAATCTAACCTAATCTATGTGTACAATAATGTTAAACTTATTTATTATGTTTATATGTTTTAAACCCAAATAAAGAAGAAAAAATATCAAAAATAAAAAAATAGTTTTTATTTGCCAATATTTTTGCTACATCCTACTTGAGATTTTCAACAATTTCTATGCCCACGTACGTAAGATTGATTTAGATCCTTTGTTTAACATCAAATGATTTTTTGGTTTTACAGTGTTTGCACATATATAATACTTCAAAGCCATACCTCTTTTTTTTTTGCTTTTTGCAGTAGGTGAAAAGCATCAAAAGCCACAGTGTTACACTTGAAGACTCCCACAGCAATGTGGAAACTTCATACCAGTAACCAAGGGAGAAAGACTTGATATCTAGTGGCCTAGGATTATCTAAGGTAGCATGCATGAACGTGCTGTGGGTAGATGGGTAGTAGGTGGAGGGAACTGGGATGTGGACCATATACCTCATATCAACAGTACACAACAGGCATGTAACGTACCTGTTGTAAAATGGGAGTATTTGGCTACCTTAGTTCTTAAGGGATCTACACAAATGTCTAATTTCAAATATCGCTAGTTAACAATAATATACTCTTTTGAGAAATATTGTTTTAAAAAAAATTATTTTCAACTTGTGAGACTTAAAAAATCCCTATTTTTTAACTGAAGAATGTATTGACCTTTGAAATAGGGGTTTGATCAGGAAATTTGGTATAAAGTTTATTATACTACACTGTTGCACACATCACGTTTACATTACCATGAAATATATTATTATAAAATTATCTTTTTTTTTATTATATTCAATTTGTTAAACTTGAATTGAAAATTTAATAAAAAAATTAATTACTACTGCAATTACTATTAAGGTTCTTCAACAATTAATATTTTAATATTTGATAAGTCATTGAATATAATTCTACATTCTACTAAACACTTTTATTCAATCAGTAATTTTTTATTTTTTTTATTTTACAATAATTATTTTATGATATGGAATAGTATCTGAAGAAATGTAAAATACTATTGAGATATTTTTGTAATTATTATTTTTTGTTTGATGAATATGAGACTTCATAGAGTTATAAATAAAGTTAACTCATTTTTTTGAATGCAATTTTATTGCAATAAATTAAAAATTGTAAAAAATTACAATTAAAAAAAAAATACATATATATATAATAGTAAAAACAAATAAACAGAAAAATGTTAAAGCTCTATTTCCATTTAAATTCAAATACTGTTACTTTAACCCAATTAAAATCGTGTTAATATCTATTACAATACATACATATTAAAATTAGTGCTAACATTTGTTTATATACATAATCCTTAATCAATAACATCCGACAATTACTGCAAACGATTTTTCTTATCTGAAAATTGCGTTTTGCATTATTTTCGATTCGAAAACCATTTTACTGCATAAAGTAACTGGTTTTACGTTTAACTGTTTCAGTAGTTCAACTGAACTAGTCCGTAATAAATAAATTAAATTTCGATTCCTGTTTTAAATTTTGTAAGAAACCAACTTATTCCAAAAACTTGTTACTAGTATTAAAGCATGTATTTATAAAAAAAAAAATATTTCTTTCATAATAATTTTTTGAACTTGATATCCGTATGAGTTTTCATATTTGCCGCTTCAAAAATCTCATATTAAATTAATAAATCTTACAGATTATAGGGACTTGTAAAAGTTAAACAAATGTCGCAATGTTTCTCTAATCTGTGTTCCGGGAAATTTAAATGTAGATAGAAGCAAAAAATTCAAAGAAATAACAAAAAGCCCTTACAGTACACCAATACCTATGGCAAAACGAGCTATTAATGGTAAATGTCTTCAAATATCAATTTATTGTTGGAAACATCTAAAACATCCCGTTTTAATTATTATTATTTTGTGCAGAGCATCTTAGTCTCTCCATAAAGAGAAGCCAATATGCTTTGTATTATGGAATTGCTCTCAATTTATAGCAAGATTTTCCTCTTTCCTTGTAAATTGTGTTTCTCTACGTCTTTCTGAATCGTCCACAGTTTGCCTAATATACCAACGTTGCAAGTATTATGTTATATCGCTAATCGATTTACGCAGTTCAGCCGTATTTTTTTTCATGACTTGTCTGTAGTAATACTCTCTCCATAAAGAGACGCCAATATGCTTTGTATTATGGAGTTGTTCTCAAATTACAGCAATATTTTCCGGTTTTCTTGTAAATTGTGTTTCTCTACGTCTTTCTTATATTTATCCATAGTTTGGATAATAATACCAGCATTGCAAATATTATGTTATATCGTTAATCGGTTTATGCAGTTCAACCGTATTTTTTCACGACATATTTGCATTAACAATATATATATATATATATTTATATATATATTTATATATATATGTATATATATGTATATAATATATGGTATATATAATAATATATAATATATGTATATTGCTAAAGACTTTTTATGATATATGATCCCAGTTCTTCATTTAAAGACTAATATACTAATATTCGTTTTAGAAACAGTTTGGTGCACAAGGTGGATTACTTTTAGACCGAGCAAACCGGGCATACCATCATTGTGACAACATAGTGACGATGCGTTAGGCATTTTTAAACCTCATCTCCGCATAAAAAAAAAAAATTTTTTTAAATTTAAAATATTTAAAATTTCTTTTAAAATAATATTAGAACCTTATACTCGCTGAGTATTGTAATCAGGCATCGACTTTTTTAATTATTATGTTGAGGCTAGTTGAGTCAGTGCAACTGAGCACTTTTACTCTCTATTAACTCTATTAACTCTTTGTGCCTTGACTAGATTATTGTTTATCACTTCATCAGACTAAGCAATAATTGACCTCAGATCTGCATACGTCCCCGAAGAGCCTGTAAACATTCTGAGGGCTCTATCCTTTATGTATTTTTTGATGGGATTAATCATGATGTCCCTGAGGATGTCATTCGTCCTAATGTACCATGGAACTTTGAAAAGTCTTCTCAGAGCCTGGCTTTTCTAGCTGGTGAATAGTAGTGTTTGAAGCTTTGCTAAACGCTACACAACCATATAGAAGTGACGGACGAATAATTATGTTTATTTATTTCTTTTATCTTTTTTAATTATACACTAATTTCATTGCGTATTTCAAGTATTTCATACTGTTTAACAAATTATTTAAATTATTACTTAATTTTTTATTATTATTTACTTTACTGCAATTTCTAAAATCATATAAATTTGATAAAGTAAAAGCAAAAAAAAAAATATTACCGATTATTTATCTGTTATATATTCAACATTTCAGTTAAAACAAACAAGGCTTCAATTTCTGTTTAAAAATCAAATTTATTTGTTGTTTCGAAATTAATAATATATACTTACTTAAAAATATCAACATTCTCTTTAATGCTTAAACTTAGTTATTAATTTTTAAACAATTTTGTTAAATATTGCATACCTATACTAATGCATAATTGTTCGGATAGTAATGAAATTTTGTGCTCTTCTGAAATATATAATGAAAGACGATAAAATGACAACACCTGTAATTAGTTTTCAAATAGCCACTCATTTTAGTAATACTTTGTACATCAGGACTTTTAATCTACGTCCAATTTACGAAAACTTCCTTCACCAGAAGATTTCGTTTCAGTTACAAGGTCATTGCGTAATTTCTCATCAACACCATAACTAATCTCTTCATTGAAGTAATTGTCATACGAAAGCAAAAGTTGTTCGAAGTTATTGACGGCATCGTCCAGTGTGCCATTTTCACCACCCAACTCTACCGGTAAGTACTCCGCACCGATGGCTTTTTGTAATGATTGTACACTTGAATGTATGTGTAGCTTAAGAATATAAAAAATATATATATTAACGATAATAATATATATGGTTACACTTCATTAATATATATATGTGTTATATGATATAAAAGAAATTGATTGTTACTGAACTAAAATTAAAATTTTAGAAAAAAAGTTATATAGATAATATCTATAAATAGATATATAACATGACGGAAACTTAAAAACTAATGCAATTTGTTTCAATATTATTACAAAACTAATCAATAATATTATTTTTAATAATAAAATTATACAATTCAAAAAATTTTTTATTAAACTTACTAGTTCCTTTTGTTTCATGCAGGTGCGGACTAGTGTTAATACTATTTGTGCCTCCATAGATGCATTCACAATATGTGTACCCTTTAAATTAGTTGGTACACCATATTCCAGAAAGGCTGACATTTTTTTAAACAGACCAGAGTCATATTGACGTAAAAATGCAAATGGTATTTTACCAAAATCGATTATTTCAACAACGCCACTGATTACCCAGTTATCGTCCGTATTTATTTCGATTTCAGAACGGAACGTATGATAGCGGAAGACGTCGTATACACTATATTTGGAAGTATCTATATTACCCATGCGTGTATAATGAATACGTGGGCCACCAGGCCCAATAGGATTTGGAAGAGTTGCAAAAATACTGTATAAATTAAAATTAACATTACTTTAATTTTTAAAAACATTTTCTTTTTATTCTTTTTTATACAATATATGTTTTCATATACATATATTTATCTAATATGTTTTCACTTCTAAAAAAAAATTTTTTTTTTAATTGCAATAATCAATTTATGCACATAGGAATTATTCTGGAGTTTTTTGCTCACCCATTTTCTCATTTTACTCACCCATCTCTAACCATTCCAAGTAATTTCTCATCGATGTGACGTACTTTTAATACCTCCATTCCTGTAGATTTATAAGTATAGTAGTATTCGATACGTATTTTAGCATTTTGCAAATTATATTTACAAAACCGTAGGAAAGCAAGTAGAAATTGATCATCGGTGCGGGCCTTTAAGTACGTTTGCCCTACTATCCATTCTCGTAGCTTTATTATATTCTCCTGTATGTTATTTTCATTTTCGTTTAATTCTACACGTGCTACTTTGGCCAGTTCTGAATTGAGTGGTCGAATGTGTGCCATTTTTATATTTTAGAATTTTGAATAGAATTTTCAAATATAATCCAAATTTTTTGTTACAACTGAAATTAAAATTTTTTATTCAACATTATTCATGTAAATATATATTCAAACTAAATTCGATAATACACATAAAATTTTCTAAGGTAACCACGATAGGTCGATATCTTTGACTAAAAGTTAACAATTTGTACAATAATTACGATAAGTTATCAAGTATTAGTGTTGCCCCATAACTTTGCAATAAATAAAAAGCAACAAAGAAGTATTTCATTTATCGGGAAATATTTTTTTTTTATACAATAATGACACATCAAATTAATATATATTTTTATTGAATGAGTCTTTAATCTAAAAAAAAAATTTAATCTAAAAATATTTAAAATCATACGGTAAGTGAAAAAAACTTATTCCACACGTTTAACTTTAATTTACATAAGTCATTTTAATTTTAATAAATATATACACATATTGAATATTTAATATATAACATACAGATACATTGTTTATTTGCTTAGTTTACAAAAACCGCTCCTCTTCTCATAATTATTGACCATTCACTGTTTTAAAACCACTTTTCTTAAAAGAAACTGCAATGGATAAACCAACTTGTAGAGTTGTGTGTGAGACTTGAACCCACTAAACCACCTCTTAGGAATGAATGGAGAAGATTTCCACAGCATTGTGAAAACTTCATTTCAGTAATCAGTGGAGAGAGGAGAATTTATGTTTCTGTACGAGAATCACTATTTTGTGCCCAATTATGAAAAAATACTAACTTGTCGTTGAAAATTGATTTATTGTTTATCGTATTCTCCTTTATGACTTATACACTTTTACATGCCTTCGAACCATTTGTAAAAGCATTTTTTCAATCTTCTTCAGACCCCTCCAAAACATGGTTTTTAATGGCAACAAAGACTTCTTCCACCGGCAAAAATCGTTGTCCACGCAATTGATTCTTGACATTCGGAAACAAGAAGAAGTTATTGGGTGCCAAAACAGGACTGTACGTCGGATGACCCATCAATTCCATTTTCTGAATGTTCAAATACTTGTAGTCAGCTGTTACGACGAGATATGTAAGCACTCGCATTGTCTTAATGGAGATGAAGAATGGTCCGAATGCGTTTGTTTGTTTTCCATATTTCACTGAATACTTTCAGTACGCAAATGGTTGCATACCATTCGGAATTGACTGTTTTACGTTCCTGTAATGGTATACTCGTAGTAAGTTGATCGATGCACTCTTGTCTTGATAAGAGTCGTAATAAATCATCGCACGAAAATTTTCTCGAATTAATTAAATATTTTCGCGAACACTCCATTTACAAATTACTGTAAATAACACAAATAACGCTCTTTTGACAAAAAGTCTTAGGTAAGTTATATTTAATAATGTAAAGCTTTTGTATAGAAACATCAGATAGCACCATATAAATAGTGACCCTGTATATAAATTTTCTTAATATATCCTACCAAGCAGTTAAACTGTCAACTGAATTTGGTAGAGGGTTGTGATTTGTGTAGTTCTGATATATCTCCAAAATAAAAAAATCTTTAAAACTCGGGATGTGTTATATTCGGTGCGTCGAATACAATCCCGAGGTCATCGCAATACTAAAATATGCATTGGAAACCAAAACATTCACTCAAAGTGGGCACAGAAAGTGCTGTTTCTCAATAATGTATAAACTAATTATAGAGAACTAATTGGATTAATCAATTTTTGAATACTTAGTAATTCATAAGTTACTTAACGATGTTCATGCTTGTAATCTTTTAGTGAATTACCACGACTATACCATACACGTCTTTAAGTTGTATCATTAAGATTGCAGAGATTATTTATGGTTAACATAAATACTACCACTACCCATTACGAGGAGCATTTCTTCATGGTTTTAAAACAGTCTTGTTTTTATTTCTTTAAATATTATTTATAGTTTGTGTTATTAATGTATTATTAATAACTGATGCTGTATTTAATAAGCGCTACGATTTATTTTTTATTAGTATAATATTATTACTATTAAGTAAATTTTCAAATTATCTACTCTTAAATATTCAAGTTATCAAGTGATAATAACCATGTTAAAACTTTATTTATTCAGATTTTAGTCTTTTAATCTTTAGTCACTATTTCGATTAAGGATTCCCATAGATAACTTTTCACTTCTAGGCTAACGTACCTGAGAAAATAAACATTATTTAAGACTTCTTAAGATCACTAATTTTATAAATCGTCTTTCAAATTTAATGAATTGCAATAGAGTACAACAAAAAAGGGAACACCCGGATATAATGTAATTGCAATTTCCAGAACTGTAAATAAAACAACTTTAGATTTGATTTAATATATAATTGTTTAAAAAAGTGCAACACTACAGTAACTACAGTTCAATTATAATAAAATAATGTTTTACAATCAAAAATAAATGAGAAAATATATGCAGTGATATTAAATAAAAACTATAAACTTATCAATTTAAAAACAAAGGTTGACTACAGAAGTTATAAAAAAATATATTTAATTTATAATGCAATCGACGTTCTTCATAAAAACTGTAATAACTTTATACATAAGACAATAAATTATTATTGAAAGACTGTAATTATAAGTAATCAATATACATATATCTGATCAACAATGACTGTACAGTCTAAAGACATATTATACATGCATACTTTATTTCGTTAAGTTTAAACAATTTAAAAAATAAATTAGTTATAATTTATATGCTTTGAAGGCATTATATGAAAAAAAAAACAAAAATCAGAATTACTTAATAATTAAAAATAATTAATAATTATATTAAATAATTTTAAGTCAGATATAGTAAAATCAAATTAAGAGCCTCCCTAACAGTTGAGAAACGTTCTTTCTTCGATAGAGATACATTCCAAATATTATTACTAAATATGACAGGACTACGACCACTAAATGAAGAATTAAAAGCAATTGCCAAGAATGAGTTAAATGAAGTTGAGAGTCGTATAGTTGAAGATATTTCAATGCTAAAAACATGGATCCAAAAGCAACCACATTTGAGAGCTCGTACGGACGACCAATTTTTAGTAACATTTCTTAGAGGCTGCAAATATAGTATGGAAAAAGCTAAATCTAAAATTGACTATTACTATACTATCAAAGCCTTAATACCTGAAATGTTTGTTAATCTTCAAATGACTGAAGAATTTGTTGAATTTGCACGCTTAGGGTAAGATAATAGATTTGTAACCAATATATATGTAACACATTTATAATTTTCATATTTTTTATTTTTAACTTAAGTTGCTTTTTAGTACTTCCACAGCCACTTGGCGGCATCGGTGGCCCACGTATATACCTAACAAACTTTACAAATTTAGATCCAAATAAAAACAGTTTAAGACAATATTTTCGATATCATACAATAGTTCATGAGTTTGAGATAAATATGGATGATACTGGTATCATAAATGGTTTTGTTGAAATTGTGGATTACTCCAAATACAACCCAGCATTTATAAAAGAATTTAATCCAATATTTTTAAAAAAATTATCAGTTTTTCTTGATAAAGCGGTGCCGATGCGCATAAAAGGATTACACATCGTTAATTGTCCAAAGGAAGGAGCAGTGTTTTTAAACATTGTGAGAAGTTTTCTAAATGAAAAACTAAAACAACGAGTAAGCAAAAATATTATTTAAATATTATTTATTATTATTAATATTATTAATAAAAAATATATTAGTCATTTTTTATTAATATCTTTTAACAGTTTTTCATTCACAAAAGCCTAGAAGATCTTTATAAAGTAATACCAAAGGAGAATCTACCAATTGAATATGGTGGCACCAATGGTTCTATACCGGAGATTAAAGCAGATATGGAAAAGAAACTTTTAGATTTTAATAATTATTTCATTGAAGAGACACAGTATGGCGTGGATGAAAAATTAAGAATTGGTAAAAAGGTAAATAGTGAAACTCTCTTTGGCATTGATGGATCATTTCGAAAATTAAATATTGATTAAAAGTGGTTTTGTTAAAATAGAAGGTCTACAGGAATATTCGTTTCATGGAAGCGATTTAATTTTATAACACTTGTAAAAGGTTTGTAATTTTACTAAACTACAATTCTCACCAAATTTTATTATGTAAAGTACTTATCAATAATATAAGACAATTTCATTGATTATAAACACTTATCGAAATATTTTTTTGTATTTTATATAAAAGAGAACTAATAACATTCTTTATTCAATCCAACTGAAATATTCATGAAATATAATTATCAAAAACGAACAACTGAATATTCTTTCTTCGTTTGGTTTTTTTTCTTACTATTTAGTGTTTTTTAATAAATTGAATTGGGTAGATTGCAAATATCTGGCGTCAAGATTTAACAAAGGATTTTGGTTAAATTTAATATTAAAAGTAAATTTTCCCACTATATCAGACTTTAGGACAGATTTTTTTACTCTTAGTTAACTTTAATCGCTGATTAGTCCTGTAATTATTCAAGGTGTGATACCATTCCCATCACATAAATTTATATCATATAAATAATATTAAATATTTAATGTTCCAAAACACAAAAAAGGGTGTGATTCATTATATATATATATATAACTTACACAAAATTTAAAGTACTTTCTATACTTGAATCCTTCGTTAACTTATTATTTTACTTTAAACTAAAAATGCATTAATAAAAATAAAAACTCACTAATTGCGCCTCCAACAAATGACGTTAATATGAGGTTAATCAATCTGTGATTTTTACTAGAATATTGCGTAATCATTGATTACATAATCAAAGTCAATAAATAATGAATGGACAAAATAAATAATCAAAGATTCTTAACAAATAATTAAAAATAATAATGGGGCTGATCTAATTATAGAATTAAATATAAAGGTGACAAGACCGATTTTTAAAGTTATAAGCTTTTTATATTGTAATTTTCATGTGAGAATTTATAACTCTTGAACCAAAGAAGGTAATGGAAAAAGTTGCCCATAGTAGTAAATTGCATCAATATCATATCAATAGTCAAATCGATTTCCCGAGTGCGTCTACATGCGGTACGCAAATTTTAGATCAGTCATAAACACAAAGCTTTTGAGGAATATATAAATTAATCAGTAAGAAGGGTGGAACTCTGCAGAAACCCCTTAGCTATCAAAGAGTAAAAATGTCAAGATTTTCGTCTAGAATTTTGTTTAATGCTATATCTGTTATAGCAGAAATCAAAGGATTTGCCAAGCATTTATCGAACACCTGTTAGTGCAATTGTTTGTTAAAATTGAGATAATTATTGTCCTTCAGGCAAAAGTCTAGTATTTTACCAAATTTAATTTTAGATATTTTAGTGCAGTCTTTGATAATATTTCTATTTTTAAAAGATTATAATTTGTTATGTATAATTTGTTATGATAATGTATGATGAAAGATAGTTACAGTCAAACAAAAGGACATTGCAACACTCAGTTTTGCATTGGCAAAGAAAGACTATTCAACAAGAAATGTCCACAGATCGTGCTATCTCTCAATTACTATATACCTAAATAAACTAATAACGGAGCACACATTAGGGCAGTCGGTTTGTAGATACCTAGTAAAGTTTCACAAGTACTAAAAATGAACATAGCCCTTCAATGGATCTAATGCAATTCAGCTAACCTCGTCTCTAGTTCGTATCATTAAAGATTTGAAGAACTAAAAGAAATATCTTAGCTTAAATGCTATTGTATGGATCTTAGCATTTCAGTAGAATATACATTTATTTTGGTCTTTTATAACATGACTACTGATATTATGAATGATATTTCAGATGAAACTTTCATTAAATATTTCATAAAATTTTATATAGGAGTATTAAGAAATTTATTAATTAATCAAAATAAAATGCATTAACATTATATACATTAACATATATCTCGTTATAAAGAGAATTTTTAACCTGATTTAACATTAAGTTATTTAAAAAAGCTAAACAGACAAGCAATAATTTGATTATAGTAATAACATATATTACCAGAAAGGATAAATACGAAAAATATATAGTTTAAATAAAATAAATTCTTTATTTTAAATTTTAAAATTAAAATTAATTCTATAAAATAAAAATAAGAGATTACTCCAATAATCTTGATTCTTGATTCTTTTTCTTGAATTAGTGCTATTACGCACTTTTACTCTATAATGGCTGGGGGCTTATCTCTTCCCCACACAAGGCTTTAACTAGGCTAAGAAATCATATCATTTATTTGTCTTTTAGTTAATGACGGACCTTAAATCAGCATATCCTCCTGAGAGTCCAGAAGAGGATTTGAGGATTATTAGGGCGTGGTTAAGTAGCGTATCAACTTTACTGAATAATTTTAGAGCTCTGTCTCTGATATATTTTTTCACTGAGTTTTGTTTTATGACAGCAAATCTATTTCGAATAGGAAAGGAGATGATAGTAAAGAAATTTTCATATTCAATTTTTTCATTTTTAAGTTTTTATTTTACAACAAAGTTTTGCACTACATTACACTTTATTATTATATTACACTTTTTACACTACATTCTATAAGAATTGTTTAAATAATTAAGCAAAAACTGTAATTACAAGTAATCATTATATATCTGATCTTCAATTGTTGTTCTAATTATTAATTATATACACACTTTATTAAGTATCTGTATATAAGTATTATATTTTATTAGGTTTAAACAAATTTAATAAGTAACTAAATTCAACACTTACAAAAAAAAACAATAAAAAACAAATAATTAAACAATTAGAAAGAACAATGTTATAACATACGTATATGGTAAAATCCATTTAAAGGCCTCTCTGTCAGTTGAAAATCGTTCTTTCTTGAGTATAGATGTGACATTTTTATCTTAATATGACTGAAATACGACCACTAAATGAAGAATTAAAAGCAATTGCCAAGAATGAGTTAAATGAAGTTGAGAGTCGTATAGTTGAGGATATTTCAACACTAAGAACATGGATCCAAAAACAACCACATTTGAGGGCTCGTACGGATGACCAATTTTTAGTAACTTTTTTAAGAGGCTGTAAATATAGTATGGAAAAAGCTAAATCTAAAATTGACTATTACTATACTATCGGATCGTTATTGCCTGAATTGTGTACGAATCTTCAAGTGAATGAAAAAATTATTCAATTTGGACGTGCAGGGTAAGATAATAGATTTGTGACAAGTATGTTACGTACGTAACGCACTTATAATTTTAATTCATAAATTTTATTTTTAAATTTAGTTGCTTTGTAGTGCTTCCGAAGCCCCTTGGCGGAATGGGCGGCCATCGCATACATCTAACAATTTATAAGAATTTAGATCCAAATAAACACCATTTAGTTGATATGCTACGATATCAAACACTGATTAATATGTTTGAGATAAATATGGACGACAATTGTACCATTAGTGGTGTGACTGAAATTGTGGATTGTTCCAAATTTAACAAAGCAATTTTAAAGGAATTTGATCCAATATATTCTAAAAAATTAATAACTTTTAACAATAAGGCGCAGCCACTGCGCATAAAAGGATTCCACGTTCTTAATTGTCCAAAGGAAGGAGCAGCGTTTTTAAACATTGCGAGAAGTTTTCTAAATGAAAAACTAAAACAACGAGTAAGCAAAAATATTATTTAAATATTATTTATTATTATTAATATTATTAATAAAAAATATATCATACATTTTTTGTTAATATCTTTTAACAGTTTTTCATTCACAAAAGCCTAGAAGATCTTTATAAAGTAATACCAAAGGAGAATCTACCAATTGAATATGGTGGTACCAATGGTTCTATACCGGAGATTCAAGCAGATATGGAAAAAAAACTTTTAGACTTTAATAATTACTTCATGGAAGAGACGAAGTATGGAGTGGATGAAGAATTAAGAATTGGTAAAAAGATAAATAGTGAAACTCTGTTTGGCATTGACGGATCATTTCGAAAATTAAATATTGATTAACTTTTTTGTTATTGAAATTTTACACGATTTATAAGAGATTGATAACTGAGATTATCAAAAATAATTTACTTTTTTCAATAATTTTTGTTTATTTTCACATTTATTTATCTAATTTAATTTACTAAAGAAATCAAATCAAATTGCTTAAAGAAACTATTCAGAATTGTTATTCATATCTAGATAAAAGAGAATTAAAACCACTCTTTATTCACATATAGTGTGAACTATATGTTAATTAAATAAAAATATTAAAAATGTAATTTTTTGTAATATTTTTTTTTTATTTAATACTTAATTTAATAATATAAATTTTAAAGTTATTTAAGTATTTTATCAAAACAAGACTGTAGCATATTATTGTCTTATTTCGATTTAAGGAGTATTAACGCTGGTATACCCAAAGTTACTGTCCTCGCTTCCACTTTTTATTTATTGTATACATCTGAATTGCTATCTTATAACTAATATATTACTACATCATAACAGGGAAAAAAACGCTTGAAGCAACAAGGAGTGAGTTGCAATTGGCAGTTAGCTTTGCACTGAACAGAAACGTGGAACTTGAAGCTTAATAACACTAAGACAATACACATCAATATCACATTAGAAAATAATAGCTTTTAAGTCCATACACATCAATGGTTCAAATACACCATATACAGTCGAGCTAGATATCTCGATAGAACGCTTCATGCGAAATTGCGTTGGAAGACGCATGTGAGAGAGGCACGACTGACTTCAGTTAAGACTGAACAAAATATATTTTCGCATCGGTAGGCACCCGATAATGCTTATACAAAACAAACTTCTGTTATATAAAAACTATGTTATATACAACTATAAATGTGTACTTTCGAAAACATTATTGCATTAATTCAGCACTTTAAATACAAAGTTTTATGACTGAGAGTCAATACTCCATATTATATAGGAAATTCTGACTTCCATCGCAATCTCAATATTTTAATCATTATCAATGTAGTCAAAGAATAAATCAAGAACATAAACAAAGACTTTTATATCATGTTAATGTTGAAGCATCTGCATTATTCAAGAGAAGTGCTCAACGGCGACGGCTTAAACCTTTTTTTTAAATTATTTATGTGGTCTTACATTATGTTCCCATTGCTTTCATTAAAACAATTTATTTAATTTACAATGAGCTTTCATGTTTTTTAACTAAGTTAATAAGGAAAATTACAAAATATATTTCCGAAAAAAGAAATTATAGAAGAAGAAAATATAAAAAACAAGTCAAAAAAAAAACAAACTAGTCAAACATGTTCAGACAAGAAGTAAGAATGTTTAAAATGTTTATTTTTTACAGATAATATATATAACTGATCTAGGCCATTTTATTCACAATCCTGTCCCCAAAATCTTTCTTTTTTTAATATAACAACTTGTTTAAAATTTACACTTTATATAATAACATTCAATACCTATAATAACAAAAGTCTAGCAATTTGTCCCTTTGGATACAAAAAAAGCTCAATATAGGGGTGCCATAAGAGTTAACGCAAAAAAACCTCGCAGTTCAAATATCCATCCATGCGAATCGCAACAAAATCGACCCATTTCTAAAGCAGTTGGAAATGAAAAGTGGATCAGGATCACTTACGACAACGTCAAGTGAAAATGGTCATGGTCAAATCGCGACAAGTTTCCTGAAACGGCCAGAAAGGTTTTGATGAAGGTTTGGTGGGATTTGCAGAGAATTATCTACTATGAAATGATCCCCTATCACAAAACTCTTAACTCGGAGTTGTACGGCTAACAATTCGACAGCCTGAAGGAAACAATCGCACAGGAACTGCCACTTTTGAGCATTAGGAGAAGAATTGTGTTTCATCAGGACAACACCAGGCCACATACATCAATAATGACTGAACAAAAGTTCCGAGAATTTGGTGACGAATGATTTTTTTCGTGAAAATCTTCGCTTCAAGAGAGGCTTGTATAATTCAACTGTCTCAATCTTTTGCCAATAAGGACGATGACTTTTATAAGCGAGGCATAATGAAATTACGCTTAAAAAGGGGAATAAAGTATCGAGCAAAATAGCGTATATTTGACCTAAATCGGATTAGTGTCACTATGATAAATAAGCCTTCAATTTCGTGCAAAAATAATGGATTTGTTTTTACTATATCTGTTATATTACGAGAATAGAGTGACTATAGGTGATAAAAATATACTGTTTAAAAAAAACTAACTGCTTCTTTTAAATTTAATAATATATAATAGTATAATTATATAAGATATATAGAATATATATTTTCTTAATTTAAAATTATTTATATTTTATAATAGGAAATATGTTTCAATTAGAAAGAAATATGACAGTAAGGAAATTTTGATATTGTTGTCGTTGTTGTGGTTTCTTGAGTTAGTGCTATTGCGTACTTTTACTCTTTTGTGGCTGGGAGGCTTATCCCTGCCCCACACTAGACTTTAACTATGCAGGAATTCATATCGTTTATATATCTTTTAATTGATGTCGAACCGTAGGTCAGCATATCATCCTGTGGGTCCAGAGGTGAACTTAAGGTTTGTTAGGGCGGAGTTGGGCAGCGTAAAACTTTTTAATTTTAAATTTTTTATAAAAATTATAATTTTTTTGCTCTGCATTCTAAAAGAATTGTTTAAGTAATTAAACAAAAACTGTAATTATAAGTAATCATTTTCTATTTTATCTTCAATTGTTATTCTAACTATGAATTATATACACACTTTATTAAGTATCTGTATATAAGTATTATATTTTATTAGGTTTAAACAAATTAATAAGTAACTAAATTCAACACTTACAAAAAACACAATAAAAAAGAGGTAATTAAATAATTAGAAGGAATAATATTTAAACATTCATATATATGCTATAAAACAGTTTAAAGGCCTCTCTGCCAGTTGAAAATCGTTCTTTCTTGAGTATAGATGTGATATTTTTATCTTAATATGACTGAAATACGACCACTAAATGAAGAATTAAAAGCAATTGCCAAGAATGAGTTAAATGAAGTTGAGAGCCGTATAGTTGAAGATATTTCAATGCTAAAAACATGGATCCAAAAGCAACCACATTTGAGAGCTCGTACGGACGACCAATTTTTAGTAACATTTCTTAGAGGCTGCAAATATAGTATCGAAAAAGCTAAATCAAAAATTGACTATTACTATACTATCAAAGCGTTATTACCTGAAATGTTTGTTAATCTTCAAATGACTGAAGAATTTGTTGAATTTGCACGCTTAGGGTAAGATAATAGATTTGTAACCAATATATATGTAACACATTTATAATTTTCATATTTTTTATTTTTAACTTAAGTTGCTTTTTAGTACTTCCACAGCCACTTGGCGGCATCGGTGGCCCACGTATATACCTAACAAACTTTACAAATTTAGATCCAAATAAAAACAGTTTAAGACAATATTTTCGATATCATACAATAGTTCATGAGTTTGAGATAAATATGGATGATACTGGTATCATAAATGGTTTTGTTGAAATTGTGGATTACTCCAAATACAACCCAGCATTTATAAAAGAATTTAATCCAATATTTTTAAAAAAATTATCAGTTTTTCTTGATAAAGCGGTGCCGATGCGCATAAAAGGATTACACATCGTTAATTGTCCAAAGGAAGGAGCAGTGTTTTTAAACATTGTGAGAAGTTTTCTAAATGAAAAACTAAAACAACGAGTAAGCAAAAATATTATTTAAATATTATTTATTATTATTAATATTATTAATAAAAAATATATCATTCATTTTTTGTTAATATCTTTTAACAGTTTTTCATTCACAAAAGCCTAGAAGATCTTTATAAAGTAATACCAAAGGAGAATCTACCAATTGAATATGGCGGCACCAATGGTTCTATATCGGAGATTAAAGCAGATATGGAAAAGAAACTTTTAGATTTTAATAATTATTTTATTGAAGAGACACAGTATGGCGTGAATGAAAAATTAAGAATTGGTAAAAAGGTAAATAGTGAAACTCTCTTTGGCATTGATGGATCATTTCGAAAATTAAATATTGATTAAAAGTGGTTTTGTTAAAATAGAAGGTCTATAGGAATATTCGTTTCATGGAAGCGATTTAATTTTATAACACTTGTAAAAGGTTTGTAACTTTACTAAACTACAATTCTCACCAAATTTTATTATGTAAAGTGCTTATCAATAATATAAGACAATTTGATTGATTATAAACACTTATCAAAATATTTTTTTGTGTTTTATATAAAAAAGAACTAATAACATTCTTTATTCAATCCAACTGAAATATTCAAGAAATATAATTATCAAAAACGAACAACTGAATATTCTTTCTTCGTTTGGTTTTTTTTCTTACTATTTAGTGTTTTTTAATAAATTGAATTGGGTAGATTGCAAATATCTGGCGTCTAGATTTAACAAAGGATTTTGGTTAAATGTAATATTAAAAGTAAATTTTCCCACTATGTCAGACTTTAGGACAGATTTTTTTTACTCTTAGTTAACTTTAATCGCTGGTTAATTCTTGTAATTATTCAAGATGTGATACCATTCCCATCACATAAATTTATATCATATAAATAATGTTAAATGTTTAATGTTCCAAAACACGAAAAAGGGTGTGATTCCCTATATATATATATAACTTACACAAAATTTAAAGTAATTTCTATACTTGAATCCTTCCTTAACTTATTATTTTATTTTAAACTAAAAATGCATTAATAAAAATAAAAACTCACTAATTGCCTCTCCAACAAATGACGTTAATATGAGGTTAATCAATCTGTGATTTTTACTAGAATATTGCGTAATCATTGATTACATAATCAAAGTCAATAAATAATGAATGGACAAAATAAATAATCAAAGATTCTTAACAAATAATTAAAAATAATAATGGGGCTGATCTAATTATAGAATTAAATATAAAGGTGACAAGACCGATTTTTAAAGTTATAAGCTTTTTATATTGTAATTTTCATGTGAGAATTTATAACTCTTGAACCAAAGAAGGTAATGGAAAAAGTTGCCCATAGTAGTAAATTGCATCAATATCATATCAATAGTCAAATCGATTTCCCGAGTGCGTCTACATGACAAAGAATATTACTAGAATCACCTGTGCTGGACAAACTTTTTTCATTGCGGTACGCAAATTTTAGATCAGTCATAAACACAAAGCTTTTGAGGAATATATAAATTAATCAGTAAGAAGGGTGGAACTCTGCAGAAACCCCTTAGCTATCAAAGAGTAAAAATGTCAAGATTTTCGTCTAGAATTTTGTTTAATGCTATATCTGTTATAGCAGAAATCAAAGGATTTGCCAAGCATTTATCGAACACCTGTTAGTACAATTGTTTGTTAAAATTGAGATAATTATTGTCCTTCAGGCAAAAGTCTAGTATTTTACCAAATTTAATTTTAGATATTTTAGTGCAGTCTTTGATAATATTTCTATTTTTAAAAGATTATAATTTGTTATGTATAATTTGTTATGATAATGTATGATGAAAGAGAGTTACAGTCAAACAAAAGGACATTGCAACACTCAGTTTTGCATTGGCAAAGAAAGACTATTCAACAAGAAATGTCCACAGATCGTGCTATCTTTCAATTACTATATACCTATATAAACTAATAACGGAGCACACATTAGGGCAATCGGTTTGTAGATACCTAGTAAAGTTTCACAAGTACTAAAAATGAACATAGCCCTTCAATGGATCTAATGCAATTCAGCTAACCTCGTCTCTAGTTCGTATCATTAAAGATTTGAAGAACTAAAAGAAATATCTTAGCTTAAATGCTATTGTATGGATCTTAGCATTTCAGTAGAATATACATTTATTTTGGTCTTTTATAACATGACTACTGATATTATGAATGATATTTCAGATGAAACTTTCATTAAATATTTCATAAAATTTTATATAGGAGTATTAAGAAATTTATTAATTAATCAAAATAAAATGCATTAACATTATATACATTAACATATATCTCGTTATAAAGAGAATTTTTAACCTGATTTAACATTAAGTTATTTAAAAAAGCTAAACAGACAAGCAATAATTTGATTATAGTAATAACATATATTACCAGAAAGGATAAATACGAAAAATATATAGTTTAAATAAAATAAATTCTTTACTTTAAATTTTAAAATTAAAATTAATTCTATAAAATAAAAATAAGAGATTACTCCAATAATCTTGATTCTTGATTCTTTTTCTTGAATTAGTGCTATTACGCACTTTTACTCTATAATGGCTGGGGGCTTATCTCTTCCCCACACAAGGCTTTAACTAGGCTAAGAAATCATATCATTTATTTGTCTTTTAGTTAATGACGGACCTTAAATCAGCATATCCTCCTGAGAGTCCAGAAGAGGATTTGAGGATTATTAGGGCGTGGTTAAGTAGCGTATCAACTTTACTGAATAATTTTAGAGCTCTGTCTCTAATATATTTTTTCACTGAGTTTTGTTTTATGATAGCAAATCTATTTCGAATAGGAAAGGAGATGATAGTAAAGAAATTTTCATATTCAATTTTTTCATTTTTTTGTTTTGGACTGCATTACACTTTATTATTATATTACACTTTTTACACTACATTCTATAAGAATTGTTTAAATAATTAAGCAAAAACTGTAATTATAAGTAATCATTATATATCTGATATTCAATTGTTATTCTAATTATTAATTATATACACACTTTATTGAGTATTAGGTTTAAACAAATAAATAAATGGATAAATTCAAAACACATAACATAAAAAAACAATAAAAAATAAATAATTGAACAATTAGAAAGAACAATGTTATAACATACGTATAACATATGGTAAAATCCATTTAAAGGCCTCTCTGTCAGTTGAAAATCGTTCATTCTTGAGTATAGATGTGACATTTTTATCTTAATATGACTGAAATACGACCACTAAATGAAGAATTAAAAGCAATTGCCAAGAACGAGTTAAATGAAGTTGAGAGTCGTATAGTTGAAGATATTTCAACACTAAGAACATGGATCCAAAAACAACCACATTTGAGGGCTCGTACGGATGACCAATTTTTAGTAACTTTTTTAAGAGGCTGTAAATATAGTATGGAAAAAGCTAAATCAAAAATTGACTATTACTATACTATCAAAGCGTTAATACCTGAAATGTTTGTTAATCTTCAAATGACTGAAGAATTTGTTGAATTTGCACGCTTAGGGTAAGATAATAGATTTGTAACTAATACATATGTAACACATTTATAATTTTCATATTTTTTATTTTTAACTTAAGTTGCTTTTTAGTACTTCCAAAGCCACTTGGCGGCATCGGTGGCCCACGTATATACCTAACAAACTTTACAAATTTAGATCCAAATAAAAACAGTTTAAAACAATATTTTCGATATCATACAATAGTTCATGAGTTTGAGATAAATATGGATGATACTGGTATTATAAATGGTTTTGTTGAAATTGTGGATTACTCCAAATACAACCCAGCGTTCATAAAAGAATTTAATCCAATATTTTTAAAAAAATTATTAGTTTTTCTTGATAAAGCGGTGCCGATACGCATAAAAGGATTACACATCGTTAATCCTTCAAAGGAAGGAACAGTGTTTTTAAACATTGTGAGGACTTTTCTAAATGAAAAACAAAAACAACGAGTAAGCAAAAATATTATTTAAATATTATTTATTATTATAAATATTATTAATAAAAAATATATTATTCATTTCTTGTTAATATCTTTTAACAGCTTTTCATTCACAAAAGTCTAGAAGATCTTTATAAAGTAATACCAAAGGAGAATCTACCAATTGAATATGGTGGCACCAATGGTTCTATATCGGAGATTACAGCAGATATGGAAAAGAAACTTTTAGATTTTAATAATTATTTCATTGAAGAGACACAGTATGGCGTGGATGAAAAATTAAGAATTGGTAAAAAGGTAAATAGTGAAACTCTCTTTGGCATTGATGGATCATTTCGAAAATTAAATATTGATTAAAAGTGGTTTTGTTAAAATAGAAGGTCTACAGGAATATTCGTTTCATGGAAGCGATTTAATTTTATAACACTTGTAAAAGGTTTGTAACTTTACTAAACTACAATTCTCACCAAATTTTATTATGTAAAGTACTTATCAATAATATAAGACAATTTGATTGATTATAAACACTTATCAAAATATTTTTTTGTGTTTTATATAAAAAAGAACTAACATTCTTTATTCAATCCAACTGAAATATTCATGAAATATAATTATCAAAAACGAACAACTGAATATTCTTTCTTCGTTTGGTTTTTTTTCTTACTATTTAGTGTTTTTTAATAAATTGAATTGGGTAGATTGCAAATATCTGGCGTCTAGATTTAACAAAGGATTTTGGTTAAATGTAATATTAAAAGTAAATTTTCCCACTATGTCAGACTTTAGGACAGATTTTTTTTACTCTTAGTTAACTTTAATCGCTGATTAGTCCTGTAATTATTCAAGATGTGATACCATTCCCATCACATAAATTTATATCATATAAATAATGTTAAATGTTTAATGTTCCAAAACACGAAAAAGGGTGTGATTCCCTATATATATATATAACTTACACAAAATTTAAAGTAATTTCTATACTTGAATCCTTCCTTAACTTATTATTTTATTTTAAACTAAAAATGCATTAATAAAAATAAAAACTCACTAATTGCGTCTCCAACAAATGACGTTAATATGAGGTTAATCAATCTGATATTATTATTATTATTTAATGTATTATTCATTAATTATTGATTACATAATCAAAGTCAATAAATAATGAATGGACAAAATAAATAATCAAAGATTCTTAACAAATAATTAAAAATAATAATGGGGCTGATCTAATTATAGAATTAAATATAAAGGTGACAAGACCGATTTTTAAAGTTATAAGCTTTTTATATTGTAATTTTCATGTGAGAATTTATAACTCTTGAACCAAAGAAGGTAATGGAAAAAGTTGCCCATAGTAGTAAATTGCATCAATATCATATCAATAGTCAAATCGATTTCCCGAGTGCGTCTACATGACAAAGAATATTACTAGAATCACCTGTGCTGGACAAACTTTTTTCATTGCGGTACGCAAATTTTAGATCAGTCATAAACACAAAGCTTTTGAGGAATATATAAATTAATCAGTAAGAAGGGTGGAACTCTGCAGAAACCCCTTAGCTATCAAAGAGTAAAAATGTCAAGATTTTCGTCTAGAATTTTGTTTAATGCTATATCTGTTATAGCAGAAATCAAAGGATTTGCCAAGCATTTATCGAACACCTGTTAGTACAATTGTTTGTTAAAATTGAGATAATTATTGTCCTTCAGGCAAAAGTCTAGTATTTTACCAAATTTAATTTTAGATATTTTAGTGCAGTCTTTGATAATATTTCTATTTTTAAAAGATTATAATTTGTTATGTATAATTTGTTATGATAATGTATGATGAAAGAGAGTTACAGTCAAACAAAAAGACTATTCAACAAGAAATGTCCACAGATCGTGCTATCTCTCAATTACTATATACCTATATAAACTAATAACGGAGCACACATTAGGGCAATCGGTTTGTAGATACCTAGTAAAGTTTCACAAGTACTAAAAATGAACATAGCCCTTCAATGGATCTAATGCAATTCAGCTAACCTCGTCTCTAGTTCGTATCATTAAAGATTTGAAGAACTAAAAGAAATATCTTAGCTTAAATGCTATTGTATGGATCTTAGCATTTCAGTAGAATATATATTTATTTTGGTCTTTTATAACATGACTACTGATATTATGAATGATATTTCAGATGAAACTTTCATTAAATATTTCATAAAATTTTATATAGGAGTATTAAGAAATTTATTAATAAATCAAAATAAAATGCAAAATAGTTTATCGATGAAAATTGTAATTTTTATATACATTAACATATATCTCGTTATAAAGAGAATTTTTAACCTAATTTAACATCAAGTTATTTAAAAAAGCTAAACAGACAAGCAATAATT
Source organism: Teleopsis dalmanni (assembly GCF_002237135.1). Lineage (NCBI taxonomy): Eukaryota > Metazoa > Arthropoda > Insecta > Diptera > Diopsidae > Teleopsis > Teleopsis dalmanni. The sequence goes on from NC_051847.1 coordinate 38,197,704, forward strand.
TGATTATAGTAATAACATATATTACCAGAAAGGATAAATACGAAAAATAAATAGTTTAAATAAAATAAATTCTTTACCTTAAATTTTAAAATTAAAATTAATTCTATAAAATAAAAATAAGAGATTACTCCAATAATCTTGATTCTTGATTCTTTTTCTTGAATTATAGTGCTATTACTCACTTTTACTCTATAATGGCTGGGGGCTTATCTCTTCCCCACACAAGGCTTTAACTAGGCTAAGAAATCATGTCATTTATTTGTCTTTTAGTTAATGACGGACCTTAAATCAGCATATCCTCCTGAGAGTCCAGAAGAGGATTTGAGGATTATTAGGGCGTGGTTAAGTAGCGTATCAACTTTACTGAATAATTTTAGAGCTCTGTCTCTAATATATTTTTTCACTGAGTTTTGTTTTATGATAGCAAATCTATTTCGAATAGGAAAGGAGATGATAGTAAAGAAATTTTCATATTCAATTTTTTCATTTTTTTGTTTTGGACTGCATTACACTTTATTATTATATTACACTTTTTACACTACATTCTATAAGAATTGTTTAAATAATTAAGCAAAAACTGTAATTATAAGTAATCATTATATATCTGATATTCAATTGTTATTCTAATTATTAATTATATACACACTTTATTAAGTATTAAGTTTAAACAAATAAATAAATGGATAAATTCAAAACACATAACATAAAAAAACAATAAAAAATAAATAATTGAACAATTAGAAAGAACAATGTTATAACATACGTATAACATATGGTAAAATCCATTTAAAGGTCTCTCTGTCAGTTGAAAATTGTTCTTTCTTGAGTATAGATGTGACATTTTTATCTTAATATGACTGAAATACGACCACTAAATGAAGAATTAAAAGCAATTGCCAAGAACGAGTTAAATGAAGTTGAGAGTCGTATAGTTGAAGATATTTCAACACTAAGAACATGGATCCAAAAACAACCACATTTGAGGGCTCGTACGGATGACCAATTTTTAGTAACTTTTTTAAGAGGCTGTAAATATAGTATGGAAAAAGCTAAATCAAAAATTGACTATTACTATACTATCGGATCGTTATTGCCTGAATTGTGTACGAATCTTCAAGTGAATGAAAAAATTATTCAATTTGGACGTGCAGGGTAAGATAATAGATTTGTGACAAGTATGTTACGTACGTAACGCACTCTTATAATTTTAATTCATAAATTTTATTTTTAAATTTAGTTGCTTTGTAGTGCTTCCGAAGCCCCTTGGCGGAATGGGCGGCCATCGTATACATCTAACAATTTATAAGAATTTAGATCCAAATAAACACCATTTAGTTGATATGCTACAATATCAAACACTGATTAATATGTTTGAGATAAATATGGACGACAATTGTGCCATTAGTGGTGTGACTGAAATTGTGGATTTGTCCAAACTTAACAAAGCAATTTTAAAGGAATTTGATCCAATATATTCTAAAAAATTAATAACTTTTTACAATAAGGCGCAGCCACTGCGCATGAAAGGATTCCACTTTCTTAATTGTCCAAAGGAAGGAGCAGCGTTTTTAAACATTGCGAGAAGTTTTCTAAATGAAAAACTAAAACAACGAGTAAGCAAAAATATTATTTAAATATTATTTATTATTATTAATATTATTAATAAAAAATATATCATACATTTTTTGTTAATATCTTTTAACAGTTTTTCATTCACAAAAGCCTAGAAGATCTTTATAAAGTAATACCAAAGGAGAATCTACCAATTGAATATGGTGGTACCAATGGTTCTATACCGGAGATTCAAGCAGATATGGAAAAAAAACTTTTAGACTTTAATAATTACTTCATGGAAGAGACGAAGTATGGAGTGGATGAAGAATTAAGAATTGGTAAAAAGATAAATAGTGAAACTCTGTTTGGCATTGACGGATCATTTCGAAAATTAAATATTGATTAACTTTTTTGTTATTGAAATTTTACACGATTTATAAGAAATTAATAACTGAGGTTATTAAAAATAATTTACTTTCTTCAATAATTTTTGTTTATTTTCACATTTATTTATCTAATTTAATTTACTAAAGAAATCAAATCAGATTGCTTAAAGAAACTATTCAGAATTGTTATTCATATTTAGATAAAAGAAAATCAAAACCACTCTTTATTCACATATAGTGTGAACTATATGATAATTAAATAAAAATATTAAAAATGTAATTTTTTGTAATATTTTTTTTTATTTAATACTTAATTTAATAATATAAATTTTAAAGTTATTTAAGTATTTTATCAAAACAAGACTGTAGCATATTATTGTCTTATTTCGATTTAAGAAGTATAAACGCTGGTATACCCAAAGGTACTGTCCTCGCTTCCACTTTTTATTTATTGTATACATCTGAATTGCTATCTTATAACTAATATATTACTACATCATAACAGGGAAAAAAACGCTTGAAGCAACAAGGAGTGAGTTGCAATTGGCAGTTAGCTTTGCAATGAACAGAAACGTGGAACTTGAAGCTTAATAACACTAAGACAATACACATCAATATCACATTAGAAAATAATAGCTTTTAAGTCCATACACATCAATGGTTCAAATACACCATATACAGTCGAGCTAGATATCTCGATAGAACGCTTCATGCGAAATTGCGTTGGAAGACGCATGTGAGAGAGGCACGACTGACTTCAGTTAAGACTGAACAAAATATATTTTCGCATCGGTAGGCACCCGATAATGCTTATACAAAACAAACTTCTGTTATATAAAAACTATGTTATATACAACTATAAATGTGTACTTTCGAAAACATTATTGCATTAATTCAGCACTTTTAATACAAAGTTTTATGACTGAGAGTCAATACTCCATATTATATAGGAAATTCTGACTCTTCCATCACAATCTCAATATTTTAATCATTATCAATGTAGTCAAAAAATAAACCAAGAACATAAACAAAGACTTTTATATCATGTTAATGTTGAAGCATCTTCATTATTCAAGCGAAGTGCTCAATGGCGACGGCTTAAACGTTTCTTTTAAATTATTTATGTGGTCTTACATTATGTTCCCATTGCTTTCATTAAAACAATTTATTTAATTTACAATGAGCTTTCATGTTTTTTAACTAAGTTAATAAGGAAAATTACAAAATATATTTCCGAAAAAAGAAATTATAGAAGAAGAAAATATAAAAAACAAGTCAAAAAAAAAACAAACTAGTCAAACATGTTCAGACAAGAAGTAAGAATGTTTAAAATGTTTATTTTTTACAGATAATATATATAACTGATCTAGGCCATTTTATTCACAATCCTGTCCCCAAAATCTTTCTTTTTTTAATATAACAACTTGTTTAAAATTTACACTTTATATAATAATAAATACCTATAATAACAAAAGTCTAGCAATTTGTCCCTTTGGATACAAAAAAAAGCTCGATGTGGGTCTGCCATACGAGTTAACGCAAAAAAACCTCGTAGACCAAATATCCATCTGCGAATCGCAACAAAATCGACCCATTTCTAAAGCAGTTGGTAATGAAAAGTGGATCAGGATCACTTACGACAACGTCAAGTGAAAATGGTCATGGTCAAATCGCGACAAGTTTCCTGAAACGGCCAGAAAGGTTTTGATGAAGGTTTGGTGGGATTTGCAGAGAATTATCTACTATGAAATGCTCCCCTATCACAAAACTCTTAACTTGGAGCTGTACGGCTAACAATTCGACCGCCTGAAGGAAACAATCGCACAGGAACTGCCACTTTTGAGCATTAGGAGAAGAATTGTGTTTCATCAGGACAACATCAGGCCACATACATCAATAATGACTGGCCAAAAGTTCCGAGAATTTGGTGACGAATGATTTTTTTCGTGAAAATCTTCGCTTCAAGAGAGGCTTGTATAATTCAACTGTCTCAATCTTTTGCTAATAAGGACGATGACTTTTATAAGCGAGGCATAATGAAATTACTCTTAAAAATGGAAATACAGTATCGAGCAAAATAGCGTATATTTGACCTAAATCGGATTATTGTAACTATGATAAATAAGCCTTCAATTTCGTGCAAAAATAATGCATTTGTTTTTACTATATCTGTTATATTACGAGAATAGAGTGACTATAGGTGATAAAAATATACTTTTTTAAAAAAAACTAATTGCTTCTTTTAAATTTAATAATATATAATTGCATAATTATATAAGATATATAGAATACTAGTAGATGACCCGGCGAACTCTGTTCCGCCTTAAAGGCAATAAATAAGCAGTTTTTTTTTAATTGGAAAAAATACCTACATTAATCATTCATAATTTATTTGTGTATTTTAGTACACATCGCAAATTATCTATTTGTTGACCTCTGTTGTTGCTCGACCTTCAGTCCTTAAATTTGCAGTATTTCGTATTCTTCTTGCATTACGGCTTTGTCGGGAAAGATTCGATCGTCTTGGTCGCGGCATTATTAAAAAACTAAAAACTCAAATTTTCAACCATACCATACATTATAATTGTTAATTATTTATTTTGTTGAGTTTGCAACAACCAGGTAGTTTTATTGATTAAAAACGATATTTATTGCAACACAAACTAATATTGATCTAATACAACTTTTAAAAACACATTAACTAAGTTATATTTCTATCTGTTAAATTTTAATAAAATATTTTAATAAAGTATTAGTATTGCTGTTAAGCTAGAATTACTTTGTATAGGGACAAAGAAGCTTTATTAAATTTTAGAGGAATTTTTAGAATAACATAGCATAGCTTCTTTGTAAAAGCACCAGAATGGTCGCTTTACATATAGTAAGTAAAACAATATGCATTACAAAATGTCTCTACAAAAAGAGTAGCTTTGAAAAGAAATAAAGAAATAGCAAAACCAAAAAGTTAAACTTTCAATTCGTTGAACTTGTGTTTCCAAAATAAAGCTGTAGTTTATAAGCTCGTTCTAATTTAAAGCACGGCAAGTGCGTTGGTTGTTGTCACTAATTAAATAAAAATAAGTGACAATAAAACCTGGAACTTGAGCATTGAAAGTTTGTGCAGCCTTGACTTCTTGTGGATAACACGATTAGTCATCGCTTCTAATTTGACAGGCACGAGTTCTAAGCCTGGCACTTGCAGTCCAAACAAATTATATACGGACTATAAACTAATTAAATAAAATTCGATTAGTCCAAAGACCACTGATGAAGAGTACTTGGCAATACTCGAAACAGCGTTGTATGGTCAGCCAAACTTCAATAAAATTAAAAATAAATTTTTGTGTTTGTACTTTATTTCTTTCTTTGCTATTCGAAAATTCCGATAAAATATTTTCTATCAAAAATTTGATAATTTCAAAACCTACTTTGTCGTGAACGGGATAAACAGGTATCCTATGTCCTTCTCCTGGCCTTAAACTACCTCCCTGCCAATTTTCAGCTAAATCGGTTCAGCCTATATCCTTCTCCTGGCCTTAAACTACCTCCCTGCCAATTTTCAGCTAAATCGGTTCAGCCGTTCTTGAGTTATAAGTGGTGTAACAAAAACACATCTTTCTTTTATATATATAGATATATTTTCTTAATTTAAAATTATTTATATTTTATGATAGGAAATATATTTCAATTAGAAAGAAATATGACAGTAAGGAAATTTTGATATTGTTGTCGTTGTTGTGGTTTCTTGAGTTAGTGCTATTGCGTACTTTTACTCTTTTGTGGCTGGGAGGCTTATCCCTGCCCCACACTAGACTTTAACTATGCAGGAATTCATATCGTTTATATATCTTTTAATTGATGTCGAACCGTAGGTCAGCATATCATCCTGTGGGTCCAGAGGTGAACTTAAGGTTTGTTAGGGCGGAGTTGGGCAGCGTAAAACTTTTTAATTTTAAATTTTTTATAAAAATTATAATTTTTTTGCTCTGCATTCTAAAAGAATTGTTTAAGTAATTAAACAAAAACTGTAATTATAAGTAATCATTTTCTATTTTATCTTCAATTGTTATTCTAACTATGAATTATATACACACTTTATTAAGTATCTGTATATAAGTATTATATTTTATTAGGTTTAAACAAATTAATAAGTAACTAAATTCAACACTTACAAAAAACACAATAAAAAAGAGGTAATTAAATAATTAGAAGGAATAATATTTAAACATTCATATATATGCTATAAAACAGTTTAAAGGCCTCTCTGCCAGTTGAAAATCGTTCTTTCTTGAGTATAGATGTGATATTTTTATCTTAATATGACTGAAATACGACCACTAAATGAAGAATTAAAAGCAATTGCCAAGAACGAGTTAAATGAAGTTGAGAGTCGTATAGTTGAAGATATTTCAACACTAAGAACATGGATCCAAAAACAACCACATTTGAGGGCTCGTACAGATGACCAATTTTTAGTAACATTTCTTAGAGGCTGCAAATATAGTATCGAAAAAGCTAAATCAAAAATTGACTATTACTATACTATCAAAGCGTTATTACCTGAAATATTTGTTAATCTTCAAATGACTGAAGAATTCGTTGAATTTGCACGCTTAGGGTAAGATAATAGATTTGTAACCAATATATATGTAACACATTTATAATTTTCATATTCTTTATATTTAACTTAAGTTGCTTTTTAGTACTTCCAAAGCCACTTGGCGGCATCGGTGGCCCACGTATATACCTAACAAACTTTACAAATCTAGATCCAAATAAAAACAGTTTAAAACAATATTTTCGATATCATACAATAGTTCATGAGTTTGAGATAAATATGGATGATACTGGTATCATAAATGGTTTTGTTAAAATTGTGGATTACTCCAAATACAAGCCAGCATTCATAAAAGAATTTAATCCAATATTTTTAAA
>NC_051847.1:38204678-38223504 GCF_002237135.1 Teleopsis dalmanni
TCCGTTTTTAATATATTAAAACCTTTGATGCCTGTAAAACAACAGGAAAGAGTAAGTCAAATAAAATTAATTTAAAAGAATCAAATTTTAATTATTTAAGTACCTTAGCTTTATGTACATGGTGACAATCTGGAGGAACTTTACAAGCATATACCACAAAAATATTTACCCAAAGAATATGGTGGAGAAAATGGATCAATCGAACAAATCATAGCTGATTCTGTAAAAATCTTCTTAGAGTATAGAGATTATTTAATAGAAGATTTAAAGTACGGCGTCGATGAAAATTTACGCTCTGAAAAATCTGTTGACTATGATAATATTTTTGGTGTAGAAGGCTCTTTCAGAAAACTTATTGTAGATTAATATGAAATGTTATTTCTTTTATAAATCAAAATATTTATATGTAATATAACAATTCAATTAAAAATAAGTGTTTTTATTTTCTCTCTAGTTCTACAAATGCAAACATATAGCTTATTTAATGATGGCACAGGATTATATTGAAAGTATTAAAGGTATTTTATAATAAAAATAATTATTTTAAACAGTTTCATATTTCTAAATAAAAGTCCTTAATATTTCATTCAAAAGAAAATAAAAAAAGCACCAAGTCTATATAGCAAACTGTATATTAAAAATTATTAAAAAATTACATTTGACACTCAATTTTATAGTCCAATAACATACATTTTATTACGAATTCTTTTGTGCTAATTTTACAATAACACTCTTCACTTCAGTGTAATTCTTTAAAGCATATTCGCCATTTTCACGTCCATGTCCAGACATCTTGTAACCACCAAAAGGTACTTGTGCACTTAAAACATTGTATGCATTCACCCATACGGTACCGGCACGCAATCCCTGTACAATGTAATTTGCCTTATCAATATCCTTTGTGAAAACTGCAGCAGCCAATCCATAATCAGATTTATTAGCACGTTCAATCACTTCGTCCAATTTTTTGAAGCGTATTATTTGTTGTACTGGTCCAAAAATTTCTTCACGTGCAATTGTCATATCATCTTGGACATCAGCAAAAACTGTAGGTTCCACAAAATAACCAGGTAAACTTTCTGGTCGATTGCCGCCAGCAACTAGTTTAGCACCTTGTTCTTTACCCGTTTTTATTAAACCAAGAATTTTGTGCATTTGTTCTGCATTGATTTGTGGACCTTGCTCAATATTTGCATCGAATGGATTACCCATGGTACGTTTTTTAGCACGTTCTGCACTTCGCTCTACGAATTCATCATAAATTTTATCCTCGACAAAAGTACGTGAACCAGCACAACAACATTGGCCCATATTGAAGAAAAGACCAAAGTGGGATGTTTCTACGGCATAGTCCATATCACTATCTGATAGAATAATATTTGGACTTTTGCCACCTAATTCCAGTGTAACACGTTTCAAATTTGTAGCACCCGAAGCTTGTTGTATTAATTTACCAACATCAGTTGAACCAGTAAATGCCACTTTATCTACATCGGTGTGTTGTGATAGAGCTGCACCAGCATCACCAAAACCTGGTACAACGTTGACAACTCCTTCTGGGAAACCTGCTTCCTTAAGAAGTTGTGCCATATATAAAGCAGTTAAACTTGTTTGCTCAGCTGGTTTTAAAACGATTGTATTGCCTGTAGCTAGTGCTGGTCCTAATTTCCAAGCCATCATCAATAAAGGGAAATTCCAGGGTATAATTTGAGCACAAACACCAACTGGTTCATGGCGTGTATAAGCAAAATAATCACCATCTAAAGGTATTGTTTGTCCATGGTTCTTATCGGCCCAACCGGCATAATAGCGTAAAGATTTAATAGACATAGGTACGTCAGCATTGTATGACATAGCAAATGGCTTGCCATTATCCAATGTTTCCAAGCTCTTTATATAAATAAAAGAATACGTTAATATATAGTTCAACATTACATTTTTCATTGATATATTTATACTTACTGCTAAATACGTACGATCACGTTCCATTAGATCAGCCAAGCGATATATCAGCTCACCGCGCCTTGAAGCATCCATACGACGCCATGGAGAACCCAATCTATAAAAAGGGATAAATGATTAAATGAGAAGAAAATTGAAATACTTACTAATGTTTGTAATGATCTTGAACTCACTTGAAAGCATTACGTGCAGCTTGAACCGCTATATCTATATCCTCTTTCCCAGCACATTGAATTTCAGCAATATTTTGGGCAGTAGTTGGGTTAACGCTAGGAAAAGTTTTCCCAGACTTACTTCTGTGCCATTCATTATTAATGAAAATCTTAAAAAAACAAGTGAAGATTGAAGAGTTATTTTTATGATTATTTAATTTAATTGTGGTAAAGAAAATTGTAAAGGAAATCTAAATAGAAATATGAAAGGTGTATAAAATTTATAACAGAATCAAATTGAATTAGTTATTATTTTAGTGGCATCAACAATTCTTGAAGAAAAGGGAACAAAGGCTATATAGTTATTATCAAATACTTAAGAAAATCTGAAAAATAATATATTCTTGTATGCAAAGTATTGAAAAAAAGATACTGCCTTCATATCTAAACATAAATAATGTATAATTATTTTAATATTATTTTTCGTTACGGCCTAAAAAAGGAAGATCAATTTCATTTTATCTAAATGTAGAGGAAATATGTAAAGCTAAAAACGTGTATAACCACTAAAAATCATCACTAAAAATTATAAATAAATGGTGATCAAAAACGCAATGTAGATGTCTTAGAAACTCACATATACTCATACATATATTTCTATAACTTTATATTTAATTCTAATAACCTCAAATTTAATAGTTGTAATTATAGCTTACCGAATCTATAGAGAATAAAAACGCAAACGAAATTTATTCCTCAATAAAAGTTGTAAAATTGTCTAAAACAAATTATACATACTACCATATATTACCATAATAAATATATAAATAAATATATTTCATATATTTCAAAATAATGAGACAACAAAATTGTTTGTTTACATTATTGGCGATACTTTAACAATAAAAAATGTTTACGATGGTTTAATGTGAGCCATTAGAGTAATTTACATTTCATATAGGTGGTTTTGCCTTCAGACACGCTATCACCACATCATATCTACACATATATATTATAATATAAATATATATACGAATACATATGCACCTGACAATAAATTTCCATTCAAAAAATGATTAGATGAGAATGATAAGATAGATATCTACAACGATTAATAACTTATCTTCAAAATAAAGTCTATTTTAGTAAATAATAAAGTTTGGCGCCATATAAAAATTAATTGTAAACTGTTTATTTCAGAGTATTTGATTAATTATTTTATATAAGGTGACTACAATATATTTGCTTATAAATTTAATATATAAACAATTACAATAAATTTACTGGAATAGTTTATAAAAGAAATTTAGATTTAATCAATACCTTTCTATGTTTAAATTATAGAACACTATAAAATTTTATAAGACCAAATATTTTCTGACAATATCTAATTATTTTATTATTCACACATATTATATATAATATTATATTTCGCTTATAATATATAAGTTAAATATAATTTAAAAAAAAACACTTCTAATACTAAACCAATTCTAAACTTATATTTGCGAAATTAACACCTTTACTTCACTAACTCATACGTTCAATGCTCAACTTAAATCAAAGATATGTGTACATTAAACAGCTGAGCTGTTATCTAATCAACGAGGCAAAAACTAGGAAACAAAAATAGTGCGAGATAGTAGCATTAATAGTATCACAAACAATATAACAAATATCCGTATAAGCATTATTAGTGTCAAAATAAATATGTTATTAATATTACATAAAATATAATCTAAAATAAATTTTCCATACAGTAATATAACTAGTTTTTATTTATTTGCTACTTATTATACATGTATTATTATTTTTACAAATATGCTTCTTTGTAGTTATTTAGTGCTTTAATTGCTACAAATACTAAGCACTCGGTTCTAGGTATGCGCAGAGCACTTAAAATGCGTCATTCAAGAGTCATTCAACAAAATATTACTTATATAGATATATTGATTCCAGAAGTGAACTTATCTGTGTCTTAAAACTATTCGTCTAATATGACCAACCAGTCATCCGTCGCACTCACTACCCCCGTAAAAGTTTCATAGTTACTGCCAACAAAACATATGTGTTTATAGTCGCCAGTCGAGTAATAAAAACGTATGTTTTTTTTCAACTTTCCGTAATACATAATTATAATAATTTTTATATTTTTTAATAGTAATGAATTAACATAAAATTTTTAATTTTAATTAATTGAATTTCTTACTGACCATACAGCTGTTTTGAGTTTTTCCAAGTACCCATCATCAGTAGTCTTTTTTGTAGTATATTTTATATATCATAATACTTAAGGCCGTGCGCGAGTTCGAGTAAATTGAGGTAAAATAAATTGAAATTTCCTAGAGATTTTTTGCATTGCACGTATGCAAATATTTATTTATTTATTTATTTATTGCACTTATTAATTATTTTTGGATTAAAAAATTGTATACAATTTTTACAATGGTAACACCTAATTTACCTAATTTTTATCTCGAAATTCTGGTAAATACTAACAACCGCTGCCATAACTACATAATTTACTATTTCCCTCAATTTACTCGAACTCGCACACGGCCGTAAGTATAATTATTAAGTATAATTATATATACATATGTATATATTGCTGTAACCAGTTAAACTAAATATTATTAATTTTATTAATAAATTAACAATAGATTAAAAAAATTTTTTTTTTAATTATAAATTATTTTTAATAATAATTTTGTAATATTATTATTAAAAATATTATTAGAATTAATATTATAAAATTATTAATTAATAAAAGAAGTTATTTGTAATAGTTATTTAAATAATAAATAAATAAAATTATATATAAATAATTTTAACGTTTTGCATTAAAAAAAACTATCTTTTTTTCCAAAAGCTTTAACTGATAACATTGATTATCTTTCAATTTATTTGAAAACAACACACAAACAAACACACACGCATATTCCAAATAGAAAAACATCAAAACAAATTTCTGCAAGCTTGGCCGGCTGTTTTGTTTTTGTCTTGTTTTCTTCTTTCTCGTTTCTTTGGATAGAGCAATTACGTGCAAAAAAAAAAAACCATACACCGGCAATAAGTACACCAAAAAAGCAAATCAAGGTCAAATTAAACGAGAAGAGAATTTTAAATGCAAATTTAATGGAATTTTATTTGAAATTTTCTTCTAATAAAAAACATTAACATATTTAATAAATAAATACACTGCTTTGTTATATTATGTCAGAATAATTAATTTATGTAAGATTTAACTTACGCCAGTATATAAAATTTCTGGATTTGTATTTGGTTGCGGAAGAGAAGCAAAGTTAGCAACACTGTTAATCGCTCCTGCCAATAGTTTGCTTTGAGCTCGTAAGGCAAGTGGATTTTTTATTAAATTCACCAAAGCCATTTATCAGTTTATATATTAAAAGTTAAAAAATATTAAGCAAACACTCGCACGATACAATCACGCCGACAGATAAATGCGAACTAAATTGCGTCATAGTAAGTTTCATATGCCTATCTTACGAACAGCTGGCAAAACGAGCGCGAAAACAAAATAATCGTTATAAAAGCTTTTATTTTGATGAAGAAGAAGAGTGTATACATTTTGGATTATTCCAAAAATTATACAAATATGAGATCAATAAATGAGATGATTAAAAATTCATGCATGAAAAGTAATAAATTAGGTTAAATTATATCGGTGATGCCAAGGATTCACTTAGGTATATTGACCCATTGTATTACCATATAAGAAACTCAAAGGTATAACAATCACCTTGAACCTTTGGCAAAGCTTAAAATGCTGTTTAGTGGAAGATCCTGGAATTGACTAAGATCTTCAGAAATGAAGCATCTAAAATAGTAAATCGAAGTTGTTTTTATGCAATGAATAATGACAATAAACCTGTTGCCAGTTTGCCCAGTTTTGACCATTTAAATGAGCAACTTGCATGGTTTCATTATCTTGCTTATGTTTTGTGGGACAATGGGTGCGTTCCCAATATTGCTAGGTCAGGAGTTGGCCAATATTAAACATTTACAGAGAATGTTCTACGTTGTTTCAACATTCATTTTGCAGAAGTGACATATATTAGTCGTTAGAGGATCAGAAATAATGTATCCAATTAAATTAACTTATTGGAAATCCTGCGAAAATTGTTTTATGCTCTTTGCTCTGCGCAATGAGTATATTTATTATATATTAGCATTGATTTTTATATATTTTATTATTTTTTCATATATTTTATTATATTTCCATATATTTTTATATGTAAATTTTCATATAATTTTTTTCTAAATTTTTAAAATTTTTTATATATTTTCACAATTTTTTATATATTTTTATACAGTTTTATACGTTTTTATAATTTTTTTACAAATTTTTATTTATTTTTATACAGTATAATATACTTTTATGTATTTAATTTACATAAGTATTTATATTTATATTCATTTATATTTATTTAAAATTTAAATACACTTAACGTACCTTAATAATTATGACATTCATTCATGTAAAATTGGTTGAAGATATTCCTTTGAGATAATTTTTTTTTGCCCAAATGAATTATTATTAACAATCTAACATACAATTTATTAAAACTGTTTTCCTATATTAAGACTCAAGTATAAAAACAAACAACTAAAGAATAATAAATGAAAAATTAAGTACCATATTCTTCAAACATTCGTTTTTGAATCCATCCCATAACTAAACCATTCTCATATACGATTTCTCTGCCACCACTAAATATTTCTGTACTTTCCTCAAACATATGAAATTTACCAGACGTTGATGCAAAAAGTGATCCATTGGGATGCAAACTTAAACCGTTGCAACAATCTGTATGTATTTCAAAGCTAGATTTTTTTTCGCCACTCTTATAATCCCAAACGTGAACCATACCGTCAGAATCACCACCTACAAGCCATGTTTCTTTTTCATTTAAATCAAAAGAAATTCTTTGATTAGTGGCCACTTTTCTTTCATAAGTATGCAAAGGTTCAGTATAATTACGCAAGTCATATTGTAATATGTTGTCGTCCTTACGTGCTCCACTAAATAACATATAACCTTCTGTGTCATAACGCAACCAAGTAATGCCACCATTATGACCATTTAAAACAAACAGCGGTCCAATTTTAGGTTGACGTAAATCATAATGATAAACATGTTTATGCCAGCTTCCAACAGTAACCGTATTATGATTTCTTGGATTTGTTGCGAAGCAAGAAACTGGCTGTTTAACAGGAAAAATTGAATAATCACGACCAGGTCTAATATAAAAAGCATATTCACGGTTTAAATTTATTAATATAAACAATAATTTTGTATATTACCGTGAAGTGTCAAATATCTTAATCGACTTTTTGTAACCACCATAAATATTTTCTCCGTCATTGGAAAAATGTACTGAAATAGCACAATCAGGTTCATCCACCATATCGTAAGCACGATAACTACAGCGTAAACTTCCATTGCCAATATTCCACATATGTATAGGCTCGTTTTGACGCGTGCTGAGCCAACTGAAAAATAAATAACAGCATTTATTTAGGTGCCTTACTAAATAAATATAGAAACAAAGAATTTATAAGTCATCGAGAATTTATTGAAGTATTGTGTGCTATTTTGAAATCTTGTCCGAGCTGTGAAATTCGAGTTAGAAGTAGCGCATACATGGTAGAATATTAATAATAGTGCAAAAGTTTCACTTAAACTTACCAACATGATGTATAATCGTTACTTTGTTGATACGGATACCATGTAAAATCATATACAGTCCCACCTTCTGCTACTTGAAAGGAACTTTCAAGTAAAGTTAAATTACGATTAGACATTGTTTTGTCAATTACTGCTACATCATTTTCACGTAAATCTTCTGGTAACTCAAATATGTGAATACCTGAAATTAAAAATTATTAAATCGGGAATGAAAGTACTGGATTTAAGTATATAAAGTAACTTACCATCTAAATGAACTGGAACCAACAAATAATTGCCATCTGGTGACCAGAGACAACCTTTTAAATAGTGTTGCGAATCTAAATCGTTTGATTGCCATAATTTTCTTCCAATTTCATAAACATGTAAATATGATTCGTCGCAGCAATCTTCAAAGTTCGAAATACAATCCTTAGCAACTGGTTCGGTGTCATCTAAAAAAAATACATTAATTTTAATATCACAGTATTTACCATTTTTACATTTTTGTTTTCAACACATTATCTGTTATTATTGCTTAACGAATAAACATATTTGAATTCAATATGCAAAGTGTATATTACTAGCCAGTCATTTGTTTCACATTTTTTACTTTAATTAATATACTCAATTAGTAAATGCATTAATTAGTAAAGCATTTAGTAATTTTTAAGATTTGACTTCAAAACCGGCTCTTTTAGTTTTATTAGCAATGTGTAATAATTTCTCAAAACGCATATACACATTTACTTACATTGTTCAACCAAGGTTCCCATGCTAACTTCCATGTTTAAATGCAACAATAATAATAATTTTATTCTATAAAAATGTTTTTACACCAATTGCAGCCGCCAAAGTTGTTTAGAAATGGTTTAGTTGTCAAATTCTTAACGTCAAATTCAAACTCACTTTAATAGATGTTGCACTTATATATTGTTATTACGAATCAGTTTTCAGCAAAAATTTGAATTCGTCACATATTTAAAATTTATGACATATATATATAATCATATTTTACTGAAATTTTCCATAACATTATATAAAGTTATAGAATTTTAAAACAGTGTTTCTTGAATAAAAAATTTTTAGTTATAAGTAACATGACCTGTAAAAATATGTTAAAAGAATAAATAAGTTAATTTGTCTTTCGCAACCAAAGGAAGTTAATATAGCAGTCATACAGATATCGAAAAAAATCATACATTACCTTCTCTAAATCAAAATTTAATAATACTTTACTGCATAAAGAAATATATAAATATGTATATAAATAATTGGGTTTAACATATAATATATTAAAATTAAACCATTAAGAAAGTAAACCAAAAACTGCACTATATTATGAAATAATTATAATAGTTTCATATCGTAAAATATTTAAGATATTATTTAGTATTTTTATTATTTATAAAAATATTACATAAGTGTATTTTATATACTTATTATTATAAATTATGTTTTGTAGAAACAACTTCGATAAATTAGTGGTAGAGAATTCACACTGTTGACATAATTATGAAAGCATCAAATGTGGACTGTAATAAAGGAAAAGGCAGTGTATCATATTGTACAATTTGGAAAAATGGTTAATTCTCGAACATTTCTCTCAAGGTTATTTTATCTCTAATTGTTTTTTTAATTAATGATTTAATTTTGATTTGAAAAATACAGTTGATTATTAGTCAATCAATTAATAGAAAACAAAAATCACATTAACAATTCATATTTTACTTTGTAGAGTAAGTTCAAGTATTTAATTTAAGATCTGACTTACTAACTTCAAGTACTTAGTAAGCAATAACAGAGGGCATACTAAAAAAAATTACTTTAATTTGAATTTCGATTTTACCAAAAATCTTTCTACTGTTGCTTGAAACAAAGACAGTTGCAATGTATCTAGTTTCAATTTCAAGAAATGCTTAGCTTGGTAATGAATATAACAGTTATAAACTTCGTGTTTAATACGCAGATTGTCAAAAAATTAAAAAGTTTACATTATTTATTTATCTTGTTTAAAATTTTTTAAAAATTAATATTAGGCCGGTTTCACACTTCACCGGCCGGTTTATACCGGTACCGTTTTTTTGCACACAATGCCCTTTCATATTTATATGCTTTTTATCCGCCTCTAACGAATTTTTATTCTCGATTGCAGTTCATTTTTAATTAATTTTAATACAAAATAAACCTAAGTTTTTTTATTACTACACAATAAAAATATAATGCATATTTAATAATATTTTTTGTTTTCAAAGCAGTCATATAAATTAATTAAATCATAAATAGTTTTTATTTATTATTTAATATTTAAAAATCTGTACAAATTAATAAAAATAAGTCGTTAGTTGATTTATATATTGCTTTTAAATACATAACTTTTTTATTAATAAATAATTAATTGGCTAAATATTAAATAATTAATTGTTAAAAATACTATTCAAATAATACTTTTTAAGCATTTTTTATGACATTCTTTTAAAATTTTTATTCATTTTATTTTCTCAAAACTTAATGCGTATGGAAAATAAAGCAATTTTTGTCTGGCAACCGGATAAAGACAATCACCAGCAATTTTTTGCGCCGGATTCGATTTTTATCGTCACAGTGCTGTCGTAGATCATGTTTTGTAAAATATTTACATTTATCTGAAAAAACTTATTGCCTCAGCTTATTGGCGACGGTGAAGTGTGAAACGGGCTCAAGTAGATTATGACTTGTTAATCATAATCAAAAATATTTTTATTAAACACTTATTTATTTACATATAAGAACTTTAAACTTTATTGAATGGTTATTATAAATGTGAAATACTGATAATATTAATTACAACAAATGTAGATGTATTATATATATGAGTATGTATAAACTGTCATCAAATGAAGTTCAATAATAGCATAACAAGTAATTTGAAGTGGCTTATTAAGCAACAATCAATATATGCATATGTCAGGGTATTTTAATTTTATTAACGTGATAAGTTAAGTCTAGTTATAAACTGCATTATTTTGTTTATTTCAAAGATCTAAACATTTGCAGTTAACTTCGAGAAAGATTAACCATATTAGATTATAATTATTAATCTTTGTTGAAATTAAAATATAAATTTCATTTAGATAATAAAATAATAATAGCATAAAACTAAATAACTTTCTGTATAATAAAAGTGCTGGCAATTTGCACTTTTAGTCATCATCTTATAAATTTTTGTTTTTAACTTATCTATAAAAACGAAACTATGATGTATAGTATTTTATCTATTAAGTTTCAAACATCATTTCTTATCATAACAATATGAAAATTATGTTTGAATAAGTTTGTCTTATGATATAAGCAAAAAAAATCTATCATTGATTAACAAATCCTGTTAAGCATTCTACATATACAATATATAATATTATAGGTTATAAAAGCTAAAACAACTAATGCATTGTAAAGATAAAAAATTACATATTCATTATATTCTTTATCAATGATAAACGATTTAAAACATGATAACAATGTGAATATACAAATGAAAGGTTAAAATAGATTAGACATAAAAATAAATATTATATGTGTAGAATATTAGATAGCCAAATTCCAAACTCTCCGAAATTGATGCTCAGTGTAGTATACACAATAGTATAAATTTATATTTAAAAAAAAAAAATTTTAATGAACATTTGAGTGTTACAAATTTATTTAACATATTACTAAATTATTTGCCAAATAATTAACCATTGCGTATTTTATATTTCCATTTATATTTAAACATATGCACTCCTATTTTTGTTATTTAATTTTTTTTATATTGGCCACATAAATACGAAATATTAAAAAAATAAAAACAATATATAAATAAAAAATAACCAATTTTAATGATAAGATAAATTCGTAAAATCAATACGACTGTGCTATCCGAACAGTATTCCACTTAGGTACGCTTACGTTTCCATGATGCAATTAATCACCGATAGTCGATCCATCATATATTTGTATACATCGATACTTTAAAAAAAAAGGCAACTTTGTGCACCTTTTTTATTTAACATTAATAACATTTAAATAACAAACATTATTTTAATTTAAGAATGTAGTTTTACCTTATTTTAAATTAATAAATTGAAGATTGCATATATTTTCACACCTGCATTATTGTGCAACAAGTCAATTTCACTCAGATTAGCATGCGTGATATATTTAGAACGATCTTATACGTTATTGGCAAGTAACTGTGTAGTATTGTATATATCTGTTCTCTTGTTAATCTAACCCAGTACACTTAGTTGAAAATGAAGTTTCTGCTAAACACGTTAAGCAGACTCACATACTCTGTAATATATGTATGTGCAATAATAAAGTAAACCAGTTTCAGTCAGGCTACTATGCGTAATAAATTAAGAACGATCTTATACATTTCGTAAGGCAAGTAACTGTGTAGTATTGTATATATCTGTATATTGATCTCTTGTTAATCTAACCCAGTACACTTAGTTGAAAGTGAAATCTCTGCTAAATAGGTTCAGCAAAGTCTTTGTGTAATATATGTGCAATAATAAAGTAAGCACACCAAGGCATGTATCCAGGAGAGCTTATGTGTTTGAATGAATTGAAGGATTATATAAATTCATAATTATGCACCTTGTCCGTTAAATATTATAAAAATTTTTTAAATTATGAAATTGTCCAAAAGCCTCCCACCGACGTAAACAATTTTGTATTAGAAAATATTGATCATCGAGATCCAAACTAAAAAGTAATGAAAAACAGTTTACATATTTTATAATATTTATATAATATTTCTATAATATTTATTTTTAGTATTTACAATTTATAAAATTTATTTAAGTTAATATTTAAGGCAAAAATTTCTTTAATTATGAAATGAAAACTTCAGTTCACAAAAAGAGATTACAAATGAAAAACAGTTGACGAATTTTCCGTTTGTGGTAAACGTAATAATTTTTAAGTGGGGAAAAAAAAATATTATAATATATATGAAGCTAAAATTTTCAAAATAATTATTTTAGTATTTTATTTAAAAGTCTTCTTTTGTTTTATTTATTCAATATATCCTACAATTAAAATAAAAACATAAGATAATTTTTGTGTTTATTTTAATATAATTAAAATGAAGTTTTTTTTGATTCCAACTAGCACTTATCATATCTTCTATAATTTTCTCAGATCAACCAATATTTTTGAAAAATCAGTACTATAAATTAAAAAAATTAATTTTTGTAATATATAATTATTTTAACTCTTCTTCCTTTTATTTACATATCTTCATCATTGACTATTTTATATTTGCTAAATTTCTCTTATTCCAAAAATAAAGTTCAAGGACTTGATAAAAAGTAATCATCAGCTATATTTTATGGACATAATACATAGTACCCCGTTAGCACTCCAGTTACTACACGAACTGCAGATTTGCTGAAACACAAAATATCGTTTGTTTTTTTTTTCTATCTATTCTACATCACAGAGTTCTAACAACTTCATAGTCATTGTGATTAATCCATAAATCAATTATTTTCGCAATAGTGAATTTATCTGTGGTCCTTGAACATTCCACACACCAAGGTTGGTATTTAGGTTTTATTTATGTCTATTTCAAAGCCTCTTCTGGTAATATTATTTGTTTTCTTTAGTACTATTGTACTTAAACAAGATAATAAAACTATTTTCAGCTTTTGTATACTCCATTCAGACAAATATGTACACTCGAATTTTTTTTTACAATATTAGTAAAATTTATAATTAAAGTTATAATTAAATTATAAATTATTATTTATAATTATTATTTATAATTTACAGTATTTTTTATTTTTAACAGTGAAACCTTATATATACTTACTTACTTCTTTGGCCTTTGTTCGTTTGCGAGGATCATCAACATTCAAGTTCCAGTTTCGAAGTATCCTTACGTCATTCACTAGCGACTAATTTTACATAACGGGTGCCAAATTCTGTGCAAAACCTAAATATAAAGTCCTGGGGATAGGACTCGCTGTACGCACTATTAGTTTATTTCCAAGCGGGTAACATATAACTATCCAGGGGTGTCATGTGGAGGCTATGCGACAACTTCGATTGCGGACGGCAAGGATTGCGCTAACATTTTCTATGTTAAATACAATCAGTCAGTTTGCCTTGTGTACTCGCTCCCAGTTGCTTGCGGATATTTAGATAATTCGTTCTATAATTCTCAAAACTCAACTTTGTAATGAGTTTCTCAAAAAATCTATATTTCCTATTGATTCATATTTATTAATTTTCATAATTTTCACCAAAATAATTAGAAACTCAACTTGAATCATACTTTTACCTATCTCGGTCATTATCCTTTTGTCTCTAGCGGTAGATACGCTTACGAACTCTATTTCTTATTAAGTGTAGTCAGAATTTTTTGAATGGATTATTCATAATGACGATAGCATGACAACAAATATTTTTTTACTAACTACAATTGCAACAACAATAAAAATGCTAATTACAACAACGATTTGATAATAGATAGATAAAAGTTACGTACTGAAACAAACTTGTACTGAACCTAAGATATCATAACCGGGTATTTGTTCATATATAGCTAGCTATGTAGATATGAATAAATTCTATATTTTTAAATTTTGTTACTGATATTGTTTTATATATTTTCGTAACTAAACTGAATTTGTTACTAAAGTGACAAATATTTATTTAGTTTCGCACCTGCTATCGTCGGTGCAAGTTCTAAAACGGGTTGTGAAATTACTATAATATTTCTAAATTAAATTGTATATATATATATATATATATATTTACAAGTTATTTTTATTTATGCAATTTATGCAATTATAATATATATTTAGTGGAAAACCTAGCGTGAGCGGTACAAATTAAGAAGTACGTGTTCAGAGATGAGTATTAACTGGTACCAAGTGTTTATTGAATATAAAATTGTTTATAAATATATATATATAGACATATGAATACATATATGTATTTATATGTATCTTAGAAAATGTAAATATAAATATTGGCCTACCCTAACTTTGAGAAAGGTTCTTTCTTTTCATAAAGCAAAAAACTTCTGGACAAGGTCTCATATATGGTTTCGATGATTAATTGTTCAAGAAAAAATATTAATACTAAATGTATTGTGTTCATTTAATCCGATTGTTATCAGTTTTGTGTATCGTTGTTGTATTTTTTTTATTTTCAAATTAAATACATTTTATGAGTATGCTTATCACATTCAATACCAAAAGACTTTTCACATAGTTTCTATGAAAAAGTTAGACTGTAAGGTGGTTTTTATGGAACTAATTAACTAAATTAATATGACTATTTGTGATTTTTTTCTTTAAGTTAAGTACGAATGATTCATACTTAATAAACTCAAATAAACGGCTTATCTCTTTTTGGATTTAATCAAGATTGGACTGGTGAAGTGTATTATAACACCTGTGCCATTTTATTTACTGAAATTACTTTTAATCAACTAATATATTATATCAAATGTAAGCAATTATATAAAAAAAAAATGAGGTTTTAAAAAAAAATGTTAAATTTTTACCTTGAAGTGTAAAAAAGAGATTGGCTAAAAATTATTTTATTTTTATTTTTGTAACAAAAATAATATAATATTTTATATATATATTATACCTATATTATTAAAGCCGTATTCCATCAGGAACATAGACTATTTACATAGAATCGCCAGGTATGCTTAATATCTTAATTCGTTAAATGATTTGTTAGTTTCATATCAGATTGTTCTTCTCCAGGTTGTAAGAGGCCTACCGGATCTTGGATTGTCTTGAGGGTTCTATTGTAGGACAGCATGACAGAACTCTTTGTCAGTCTGTCAGCATGATAGTATTTTTCTCGTTTTATTTACACATTGATGTTTGACAATAATATATGTAACAAATAAAAATATATAGACATGAGTACATAGTGACTAAAATCAAAATAGTAAATAAACAAAATAGTTTGTAAATTAAATTTCTGCCTACTTGTAGACTGATATATTCTTCTACAAGTCAATAAGTCATTATTCTACATTACTTCGCTCTATTTTTCAGTAAAATATATATGGACTTTACCAACTCAAATTTCTCAAAAGAACCTTACAACAATTTTTCTATATATTGATTGGTTTTTTCATTTTTGCTATTAAAACTCTATATCTATTACATATTATACTTTTCTTCTACATTTTAAGTCATTATTTTAGTACTTTGAAAACTTAAATGTGTTCTATTCAATTGTAGTCACTTTGTAGTACAAAACATCTGACATGACCGTATGGTTCCGCTCCTTTGGAACCCGAAACCATATTCTTTTCGATTATATACTTTTCTACATAGTGAGACTAATTTATCAAATTTGACTATATGTATATTGTGTAGAACATAGAAATATGTTTTATGTTTTTAGTGAATTTGCACTGCTACACGATGTTTATCATTTAAAAAAAATTACTTTTAAATAGACATACTATAGATAATTTTGTAGTTTTACTCGGTGGTATAGCGACGGACTCTGATATTATTAGTAAAATATTGTTTACCTTATTGTTATTGTCATTAAATCTAATTTTTTTTCTAAATTTGGTGAAATATTAAGCCCATTAATAAATTTAACTTTAATTTCAAACAACTAATTATATTTACAATAGTTCAAATAATTTTTAAAGTCTTTCAGAACTAATTTTATAATATGAAACAAAATTTGCAATAACATTTTTTTATATTCTAATATAAATATTTTTTTTCTAGATATAATTTTATACTAGTCAATCTACCAAAAATATCAACTATGTCTAATATACGACCACTTAATGATAAATTAGCTAAAAGAGCTCAAGAAGAACTTGGTGAGGTACCAGAACGAATTGATTCAGATATTGAAATGTTACGTGAATGGATGTTAAAACAAACTTATATAAAAGGACGTACTGACGATCAATTTTTAGTAGCTTTCTTACGTGGTTGCAAATATAGTATAGAAAAAGCAAAACATAAAATAGATAGTTTCTATGCAATGCGTGGTGTAGTACCAGAACTATACAAGGATCGATTTGTAGATGATAGAAAGATTGAAATATTGAGACAAGGGTAAGTAGTAAATGTTTTAAAATTAAAATAAGCATTTTAAAGTATATACGTATACTAATTATCTTATACATTAGTTGTTTACTTCGATTACCTAAACCATTGACTGAAGATGGACCACGTATACACATTTCACGTTATGGCATGTATGATTCCAATAAATTTTCATTAAATGAAGTTGTGAAAGTAAGCACTATGATGGGTGAAATTCAGTTCCGTGAAGATGATAATGCTATGGTTATGGGTTTCACGGAAATTATTGATCTCAAAGGAGTCGGTGCTGGCCACATATTCCAATTCGATGCAGTATTAGTTAAAAAATTAGCTGTATTAGGTGATAAAGCATGGCCATATCGGCCTAAAGGATTTCATTTCGTTAATGCTCCTTCAAGTGCAGAAAAATTTCTATCCATTGCAAAGAGTCTAATGAGTGACAAAATCAAGGAGAGGGTAATACACAATATTAATATGCTATAAATTTTTATTTTAAAATTTTATTTACTTCTTTATTACAGTTCCATATACATTCAAAATATGAAACTCTCTATAAATATATTCCCAAAGAATGTTTACCTGCAGAATATGGTGGCAGTAATGGTACAGTACAAGATGTAATTGAAACATGGGAAAGAAAGCTATTAAGCTATAAGGACTATTTTGAGGATGAAGCACAGTATGGTACGAATGAGAAGTTACGACCTGGGCGTCCAGTGGATTCTGCAACATTATTTGGCTGTGAAGGCTCATTCAGAAAATTAGACTTTGATTAAATTAAGTAAATGTAAAAATTTTTGTTATTTTTATTAATAAAAGTTGATTTAAAACTTAATATTCCTTATTACTGAACAAAATAGTTTTAAAATTTTATAGACATTATTGTGACTTAAGACAACGAGTTGAGTTGAAAATCCTATGGAGTAGACAAGATAAAAACAGCAATCATGCTAGACAACTGAGATAGCATTTTAAAAAAGAAGTGACAGATTAAACCGATATGTGAATAAAGCAAGTTTTCTTTGTTTACCGAAAGTGAAAGTAAATATTAATTTATTAATAAACGTTTCTGCTATTGTGTAAATATTACACAACTGTTAATAAAACATGCATACATCACGTTCGTATATATTTGATATTTAGACTTTAATTTCTTTTAAAAAAAATTTATTTTATTTTAAATAGAAGTTTCGGTAATAGTAAGAAAATTTTAATTGTTGAGATATAATACAACTTTTTCGCATACCATCAAATATCCATCATCATTGTTCTTTGGAAATATCTATTATATACAGTTTTATTATTTTACAACATCCACTCTCCGCCCCTAGCACTCTCCGCTTGGACTTCGTCCAGGCCTTGCGCCATAAAGCTCCCAATATCTCTCCTTTTATTTCCATGATTGGGACTCCGATTACTCCCCCATCCCTCTCGACAATCTACTTTCTGGCTTAGATGAATTTAGTTTCACCTAAATATTAAGCCTCTCGCACTACTCTCCCCATCTTGATTACTGGAATAAGGTTGTATCCGCTGCACGTGACTGCAATCTTCCATGCTCGTTCCTAAGAGGTGGTTTTAGAATTTTTTTTAAAATGTGTCAGAAATTTAACCGTGCCCTATTTGAACCATAGACTCGCGTAATAAGACTCAGAAGCAACGTACATTCAATTTATGTTATTCAAATGTCTAGTTTTGTGGATTTTGTGTTTCTTCATTCGTAAACAACTATTATATTTCTTATGCTATTTACATAACCTTCTACAACAACCTTCTATTCTTCTTTGTTCCTTCTTTCTCTTTTTAGTTTCTTATATTCATTTCCTCTAGACATTTTCTTCTGGACACTGTCTTTCCATCTTCTTTTCTTTCTTTTCTTCTTTTGCTTCTGATATTATTCTATAACATCTTATGTTCCACTCTTGTTTCTGGCATTTTTATAA
>NC_051847.1:38223604-38249857 GCF_002237135.1 Teleopsis dalmanni
GTAGAAATCCAATACTTAGTACAACATGAAATTCGCTGTAGTTCTTATTGCCGCTTTGGCTTTGGTAGCCCCTGCTTTTGGCAGAACCATGGATCGTTGCTCCTTGGCTAAGGAAATGTATGCTTTAGGTGTACCAAAATCCGATTTGTCAAAATGGACTTGCATTGCTGAACATGAGAGCTCATACCGTACCGGTGTTGTTGGCCCAACTAACTCAAACGGTTCCAATGATTATGGTATCTTCCAAATCAACAACTACTACTGGTGCCAACCTGCCAACGGTCGTTTCTCTTACAACGAATGCAAATTGAGCTGCAACAATTTATTGACTGATAACATTAAGGATTCCGTTACCTGTGCCCGCAAAATTCAAGGACAACAAGGCTGGTCTGCTTGGTCTACCTGGAAATACTGCAGTGGTAGTCTTCCATCAATTGATTCCTGCTTTTAAATTATTAATTTAGTTTTTAAAAGTTTGGGAAAAAATGTTGCTGATACCAATTACGTTTAAATAAATATAATTTTTTATAAAATTTAATAATAGTTCTTGAAAATTGTTTTGAAAATTGTTTTGAAAATTGTTGGCAAGTGTGATGTTAAAGTAAAAGTGTCGCTTTCAGATTAGCATTTTGAATGAAGAGAAAACATTGTTTCCAAATCAAAACCTATAATCTGTACATTTTCCAATGATTCTTTTGAGCAGGTGCCACACAATAAATACTCAATACATTTTATGTTTTGTAATGGCAGTAATTTGACATAAAACGACATCAAATTTACAAACCATAATTCCAACTATTAATTTCAACAGGCACCTTACCAATCGCAGTTTCCGTTAATGGTTGCATTGGAGCTGAAAATGAACTGCAATTCAACAAGTCAAACATTTTTGTGCAAGTCAGAAATGAAGTCTGTAGACATTTTTGTAGTCGTGGTCTAAATGCAGAGCCATGTCATAATCAAATGATCGTACGACAATTGTCGATCACAGTGCAATTAATTGAACGCCAATTGATTGCAGTGGAACCGTTGGAGCTGTCAAGGTGTTGCAATCTGCATGCTTAGATTTGCTAGCTGCTAGTTAAACTGTGTTAATGGCCATGATATAGAGTTTCACTTTTCAAGCTCAAATTGGGACCCATTAAGAAATGCAGCACCGATACGCTGTGCTCAGTTTGCGCAATTAGCGAGTTAAATAAACTCCTAAAAATTTGTATTTTAAATGTTATTTTAACAATTAAATTTTATTTGCAACAAATAGGGTTTTGAAGGCACCACATTTTAATTAAATAATTACTTTTTTTCATATCTTAAATGTTTAGAGAATTTCTTTGGTGAAAGGTAGTAATTAATTAGTTATAGATTTTATTTATTTACGGGGTTGTAAGTAGGTTCCATAATAGATCCTCCATAATAGTTTGTTCTATTTCCTGAAAAAAGTAAACCAAACCAAAATGTAATGGAAGTGAAACTCAATACATAATCTGTTAGTTCATCAAAAAAAATAATTAGTTTCTTTATTGGTTAAAAGAGTTTATATGGTATATAATTAGCATACATATCGTTCAACTCAACACCATATCGCAATCAACTCAACAAATGAGCAGTAATAATTTGAATTTTCCATAGAATATCCATACAAAATTCACATAAAATTTTGTAAGTTTTTATTGTAATATTTATAATTGTAAGTGTTAATATGGCATAATTTATTAGAGGTTAGTCCTCTAAATGTTAGGGCTTAGATATTATTTCTGTCACGTAAAGTTTATTTGCTACACGAATGTGGAATACAATTACTAGTTACTGTATCTTGCACTACCAAAAATTTATAAAATAGAATAGAATAGAATAGAATAGAATAGTATTGAAATTTAATAATTGAAAACAAAATAGAATTAATTAATTTAATTATTCTACAACTGGTTTATGATTGTGTTCTTATATAGTACAACAAGTGAATTTGTTAATAAACTTTCACATCAAATTAACAAAACTCCAGAAAATCTACAAACATACAAGTCAAGTACAGCATTGGATTAGTTGGCTAATGAACAACGATAGGGCACAAGTTCAGCCCCTTGGTACTTGCAGTATCAAAAAATTATTTATTTATAATTCTAAAACCACTGATGATGGATATTTGGTAATATTCGAAACAGACGTATGGTCAGCCAACAAATCAATTAATTAAAATAAACTAAAAAGAATTTTTGTTGTTGTACTTCACTACTATTCGACACCTCTCTACAAAATATTTTATATATAATATATGTATACTGAGACGATCAAACCATCAGAGAGAATTTTGTATTTTTAATAATTAAATAAGTAATAAATTAAATAAAATAAAAAGTATATAAATAAAAATTATATAAAATAAAAATAATTTTCTTACTTTCGTTTAAAAGTAATTAATTGGAGTAAATAGTTTTGGTAGGATATCTTGATCTGTGATATCTTGAGTTGTGATTTTATAGTATACCTATTATCATAATATCGAATTTTGATTCAATTTTATTTGGTTCTGGCTTTATAAATTCAGTCATATATTTCAAATAAATAAACTTATGATAATATCCTAAAAAACACTTATTATATGCTTTAAAATGAATACTTTTAAATTTATTTTTTAAATGCATTTTTGATTGTTGTTCATTGGGAATATAATTTCAAAAATTAACCAAAATTAAATATTAAAATCAGTTTATAAAAAAAGAATCTAATTAAAATAAAAATGATCTTAAAAAAAATTAAAATATGCAAATTTTAATCAAAGACATCTTTTTAAAATTATTTGAATCCAATAAAGTATATATCAAGTCCTCGATAGTATAGTGGTTAGTATCCCCGCCTGTCACGCGGGAGACCGGGGTTCAATTCCCCGTCGGGGAGGTTAGACATTTTTTTTTAGAAGCATTATTGTTCTTGTTGATTGATTTTCTGAAT
Organism: Teleopsis dalmanni; assembly: GCF_002237135.1. Lineage (NCBI taxonomy): Eukaryota > Metazoa > Arthropoda > Insecta > Diptera > Diopsidae > Teleopsis > Teleopsis dalmanni. The sequence goes on from NC_051847.1 coordinate 38,226,554, forward strand.
ACAATCTTGGAAGCTACTGTATATACTATATGTATATCATCATATAGTAAATGCATTTGAAATTGTTTTGTCTATTTTATGATAGAAATGAATATAATTTTTTTTTGCTCTATAAAATAGTCATAAATCTGATAACAGGGTTACTGAGTCATCTCAAAGACATTTGAAATTATTTTATTTAAATATTAATTGTGAGGAAAGAACAGACTGCTTTTACCAAGATGTTTAAAATGCGGCAAAATAGATATCCACATATAATATAATAATATTTTGGTTTTTATAGCGGGTAGTTGATTTATTTGTTTTAAAGAAGTTCCTGGAACAGAAATGCTTTTGGTTATTTAAGTGAAGTATTCCTTTAAATAGGAGAAAAAGTAATTGATTTATAAGTAATTTTTTTAAAATACTTTGGTGTCAGTACCGGTCTTATAAAAAACAGAACTATCAATTAAGATATTATGTTTGTTTAATGTTTATTATTCTTAAAACGTTTAATAGGCGTTCAATGGGTTCACATTATGAAAGTCTACCATGGTGACCCTACCATGGGAAAAGCTACAGCAGCACTGAGCAGACTTATGACAAACATACATTAAGACCGAAAGGTTTTCGGATATTCTCATTTAAAATTCGCGCGCTGTATATTTTTCGATATTTTAAGTTTATGTAGTTTGGCAGCACTGTCCTTAATTACTATGCCAAAAATGAGCGCGATCTGTCAGGACAGTTCGTTTACGGCAGCTGTTGAAACCAGTTCACCTCAGTAGTGCGTTGCGAAAAAAACAATGGAAAAAAATATTGAACAAAGAGTTTGCATCAAATTTTGTTTTTCGAACGAAATTTCGTGTGCAGAATCGTTGCGAATGCTACAAAAGGCTTATGGGGAATCAGTTTTATCGAAAACTCAAGTTTATGAGTGGTACAAAGCCTTTCAGGACTGTCGTACGACCGTCGAAGACATGCCGCGTTCTGGACGACCTTCGACCTCTACCACCGACGAAAACATTGAAAAGGCAAAGGAAATCGTGTTCAAAAATCCTCATGTGAGTGTTAGAGAGATAGCACGAGAGCTAGGCATCGGTCGTGAGATGGCTCGTTTGATTTTGGTGGACAATTTGTGTATGCGACGTGTCAACGCCCGGCTTGTTCCGATTCACCTCAATTTGTTCAACATTATCAACGATTTTAAGGCCAAACATTCAATAAATACCATCGAACAGCCACCGTATTCACCTGATCTTGCACCGTGTGACTTTTTCCTGTTTCCCAACCTCAAATTACCACTCAGAGGAACGCGTTTTGAATCCATAGAAGACGTAAAACAGAATTCGCAGAGGGAACTCAAAGCCATACCGGAAAGCGCCTATAAAAAATGTTTTGATGATTGGAAGAAACGTTGGCATTTGTGTATCGCTTCTAATGGAGCATATTTTGAAGGAGATAAAATAAATATTGATGAAGGTTAAGAATTTTGCGTTTTATTTAAAATTTCCCGAAAACTTTTCGGTCACAATGTAAGTGGACCCACACAGAGTAACAGACAGCTCCTCATGGCTACGGTAAATTCCATTCTTTTATACGGAAGCGAAATATGGGCAGACACACTACAGGCAAAATACCGAAGATTGGTTTAGTCCTTGTGAGTCGGACACTCACTTTCCGGGCCGCCGGAAAACCATTGTATCTAAAAAAAGTCCATTTTGAATAGAGGTTGGCTAGTACTTTTTTAAGTATGACGAAAAGTTAACACAAACATATTCCTATTATTGAAGATATGGATGTAAAAGATATATGCTTTCAAAAGGATGGTGCTATTTCTGGCTTTGTTGCGCTAAATATTTCAAAGACGTGTAACTCCGATTTAAATACCCACAAAAATTATATCATCATTGGAATGTTTTTTTTTTGTGTGATGCAATGGATCGCATCTATGGAGACAATAACTTAACGGACTAACATCCTTTAAGTTATGACCGAGCTGCTGACGCTTTGTGCCGGTAAGACATCAAATTTTATCTGAAGAAGATCAAATACTACAAGTTGTTCGGCGGAGAGCAATTGAATAAGGTCTTTCACACCTAACGGCAAGGTCCAAATAATGTATTGAAATAAAAGTTGGATCAAAATCTCAAACACAGTTTATTTACGATTACTTTCGGAACGATAAAAGAGATAATTATAAATTTATAATTATTTTTTCATTTCTAGAAAATTAAAATTATTTTCTTACTAGAAATTTATTCGATTTTTTATTAAAAAATAAACTATAACATTCACTTACTTTATTGTTTTATATGAAAAATATTACTATTTTGTTGATCGAATGGTTCAAACTTAAAATTTTATTTAATGTAATTCAAATTTTATATTCCATTCTATATTAAATGTTAGAAATAAAAAGTTAAATTAGTAACGATAAAAGAATTTACCATTTCTAAGTGAGATACACGTTTAATATGGATTAGGGAAGATTTTTCTTTCGAATTTTTCTCATGATGGTATTTCTTTACTTTTCTTGTATATTCATATATATCTTCTATTAGATTTTTTTAATTGAATGAATAATAACTTTTTTAGGAGATGTAAGGAAAGCATAAAAAACTTTTATTGTTGCAAAAAAGCACTTTTCAATTATTCATGAAAGGCAAACTCTACTTTGGTAGATGAAAAATGACAGCTGTCACTTTCTGAATGATGAGTAACTCGGTGACATGTAAGAAAAAAACGCCATAAATGCACAATTTTGCAAACAAATGAATAAAATTCGCAGATTTGCCAGTTACGACATTAAAAACTTTAATTATTTAATTGTATTTTACTCATTTTTTATTTAAATTAAAAAAAATAAAAAACTAAAGATAAGCTTTGGTTTAAAATATATTCAAGTTGGAAATTTTCTACTTTCATTTAGTGAAAAGAGTTTAATATAAAAAAGTAAAAGAAATGTATAATGACTGAATAGAATTTTTACTAGACTATGAACATACTTTTCTAGCGATTCTTTCTGGTTGACAACAAAGTATATTTTCATATGGGTTCTATGTATTTGGTCTTTGGCACAAAAACTTCAGCTTCTTCTTCTTTTCTCGATTATCTTTTTTTTCGAATTTAATTTGACTTCCAATACTTTTTAATATCAAAAATTTGGTAAGTCCTGTTAATAGGCAGTGTAAACGGGTGTTTTCTTATAGTTATCCTAAGTTAATAAATTCTGTGAAGATTCCAGTCGTTCAGAGGAAAGTAATGAATTTAATTAATGATAGTTTCGGCAGTTATTAGTATTTCTTCTTCATTTCAGTTTCTAGATTAACTAAAATCTAGTTAATCTAGATTAACGAAGGATTGAATTCGTAGATTAACTTAAATTTGGTGTAGAAACAACAGATAATTTAGTTAATATCTGGCAGATATTAAAAAAACAACAACTTTTTTACTTCATATAATTAATAATTCTTTAATTTAAAATAATGTATTAAAAACTAAAATCTAGTTACAGTACATAGCCTTAAGTCAGTAATAATAGGTATAGGTTAAAGAATACAATATTAAAGAATACAATTTTTAATACTGTAATCCGATTTTCTCAAAAGTTACAAATCTAGGTCAAAATTTTAGGCGGAGACATTAGCATATTACATGATATATATACATAAATCATTTTTTATTTATGAAACTTTAAAATAAAATAAATTAAAACTTTTTTTCAGCATTTCTTGAATTTAATTTATTCAAAAGTTTTAGTGTTACAAAAGACATTTAGTACATATCATGTTAGTTACTTTAAGGTGATAAATTTATTTGATTTTATCAAAATTTAGATAACTAAACATGGCGCTTAAAAAACAGTCAGTTTTATGTATAAAAATAAAATTTATGGCTTTCTCAGCAATAAAAGAAAACTGCGCAAACTTTTGCTACAATGAAACTTTTGTATGCTAATTTTATTACTACTTAAAAGATTAAAAAAAAAAAAATTATTAAGAAACGAATTTTCCCAAAAAACATTTCTGCCATTTTTAGATATTACTTGAGAGGTGGCAACTTTTTTCAAATGCTTAAGAAGAGTCGGTGAAAGACATCTATAATAAATCTTAAAAAAATTTTATATGTGCGAAATTTTTAAAAAATACATAGGATTGAGATATAAAAATTTTAAATAAATTTTTTTTTAATTTTTTTAATATCTTAATTGGTATTTTGTGATAATAATCAATTATTAAAAATAGTGAAATTACTCTGCTCTTTATCAGAGGCTCTGAAGTGCTTTGCACAAGCACCAAACAATGCCAGTTGTGGTATTTCTTCGATGAATATTATCAGTAATATTTACTCTCTTTATTCTGAGATATAAAATCTTTCATATTTGTTTTTTTATTTTATAATTATTATTATTTGTTGGTTTTTATTTGCAAAAAAATTAAGTACAGTAATCCCCTAAATACAGCAACGCGGTACCCATATAACGCGTTTTCATATTACGCGATTTCAATCTCCCGTATAACACTGGCATTCCCCCATATAACGCGGGAACTTATACAGTCCATAATTAGCTTCGCGTAACTTTGCACGTGTATATACGGGGTAAGTGGAAATACCCCTATAACCAATCTACCGCGTAATAGGGGGGATTACTGTATCTATATTATTGTTTTCTTATTAAGTTTTTTTACTTTCTTTTTTTTGCGTAAAGTGGGCCACGTTTTATGAGATTTTGTTGTGATTGAATAAAATTTTTTATAAACCTTTCGGCGGTGAGCAATTGAAATAATTATAAATATTTCGATTAGTAGATTTTTATGGAAAGTTTTTACTCTAAATCAAAACAAACAAGATAAAGACTGTTTGCAAAATTTTTTATAATCACTTTAATTTAATATTGATAGTTAAGAATTGCTGATGATAATTACTTGGATACTTTGCTTGTATGATATATTTAAAAAAAATTCGTATTTCACTTACTGATACTCCTTAAGTATAAAAATAATTAAAAACAAAAAAAAAATTTTTTTTTATATAAATAAATAAATAATATTAAAAGTTAAATGAATATATAAAAATAATATAAACACAAGCGAATAAAACAAATAATAATCCTTTATCAAGAAATAAAACCTGAATCATTTTTTTCTAATCTCTAATTCTAAAAATTTCACTTTACATTAATTTTATACCTAATACTCTACTTCTAAAAATTATAACTTTAATTTAACAGATATTAACTCAAAGTTAGAAAGTTACAAATATTGATTACATTTTTCCACTCCTAATTTCGGCAGCAAATTTACTGCCTAATTTCCTTCTATATGATTTTTGGGAGGTCCTATATTAAAAGAGGGTTCTATCATAAATAACTAAATAGTTAGTATACTTGATTACTGCAGTGCCTTTGAGGTGGAATTTGTTGTAATTGGAGAAGTTATTAGAGAGAGAGAGAGACAGACAGAGAGAGAAAGACCGACAGAAATAGAGAAAGACATATATAGAGAGACAGATAGAGAGAAATATAGACAAAGAGAGAGAAAGACTGACAGAAATGGGGAAAGAGACAGAGAGAGAGAGAGAGAGACAGACAGAGAGAAAATGAGACAGACAGAGAAAGTTTGCTTTAAAGGTGGACAATAAATTGAATAGGAATATATTTATACCATTCTATAGGTAAATATTCATCTAGTTTCTATAGATATTTGTGGGTTTCAGATTAATTAAATTAACATACGAAAAATCTAGATAAGCTGCCTTTATCGTGCAAACAGTTGTAGAAATTTTCATATATTGAGGAATGTTATACGTGATAGGGAAAAGTGAAAGATAAGCAGAGAAGGAAATCTGTAATGATATCAATATTCTTTGAATATTCCTTGTCATTTGTTGTACCTCTGAGTAGGACGACAAAGGTGCTTTGTCACTGTACTGCGTGAGCAAGCACAACAAAGATTTAATATGCCGGTTGCTCAATTTCTATATGATTTTAGACAGTTACAATATCTTTCCTTAAAAAATATTATAAGTTTTATTAAAATGTTCAGTTGGTATTAAATATCTTGAATTTATATATAGTAACACAATAAGGCAAAGCACCTAATTCTAAGAATAGACACTATATTGACTGATTCGGAAAAGTACTAGGAACGTATCACATTAGAACACAAATAGTCTTGCGATATATGTATATATTAATTTTTATAATTATTTAAAAAATAAGATATGATGTGATGACATGATGTGATGTGATGTGATTGAAGTTACTTATTAGAATTTAAGAGAGAATTTCTTAACCAGTATCATAACCAGTTATAGGTCTTTAATGATTAATTTATAAACATTGAAAGTATTCAACTCCATAATTAAAATAAAATTTAATTGCTTTGTAGACATTATAGCGTCTATAAATATTTATGAGTGCAAATTTTTGTTTTTATTTACTTAAAGCGATTACGTATAGAATAAAAAAAAATCACGCGATTTAGTTTTTATCAAGTATTTAGTAAATTATATCGTGTGAGTTGAGAGATAACAAAACTTGTATTAAATTTGTATACAAATTTTTGTACACAAATAAAATTAAAATTTTGTACTTAAAAAAATTGATAAAATATTTTATAAAATCATATGTTGGGTTTAAAAGTCAATAAATGATAATCATACTTTCATTTGTGGGTAGAATGATTGTTTACTCATTTTTTTAATAATATTTAAAACTTGAGATATAAGTGTGGGAATAACCAAAGTAAAAATAATAAAAAGAAGAACTTAATTAACAATACTTGAATTATCAAATATGATATAAAATTTTATATATAATTAAAAAGATAAGGCTTAAGTGTGTTTGGTAGCAAGATTTCAGAGATTCGAGTCATGGAATGTCTGGTATAAAAATGTAAAAAAAAATTATGTGATATGTTATAAATTACAAATAAATAATGGAACGGGCTAGTATTATACAATATATAAAAAAGACATATACACATATAGATACATATACTTTCATAGAATGTGTAACTATATATAACTGCACATCTATAAATATATTTATAGATATATATCTATATATATAGTTGCATATATATATATATATATTGCTATTTATATATAGATATATAGCTACATATATAAATATATAGCCACATATATAGATATATAGCGATACATATATATACATAGATAACATATATATAGCTATATATGTATATATGTATATATAGATATATAGCTTTATAAATGTAGATATATATATATAGCTACGTTTACATTTAATTAACTTTGGATCTACGTAACTCTGGAAAACTCAAGAATGACATTGCTTACATATTCCAAATGATAAACTTCTGATTATATAAATTTTTTAAATGTATGTGAACGATATAAGATAGTCCCAGATTGACTTTATATTTTTATAATTCTGTTCTGTGAGAACCAATGTTATTTTAAAAATTGATGTTGATCAGAAGTTTTACAATTGAAATATGTAGGCTATGTCATTAATGACCTTTTAAAAGTTAAGTAGAACCAGAGTTAATTAAATATAAGCAACCTCGTCAAATTTTTACATAGAGTCAGCTGTTATATATTAGCTATATTTACTCGATCTTATATTAAGCAATCAGCTAACCGTTTCTATTTAAAGGAAAGCAATGTACCAAAGTAAAAACTGAAGAAAAAGTAAGTACCAATACAATTTTTATTTCTCAACGTAAAAGTAAGATAAATCCTGCACCAGCCTATACAAATATAGAGCATTTGCTTTGAATTTATTTGTGTGCGAAGTATTTGGTGATCGGATTGAATTCGTGTTGTTTGTATTTTTATAAAGTGTAATATTGTGTGTGTTTTGTTGTAACTGATTATTTTTTTCTATGTTCACTATGTCATTTAAGAGGATTTGTGAGTAATTTTAATAATTAGAAATATGAATATAGTGACTAATTTTGATATGATTTTTAAAACTTTATTAACTAATTAATAAACTCAAATACGGAATGTACTTTCAGAAATCAGATGAAAATACTTATAATATATATGAAGTCATTAATGAAAAATTTTGCTTTAATATACTTTATAATGATTGGATTAAAATTAAGTTGCAGCATTAAGTTAGACTAGAATAGTTCATGTTGGTCAAATGTTAAACGTGATTATATTAAATTTTTATATTATAACTTTTGCTAGGTTTTTTATTAATTTATAGAAAAATTAAAATCATTCTTTTAATTTTTATTAATAATTCATCAAAAAAAAACGTTTATATTTGAAAGTTAACTATAATAAAAATTTTAAAAAGAATTTATTTAATTACAATAAACGTGCTTATCATACCTCATTTTCTTGAATATGTTTGAGTTACAGAAACTTGAGTTAACTCACCTGAAATAAAAGAAATTAAAATGATTAAAATTAAATGTAATGAATAAAGTAATTAATTTTTTTTAAAGATCTCATAGCAAATGTTATATAGTAAAATATAATAAAAAATAAACTACTTTAAACAAAAGAAATTCAATTACATAGACCACATAGAGTAGGTGTGAGAACAAGCTTAAATTTATGAGTTATAGCTATGATTGAGATAAGAGTCTGAGATAAGCTCATTCAGAATATAATGTATGCAATCATGAAAAGAATGAGGAAATGTTTTGTTTTTTTTTTTTTTTTTACCATAGTCATATTCATCAACCAACGCATGAATAATTAAGAGTTTCAGGTTTTACTGTGTACACGTATCCATAATACTTTTACGTTTTCATATGTGGTCGTATATATTCGCATCTTTTCTTCTCTTCTCTGACAATACCAACAATAGAATAACAACGAATCGACAAATGTCATTGACGAAAATGACAAGTCAAAATTATGTTAGCTTAACCAAATGGAACAAATAGTCACCGTCTATTGTCCAGCGCGGATCTATTGTCCAACCAGATCTTATTGCTGATCATATATGCAAGTGAGCATTTGTGTTAACAAGTCTTGTTGCGGTGATTTGACTCATAAAACGCAATCCGTATTATAGGTTAGGAAATCGCAAGCAGTTGTTAAACATAGACAACCGTAATTTGAGATTTATTAAATCAAATATTGTAGAAAAAAAATATCGCACCAACTATCTAAATTCATGAGATAGCGAACAGTGGTTGTATTTGCTTAGACTGAAACAATACCAAATGCAGCTTGTTTAAGCATTGACAGACTTGAGTGATTTTTAAAAGTTTTATTGCATGCGTTAACTCTACCGTTCTTTGCTACTCGTAACATCAGATAGTGTAGCGAAACAAGTGTCTTCGTGTTAAGAATCTGTGGTTCTCTATTGTGTTCCCGGAAGAAATCAGCGATGCGTAAACATAAAACATTGTAAACAAGTTCAAGAATGAAAGAAATGCAAATAATATTCGGTTAAATTTGTTAAGAGAGTTGAATTAACAACTGAGCTAATGCGTGTTATGACAGTGCAATCGAGTTTCAGAAGGGGGAGTCAATTATACTAAGTCTATTTCAAAAACTGTAGTATAAACTTCAATTTTTTGTGGTCTACATTTCATATATAATGAAGATATAGTTTAAGAAAAAAATTCAAAATAATTTACTCATTGTTATTATATGAAAATAGTAATTTTAAATTTCAGTTCACTCCTTCAAAAAAAAAAAATTAATCATGTAGACGCTGACTTATAATAGAAATTTCCCATTATACGCTATAGGTTTGGCATAAAATTTTTCACTCCATGGCTTTACAAAGCTGTTAACCTTTACGACTTTTATTTAATAATTTCAAATATATAATCATTTAGTTAATTTAATAATCATATTATATTTATAAAATAATCTGAAGACTTAAATAAAATATGTGAGAGTTAAAAGGTTAATAATTCGCATTGTATTTCTTCGTTGCTTTTTTACCATTATTTTAATATTAAAATATTTATTTAATAATAAATTATGTAAACTTAAATTTTCCTTAACTTTAATATTATTGCATTGGTTTTTCACAAAAAAAATTTTAGTTTATACAAAATAAAAGTTTTATATGACATAATATGATAACGTTTAGAATATAATTTATATAAAAATTATATACCTATTTATAATGTTAATTTTTTTTTGCCGATAGTGACGAGTCTTTATGACGAAAAGAAACTACATATTTAAAAATTAGACGGATTCGAATAGCAAAGAAATGACAAGGACAAACATTTATTTAATTTATTGAAATTTGGCTGACCATACAACGCTGTTTCGAGCGTTATATATACATTTTTTACTAGCAGTAATCAGTGTATATGGATTATTTTTTTATAAATCGGACGGATTTTACCAAAGGATGATCTCATCATCTGTGATTTAGCTGATAAAAATTTTTTTGATCTGTTCTTCTTTTTTTTTTACTGAAAAATCGTGTGGTATGTGTTTAGTGTGAGGTGAAGGTCAATAACGTCCTGAAACGTTGAATTTTTTGTAGAATCATATTACAAATAGAAAACAAATATTTTTATTTTTACTAACATTTAATATATACTGCATCTAAATAAAATACATAAAATGCAAATTACCGGGATACATTTGGAACATTTCTTACCAATTAATATTAGTACTTAAATATAAGCAATATCAATTATTTAAACTAGTTCTTAAAAGGTCAATCAACTATCTTTAAAATACAACAAATTTCAAGTCTCTAGCATTTATAAAGCCTGAGATATGACCGCTTAAAAATGTCTTTACAATGCTAATTGTCAAAATCCTATGGGTCCATATCTTCTAGGAAAAACATTTCAAAATTTTTTCTTAAGATGAAAGGAGATTATAAAAACAAAATTTCAGTCAAATCTGAGATTATGAGGTCAAAAAGGTATCCGATTTGTAAAAGAATGACCCATATACCTGTTTGGAATATTCACAGATTTTTTAAGATCCAATAAAACTCATATTCACTCATATATATATAATCATATTCAAAATCTCCATAAGTGAATTTGATATCGAAATCGACTGAGTTATAAAATTATTGTGATTTTTATGCAGATAAATTTATATGTATATATTAACAATATGATACAGAAAATCTTTCTTAAATGTTTTAATAATAGTTGTTTTCAGGATCTTGAATAACGAGTAACCGGGTAATAAATAGTAGTGTATACCGGCAATAATTATAAAATATATCGAATACTATTAAAGCAATAATCTGTTTCCTACGTTAAATTTTTTTTTTTGAAATAATTTGAATTGGAAATTTATTTAATTTTTTTAAATTATATTATAATTTCATTAATCATAAAAAATAAACATAAAATCAATTTATTTAATCTCTGATCTCTACCCGTCAAAATTGTTAAATTTAAAATAGTTTTCAAAAAATCATAAAAATTCAAGGTTTTGCAAATCATTTAAATTTTGTCATGACCTTAAAATTTAAAATTTTTTTTTTTGATAATTAAAAGTAATTTTATTTAATTATTAAACAAATTTTAAATTATTGCACTAATTTTGGTTAAAATGTAAATAAACAAATATTCATTTCTAAAAATAATTTTGACATAAAAAAGAGCTGTTACGCTACTGGATTATATTTTAAAAGAATATATAAATTCACTGATCAATTTAAATAAGCCAAAGAGACCGGACCATTTGAACACCAACAGAGTGATAACAAATAGAGTCATTGCAAATGTTTGGTCCCACCTTTTCAAAATTTGAACTTTGAGATGATGTTTGATTAACGTTTGTCGCATCCTTCGAAATATATTTAAACATATATTTAAACATTTAAACATTAATATAACATTTAAACATTAAACAATAATATTTTCTTTACTATCAATACATTTTGTAAGTACATATTAAATAGTTTGTATAAATTGAGTAGCACTAAAGCTTCAGGAACTTGTTTTTTTGAACTTCTTATTTTTTATAACAGCATTAGATGGAACGATGAGCTGTATGAGCTCAAAAGTGCTCCGGCTAGAAAGGTATTTGATTCGGTACCCGCAGGTGAAAAACGCGGTAGAGGACGTCCGTATCTTCGGTGGAAGGACCAAGTGGTCAAAGATTTGGAGGCGCTTGGTATTACCAACTGGCGTCAGAAAGCAACTAATCGGGCTGACTGGCGGAGGCTACTCGACGCGGTCAAGGACTACCCACGTCTGTAATGGCCAACTAAGTAAGTAAGTATTTTATATAAATAATATAAAAAATGAATTTCATAAATCACTTGTACTATTTTCCATATTTGGTACAAATATTGAATTTTTTTTCACATCGAATGAAAATAGGATGATTAAGACAAATTTATGCAGTATAATCAGAATCTAAAGTCATGTGAATCAAATTAAACTATAAGTATGTACTTATAATAAAATTATAACTATAAAGAATCTCACGATATGTCTTAGTTTAACAACTTGAAAGTTACAAAGTTAAATGCTATACATTATGTAGCTAAACTGAAATTATCTCACATAAGCACTCATATACATTTGAGCTTTAAAGTACATTTAACAAAAATATGTGAGAAAAATGAGTTTGTTATATTGTTGAAAAAAATATATATATTTCAATGGGTTTGAGTAATATTTTTTAAAAAATTTTTTTTTTAAAAAAACTCATTTTGTATTGCTTTTCATGACACTTTGGTAGTTTCAATGTAATTGTTTCGGTAATAAACTTTTATGTCAGTCATTGAGTTTGAAAATGATAACCGTTAAATTTCAATTAGTAAGTAAGTAACTAGTGTCAACTATATAATGGCAGTATTAAAAAATGAATTTAAAAAAAATATATATGTATAGTAAGAAAAAACTCTAAGACAAAAGCAGGAGATTATAGCAGAAACCATGTTACCAATTTAAAGATACTTTTCTTTTAAAATTGTGTAGGCAAGTAACTGACTGCAGTTTGCTTGCCTCAATGAAATAATTTCTGGTAATATCACTGATATTTTATGTATAATTTTTGTATTTTTTTTAATGCTTGTCATTAGCTTAAATTTGTTTGTTTTTTGGTTTTAATGTGGTTGAAATAATGTTACTGCATAAATTTTTTAATGAGATAAAATTGCTAGTATATCATCTCTGTCCGCGATATTGCTTTACATGATTTTTGACACAGATATGTAAAATTAACGCCAGATATGGAAAATTTATGTTGCGTAAATTTTAAATGTTTGCATATAACTTTAGATAACACACATTGCAAGTGATTCCAATGCAATACTTTTTATAAAATACATAATTTTTAAATAAAATAAAAAAATTTAAAGCTTAAAGTACTTTCACTGCGTTGGAAGATAAATTTATAAATTAGTAATTTGAAAGAGTAAACTAAACAACAAGCAAATATATTTACACAAATATTTATATATTTAAACAATTTTAAATTTATGCAGAAACTGTAGGAGGAAATACAAATATTTATAGACATATTGGCACATCAACAGTCTTCTCGACTTATTACTTAGCTAATTAAATTCATACAAGCACAAAATACTTAGTTAAACAAATAAACAGTCTTATGTTATACCCATTTTATACTAAAACTAATCGCAACACTTTATCACATTTTTGTATGGATTTTGTATGGATGTTGTGTGAAAAGTGGCACATATTACTGCATATTTGTCGATTTAACTACAATAATATAAACATACCACATATTTTTTTATATAGTTAATTAAAATACTAAGGAATAGTCTTCTCGAAAATTTTACTAATAATTTGCTTACCACATTTAAAAAGAAGTGCCATTTTCCCAAAATTATTCAACTTTCATAATTTTTTCAACATTTTCATTAGAACTCATTATGTATATTATTATTTATTAAAAAGAAAATGAAAGTTTAGTATTAATGAAAATACAATTTTTATTTTAAGATTTTTTTATGTAAACCTCATTCAAAGCCTTTTTAAGATAAACAACGAATCGAATGCATTCTCTTCATAATATTATCATACTTACTAATGCATTTCACATAAAGCCCTATATTACTCACAATTAACTATTTGAAGGCTGAAGTAGTTTTCATAATTGATGAAAATTTTTAACGCGGAACTATTCCTATTGCAATTCCCTTATAATAATGGAATCAAGCACGAAAGTGCTCTTTGGCATCATGATTATAAAAAAATACATGCTACCGTATGGTATGGTATTTGAAAATACAAGTAACCGTATATAAGTGATACATGATTATGCAATAAAATGTTCTGTTCAAATATTATCTAGCAATTTAAAGCTAGTAAGGTACATATATAAAAGAAGGTTTTATATTTTTAATGTGCGATTACCTTACCCCGTCAATAATTTAAAGAAAAGTTGAAGAGAACTGCAATAACACATTATCAAAAATGCGAGGTATTAAACAAAATTTTTTATTTCTAATGATTCTTATTCATGCATATAGAATGACCTTTTAAGCGACACCGAAGAGATCAGTAGTTTTAACCGATTAAGAGAAGTGTTGAGAAAGTTGAGAAACTCAACTTCAAACTGAGAGAACGATACTTTGGTAACAGTTTACTTGGGACTGTAGTACTACATAAATACATATATATATATATGTATTTAGTGCTTAAGTTTTAGAACCACTTGCTGGTTGTTAAAAACAGACTTTTAAGATATTTTTTAAATAAATCATTTTAAATCGATTATACAAAATTAAATATTAATATATATATATTTACGGACCTATTCTGTGCACCTGACAGACTTGTCAAATTCTTTAATAAAATTTTTGATTTTTATATAGCAGAAAATTTTTGGTATGTATAGTTTTGTTTTGTATAGAAAAGTGTTCGTAATTGTTCGTAACTGTTCGTAAAAAATGCTTGTAAAGACCACATATTTTAAGTTGTCAAAAGCATTTTTCATGCATTCAAATAACAATAAAAAATATGCTTGTAAAGAGCGTATATTTTAGTTAAGAATATTTGTCATGCATGCAAATAATAAAAAATGCTTAAAAAGAGCATATTTTTATAGTTGTCAGTATTTGTAGTATTGACAACTAACAAGGAAAAGAGCTTTTGTCAATGTCAATGTTTGACAAGTTTATAAAGTGCACAGAATAGGTCTGATACACCATATATAAGTTAACTTTTAAATTTTTGTTTTGGAATAAGCAGCGATTCATTTTATTTTGACTTCATTGTATATTAAAGATTTTTAAATAATTGTGTTGTTAAATAGTACATTAACCTTTACTTAAATGAATGGGTCAGCAAATTTCATTGACGTTATTCCCTACAAATATCAATAGTCAACATTTCAATTTTTTTTGACAATTTCCATACTTTTAATTTCTTCCATAGTTATTTATAAATAATATCACAAACTTAATAATTTTATTTCATAGTTAAATAAAAACCATAACTGAAGAGTGTGTTTTTAATACCCAAGCATAATTATATGTCATAAGTTTGTTTTAAAGTTGTAGTATCAAAGATTATTTACTTTAATCCCATGGATTTATCATTTATCTCTATGGTAATTGTATGGAATTAAATAAATCACAAATTGCATTCGATTTAAAGTACTATTCCAACCAACTGCTTCTAATAGCTAATAGTTTAGTACAATTACTCATATGAATCTAACGGTACAAGCTCATAAATGCTATAAGATTACTTCCAGGTGCAGTTAAAGACAAGGCGTAAGAAAATCCATTATGAACACTCGCACTCACCATTGTAAATGTGTGTCTGCAGGAAAATTTTCAATTAAAGTTCTTGGCTGAGAAAGGCAACAGTTTATCATACTTTTTTCTACTAAACAAGTGAAGTGCAGTGCAGTGCAGTGCAGTGCAGCAGAGATTGTCTAAAAACGCAACAGTACATAAATTTTAAATTGGCATTCTACAGAGTACATACAATACTGGCATACATACAATCACTGATGGCACTAAGTGGAATGACTAAGACAAAGTGGCAAACATGAAGCTCACTGGTATCAATACGTATTGACCATTTCAAACCCATTACCAAAGGCCAATGACTTAGCAACAGCCGAGCTAACGTGATTGTAACAATCATAACATTATTAACTGCTTGTGTTGTTAGTACATTAACATATTCTCGATGGCAATATTGTAGAAACAAGTCAGTATTTTATTTCCGCAAATAAAGAAGAGTGAAGAGAATAAATTCGATTTACTTTTTGTGGAGAAATAAGCTAACTTCCATATTCTCTTAATTCTATTTGTTAATATGCAATGTATATAGTGAATACCACTTGTTCTTCTTACTAAAAAATGGTCAAATAATTCGAAAAGTGAGCCCCTTTTTCTACTTTTTCAACCTCACTGAAGCGTTGCGTTACTTTACTATTCTCTTTACATTTCTAATTGCTTTCATTTTGTCTTATCAGCTATTTTTTTTGTACTTAAAGTACATGAACTTCTTTTCCAATTTAAGCAAACTACTTCATTTGCATAATATTGTACTTTTAAGCGTCCTATTAATATATGCACACCTTTAGTTATTTGTAAATTATATAGAAGACATGTTTATTTGTACATTTTTTTAGTGGAAGTCCCTGTTCTTGATACCAATCTTCACTCTTCAGTGAACTCAATTACAAGTCATTTCCTTTCTTGCGTACCTGTTGCTTGAGAATTATTTGAACGACTAATAAATATTTATACTCGTATCAACTCAACTTGTTTTTAATCTTTTGTGGTACGAACTGGAAGTTCTAACAACAGGAAGTTCCCATGAGGCATAAATATGAATAAATTATCATATACTTCGAAAATGTGTGGATTCGAAGACTTTAAAAAATATAAGTGTAATTCATTCATTTAAAAAATTGTATTATTTTGTTGGTATGATTTATATATATGATTTAATTAGAGCTTCTAAAAATTAATATATATGGTATATTCATTTATTAGAGCTTCAAATGTAATCCTCTATTCATTAAGGTTTCCACCAAATCAATGTTCAAATATGACCGAGCACAAAAACTCGGCATAGCTAGCCACTCGAGTGGTGAGTATTAAGTGTAAGGATGACTATGAGTTCTAAGACTGGCACTTGCAATTTAAATTTTTCCTAAGACCACTGATGAGGAGTACTTGGCAATATTCGATAAATTAACTAAAATTTTTGTTGTTGCCTTTTCATTTCTATTCGAACCCTTCTAACTTTTAAAAAGTTTCTTTTTGTCATAAGGCACATCACTTTCGGCAAATAAAATTAGTATTAAGCATTTGTTATTATATTCGAGTAGTTCAAACACTTTTGAAAATAAAAGTTGTTTGATTCAAATGTTCAAACTCTGGTATACTCGAGCTGCTTAAACATGGTTTTTTTGAACAGTGTGATGCTCGGATATTGTATTGATTGAACAGTATGATGTTCGAGCATCACTATGCTTGTATATCGTAATGCCCGAACATTGTGTGATATAAATAAGAATAATTAAAATATAACCGAAAACCCTTTCATTGAAAGAGGTATTAAAAGAAGTATCGAGAAACCATTATGACAAAAAGTGATGAACAACGTAGTGAACATTTTATAATAAAATGAATTAAAGTAAAAAGAGTATAACTCTTTAAAAACAAAATTTTAAAAATTTATTATATTTAATATAAATTTAATGAAAATTATATATGAAAATATATTCTAGGTACTTATCCAGGTATTAGCAATTGTATGAGATTCTCTTAATAAATACTAAAGAATTTGAAGCTCCATTTGGTTTGTTAGTATTACTTCATAGCATGTTATGATATTGTTGCTTTGTAAATATTGTTAAACAAATATTTAATAAATAAATAATAATAAATGTGAAACTAAACACAAATTTAAACTTTTCTTAAATTTAGCATTTTGGTTAAAAAATTCTGTCAAGTTTTTTCCAGTGTTTTTTTGCAAACGTCTTTGAATTAGTGACAGCAAAAAAAAATTGCAAACTTTTGCACTTTTTAAAAGTTGTCGTTAGTTGTCATTAAGTACTTAATTTTTGGACATTATAGCATTTTAATGTATTTCCTATACTTCTGTACTTTTACAACAATTATTTCTTTTTTTTTAATTTGTAATTTAAATTTACTTGAGATTTTAAGTTAAATACAGAATTGCAATAAAATTAAGCTAACAAAAGACTTTAGAAAGGAGAAACTATTTTAAAACTATTTTTTTTGAAAGTAAAAACAAAAATATTTAGTTTTTTTTGGTTTTTATTTAAAACCATTTGATGTCCGAATATTGCAATTCTCTTCTGTATAAATAGCTTCCAATGGGATTAAATTTAAAAAATAACAGATACTAAAGATTTTGCAAAATATTCTGACATTCAAATTATTTTCAATAATTTTTTTATTTATAGTAAAACTGTATTAGCTTAAAGGATTATATATAATTGGATGGATTTTAAAAAGTTTATTATGGCAATAAAGTAGGTGAAAGTTCATCTAGCTTTTGTGGTCATGTAAAATCAAATGTATTTGTTTAGCTAAAGTTTATTTTTGAAAAAGAAAATGAGATTCGATTTTCAACGAGACAAGTATTTTCACTTAAATTATTTAAATCATTATTATTTTAATTATTTTAAAGTACAACTGAAACAAATGAAAAATAAATATAAAAAAAAAGTAATTAAAATGGAATTCTAACCCTTATATACTTTGAATAAGCTTTAGCTAAAGTGGATTCATTGGAGATACGAGTATGCCATGTAGATACTCAGTAAAAGGTTCTTAAAATCATCGAAATAAGTAAGTAAATAAATAATATTATAAATTATAAATAAATTCTTAGAATGAGCTTTAAACACACTTCAAACTTAATTGATGATGAATTGTAATTAAGAGTTATATCCTTTGTCAAATCCCAACCACCATTTAACATCGCGTAATAAGAAAATATCGTCACGCTCTTATTGAAATCAGCGTGAGATGCTACTGAGCAATAGTGTTTGGACTCAAGTACCAAATAAAAATGATAAAAAAGCACTTGATTATAAACTAGTATTAATAACAAAAACAAAAACAGGAAAGCAGTGAGATAAGTTTTAAAGAATTACGTTAATAATAATAAAGATAAGTAGAAAGTAATTGCTCCTATCATCTAATGATTGGTAATGCTGGCTCAGATACTTTATTTAAAAAGATGAAAACTACAGAATCGATTTAAACTAGAATCTATTTCACTTGTTAAACAACATACTATTTGGTTTCCCCGATTTCGTCGTGTCGTAAGAATGGATTAAGACACAGCAAAACAAGTAAAGGTTGGAGGAAGAAGTGGGTAGTTGAAGGAAGAACACCATGTCTCCGGTGCAATTGGGGGATCGCTAAACAGACTTCATATACAGCAAAAAAGGTATTTGAAGTGGCAGTTGAAGGAAGAAGACCGTGTCTTCGATAGAGTAATCAACTTGAGGGAAAGCTAATCGAACTTAATGTATGAGACTGGAGAAGGCGTGCATGCAACAGAGGTGTTTAGTGAGATATGATGCGTCATGCTGAAGCCCGGTAATGGGTTGTTATAATAATATGTAAGTAATAAGTAAGTAATAATAATTAATAAGTAAGTATTTCACTTATAATAACTCGATAGTATTTAAACATTTTATATCGTTCGAATTGAAATTTATTTAGAATAGAAAAGGTGCGTAATAGTGAGTAAAATTTCAAATTTTAAAGTAATTTTTTTATTTTAGTAAATTCTTGGACTGACTATATAGTTGTTTCGGGTATCTTAGTACAATTAATATATATATAATTTTTAAATTGAAGTCTGTCAACTTTGCAACATTGACGATTTTATAAACTTGAAAAGTCAACCTAAACTTATTCCATGTTAGAGTTTTATCAATTTCTATTGTTTATCGTAAACAACCACGCATAAACCACAGCTATATAAATTAACTTAATCGTTGTGAGTTAATCGGTTTTTTAACTCTATTATCTATAGAAAGTATTTCTGCACATTTACATTGGACCCACTGATAATGGGTATTTGGCAATATCCACAACAGTTAAATGATCAGCCCACGAATTTACTTGATTAAAAATACATATATTATATTCCAAAAGTTATTCACTATAATCATCGTTTTGTTAAATATATAACAAAATCACAATATTATATATTTTATAATAAAGGAAAACTGTGAAAATATATACGTTTCTTTACAGATAAGAGTGTCGAAATTATATGGATGTGCCTAGTAAACCATGTTTTGTAAAAGTTTCACTACCGTTTGGGGTCTGCAATTAGTGATAAAACTTTTATACAACTTTACATAACTTTTTACACAATTGTAACAAAATTTCATGTTTTTCAAACCAATCAACATAATTGAAGATTTAATTGCAGTGTATTTTTAAAAATCAATTTGTAGTAATTGTGATGAAAGACATGTGTAACACGTAATCGTGTAACATGGCAAACCAGGTTTAGAACTTAAACAAAGCCTTATCTCAAATTACAGACACTTTAGTAGCAATTTCAGTGTGGAAATTTTATCTTTCACTTACACAAGCCACACGTGAAACCGTTAACAACACTCATGTCTCAAGCCATGCAGTTATGGTATATGCAACACTGGTTTGTGGTGGAAGCTGCACTGGATGAGGCAAACTCCAATTGCGGCAATTATCTTATTTTGCTGTACGAACAATTAAAGTTCAATGTAAAAAATTATAATTTAAGGTAAATAAAATTATTACTTACAATAGAAAAAATCTCTAAAAACAACAAACAAGCGAAAAGCAAACATGAATGAATTAGCTATGCGCCTCAATGTCAAGATACAAAAATGTTGAAGATACAATTTATGTGCCGTACTTTGTCTGTTTAGCTGTAGGTGCTTGTAGGTGCATCAGTACTTGTAGATACACACGTGCGAGCTCGACGACTGAGTCCCGCATCTTCACACACAGCTAAGGTCAACGTCATGCTGTGTGCATTGACATTCTGTTAGAGCTCAGCTTGAAGCTCAGCTTGTCTTTAACTTGTCTTGAACTTTTAGCTGACTTTTTATATTCTATAGGTAATGCCATATGTACTCTATGGTGCTTTCGGTCGTTTGTCGGTTTGCTCACCTGTCATTACGTTGAACTGTCTCAGCGCATAGTTGCATGTCTGGCAATTTATTAATCACGGTTTTATATTTTCATTTTCACATAAATGTTAACAAATTATTTGTAAATGTTTAAGCTTGTCTTGTGAATTAAAAACAAAATATGTTCGTAGATTTTGATGAGTAATTGCTACTTTTTCATACTCATTGTAGATTATTTTTATTTTTTAATAACATTAGAGACACAATATTACAGAAGTGCGACCAATGACTGAGTACAAGCAAAATAATTCGAAAATAAAAATGAAATTGACAATGAAGTGTGCAACCTTGTCAGATTAATTGATGAAAGTGTCACATTTGTCATTAATTTAAATCAAAGAATTACAAAATTTCGAAGTTAATTAAATTGCTTAAGTATTAGGCAAAAAAAAAAATTAAAATCGACAAAGAAAAATTAGTTTCAACGCCCCGAAAGCAACAGATCAGTGATAACCGTATCGTTGACAAAATTAAAGCCAATTAACATAAACTCTATGACATGTTTTAGATAATGAATGAAAGGTAGTAAATTGTTAAATGACTATCACAACAAAACTTTTGGTATTTTTGGAATGAATGTCAATATTTAATACAAATAGCGGCAAGATTTCGATTTACCCAACAAACCTATTTGAAGATGGATTTAAGTAAAGACAATTATTTTGAACCACTTCTGTCAATATACTTCATTTAGACTTCAATATAGATTAGTTTTCAAGATATCGGTCTTTAAAGTTGGACATTTACTTCACTATTTAAACTAATTTATTACTACTATTTAGTGGTTAAAAATCTTGAAATTTTTAAAAGTAGGCGCACCCATAATCTATATGTTGTTTACATGTGTTTTATATAAAGACTATAAAAATCGCATATACTGGTTGACACTAGATGATGTATGCAGTTTTTGTAAATAATCAATATAGAAAGTAAATTACTTTAAAAGTTGATATCTCCAGAAGTAAACTAAATCGAATATTTATATAATTTTTGCCTCCTTAACTCCAGCTGGAGCATAGTGCCTCTAGTATCAATCAATCTAAATTAGGCAATCAATCTATATCATACCTTGTTTGATGCTGCTCTTATGAGATCATTCTACATTCAACATACCTGGTACTATTCTTAATCAACAGTTCGATGTTGTTTTTGCTGGGTTTCCAGAACGGCATTTACCCTGTGGATTCCACAGCAATTCGCAAAATACGTTAATTTACGTTAATTTTCTGATTACTTATACTGCTTGTGGTTGGTCGGTGAGATTGCACAAACCCTCATTGGATACTCTTTCAATCCAGCGTATTATAAGAATGTGGCGGAAACACTTATTATTAAGGACTGGTAGACGATTTTACTCTCATACGTTTTACGATTTTACCGGGATTAATCAGTTTTTCGGTTGGTTGTTGGGTGTTTCAGCTTTACTATTTAATTTTTTAACGAATGTATGGCCAACACCAACAAAGCAAAGATTATTAGAAGACAAAGGGTTCAAAAATCTGATTGTAAATTAACCCGTTTGTGACCAATTGAATATTTAAAACTTATTCGCTGTAAGAGAATAGAAATTTGAACTATTTAGTATCTCTTTAAAGACGTTTTCGCAAACCTCTTTAATGTTTAACAGTAGCAGCTAAAAGCAATTATTAAATAATAACATTATTTATAAATCAATTAATGACACCGTTGAAGAAAAAAATTCCAATTGTTAATGAAAATAAATTGATTATGAAAATAGTGATAGAAAAGTGCTAATATCTTACAGCACTCATTTATAATAAATGAGTTGTTAATTGATAACAACTAATCAGAGTTCTTTTTATTTAATGCGAATTGCTTTCACAATATCACAATATCACAATATCACAATATTATAAAATTAATTTTATTTTCTTTTCTTTTTTGTTTTTGTTTTGAATAGATTCTCTTGTTATTCGTTTAGTAAGAGAAAGAAGAAAGCTATTTCTCATTGTGTTTTTAATAATAACAAATTGTTTTGCTGTTGAAATGACCTAAATATATGCTAAAAATCGTATACTTAATAAAATCGCCAATTAAATATAAACTTTCTTCTTCAAATTCAGCCGATTTCTTATATAGAATAAATAATTAATTAATATTAAGATTATCAGAAAAAAAAGTAGCAAAAGTATTTGTTTCTATATAACAGTCCTCGATAGCATAGTGGTTAGTATCCCCGCCTGTCACGCGGGAGACCGGGGTTCAATTCCCCGTCGGGGAGAT
>NC_051847.1:38249957-38413818 GCF_002237135.1 Teleopsis dalmanni
TTATATAGACAAATAAAGTATAATATTAACTCTAGTTTAGTCAACATTTAATTTTCTAAAGGATCCATCGATTCCTAAAAGACCTTCAAAATCTATAGGTTTGCCTGGTCGTAACTTCTCATCAGTGCCATAGTTTTTCTCTTCGATATAATAATCTCGATATGATTCGAAACGCTTTACCCAACTATCAATAACGTCTTGTAACGATCCATTTTCTCCACCATATTCTTTGGGTAGATATTTTTTTGGTATTTGTGCATGCAGAGAATCCATATTATTGCCATGCACGTGAAGCTGTTTTATCAAAGAAGAAAATCAGTTAAAAAATATAATAAGTTAGTCAATATGAGATATGAGAAGAATCAATATGAGAAGAATCGAAAAAGTTGCTTACCCTATCCTGTTGTTTTTGAGACAACAT
Source organism: Teleopsis dalmanni (assembly GCF_002237135.1). NCBI lineage: Eukaryota > Metazoa > Arthropoda > Insecta > Diptera > Diopsidae > Teleopsis > Teleopsis dalmanni. The sequence continues at coordinate 38,250,379 of NC_051847.1, forward strand.
TGGTTTAACCATATTAAAAACAACATCAAATCCTGTTGGTGTATTAACAAAGTGGTTTGCTTTTGGTCGTAGTGGTAACGCTTGTTCTGTCCATACAGTCATTTTCTTCATTGTTCCTGGAGTCATTTGAAATAAGTGGCCCTTTGTTACGTTTGCTAAATCCATGATATGCACTATACCATTTACATTTGCATAATCATCTTCAAGCAGGGTTATTTCTTGTAGTATCTGACCAACATGCAATATGTCAATAAAATTGTATTCATCCGCAGAATAAGCACCCATACGCATTATACCTATACGTGGTCCATTATCATTTAACGGTATTGGAAGGTATAAAATTGCGCTATTGTTGTAAGGAAATTGCAATTATGTTATACTTGTATAAACTTTAAATACCTTGAGATTATTATCTTACCCTAATTTTAGCACTTCAATTATTTTATTCATATCAAAAGATTTAACTCCAAACATTTCTGGAACTTGTGTACGTAGAGTATAAAATTTATCTATTTTTGACTTGGCCTTTTCTAAACTATATTTACATCCTCGAAGGAAAGCAATCAAAAATTGTTCATCAGTACGAGCGGTTAGATGTGGCTGTTGCTGTATCCATGTTTTCAACGCCTCGATATCTGCAGGTATTCTTTCTGGTACTTCATTTAATTCTTCGATTGCAGTTTTTTGTAAATAATCTGGTAGTTGTCGTAGGGCCATCGTTACACTTCTATATATTTTTGTTAAAAAATATTTTAAACGGTCTGCAGTAGTCTACAGTCCTCTTACAATTAAATTCATTTTCGAATATTGGCACCAATCTTAAGTTATAATCATTATCTAATAAGCGATAAGGCATTATATGTGTTTATAATATTTCCAGCTACAATGTAAATTGTTAGTAAAAGTGTTTTATACATAATAATAATATTAAGAAATATTATTTTTATATCAAAATATTTATTTATTTTACATATATACTACAGATTTTTTTCAATTAAAGTCAAGAATTATACCAATTTGTTTTGATTCTAATTAAAAATTGGACTTAATTATGGAAAATTGGACTTAATTGATTAATTTAATATATGAATCTAATTTAATATATAAAAATTTTTAGCCATTCGAGTATTCTATATGACGTAGTCTCATTTCTGAATGCATTTAAACACATTTGCCAGTGTAGAGTGGTTCCAAATGAAAAGTCCTCCATAAAATACTTTTGGTGAGAATAAATTTTATGTACGCAATAAGAAACTAGATCGTTCAAATTTCTATATGAACCTCCATATTCCAAAGGTAATATATTTTGTGGAATAGTTTTGTATAAATCAGCTAAATTAGATCCATGACAATGCAACTATTGAAAAAAGATTAAAAATGTTTATAAACACTCCAGTTAAAAAAAATTAAATATACATATATATATATGTAATATAATATAATTATACAAAATAAATTATTTTAATAAATTATATATAAATATTACAAAGAACTGTAAAAATACTAACTATACAGTTAGTATACTAACAGTACTAAGCTATATAAAATACTTTAACCTACATTTGGTATTTGTTTTTTGAACATGAATTTAATTATGTTAATAGCAACATCAAGAAGATGAGGTTCATGTATAAAATGCACCGATTTTACAGGAAGTGGAAGGCCATCCGTAAAGATATTTATTAACTTATCCACATATAAAAGATTATATAAATTTTTTAAAGTAATATTTTCGCAGTCTATTAGATAGATAATGCCACTTATAGTCGCATTATCCTCCTCCAACATGACCAATTCCTGCATTAGGTGCAGATTCTGCATTACTTCTGAAAATGTATTTCTCTCAACTGAAAATAAGGAGAGGCGTAGCAAAATGATCATCGGTCCATCTTCTGCAATTGGTTTCGGCAAAAACAGTACAATACTGGAAAAAAAACAATTTAATATAGGTATGTATATAATAAATGTATTGTATATATAAACCCCTGTTCTAAAAATTCTTTAAATTTTGGATCTTTGAATGAAGGAGCTCGTAGACAAGCTGGATATTTATCACGTAAACGGTAGAAGGATTTTAATTTAGTTTCAGCTAATTCCATATTATGTTGAGCGCTACGTAAAAAACACAATAAAAATTGTTCGTCACATCGTGCCCTTATAAATTCATTATTGGCATTCCATATACGTAGGTCCCTAATCTCGTCTGGAATCTTTGCCCAATTTTCGTTCAATTTTTCTTCAGCAATTTTTTGCAGTGCAAGTGGTGGTCTACGCAAATTCATAGATGTTTTAATAAGTAGCTTGTTCCTAATTTTATTCTTGTTTTGTTTATTATTTGCAGTTTGTTCCATATTATCAATGCACTGGTTCCACAATTTGCTAAAATGATCTTTAATCGCATAAACAAAACTAAATATTCTTGGCTAATTTGAAATCTTCAATGTGTGGAATCGGAAATATATATTTTTTATAATGAATATCAAGCAAAATTTGACTTGTCATATATCCACAGTATTCTTGATAAAAAGTTCGAATAAATTAAGTTTAATTAAGTTCTTATACGTATAATTTCAAATCTTCAGAGGTTTCGTTTTTGAGTATTAATAACATAAAAATATTCTATTTTCTATTTTTGCAGCCTTCGTTTTTTTAGGTATTGGCTGTAAGAGATATTATATGACAGTTCCACAGGGTTGCATTTCCATACGAATTAGTTCATCATCTAATTTATATTTTGATATGAGGTCATATATACTATATAACCAATATACAGCAACTAGTAATTATTAATTTGTTTAGAGAATCTGAGGCTTTTTTACATCGTTAACGGCCTACTGATTGACGGTACGGGTATCAAGGCCTGTGCAAAACCCCAACATAAAGCCCTGGGGATACCAGGGGGTAAGTCGTAGAGTCTGTATGCCAATTTAGATTGTGGACGCAAGGACTGTTCTGGAATTTTCCAATATAGCCCCTACGCAATATTGAAACAATATGTGAAAGTTGTAGATGTTTTAATGTTCAATCAAGTTCTATATGAAATATAATAGAATATATATCTACTTATTTTTTATACTGCTTATAAATAATAACTGTGTTATATACATATGTTAACAATTTTGGAGACTTTTAATTGTCATGAAAATATAAATTTTTATAAAATTGAATAGAATTTTTATTTAAACATCATTTTTTAAACAATCTAGGCTTATATATTTTATTTTAACACTAGTACAATTTTTAATAAATTTATTCTACTACTTACAACAATAATATTTTAAATATTAGTTTTTGGTATACTATTTAAACAATTTTAAATATATATTACGTATATAAATATTTTTATATATGTGATGTGATGAACTAAAAATACTTGCGATAAAAATTGATGGAATAAATTTTTGGTATATTTTTTTGGTGAACTGAATATTGACAATTTTTAATCTATGTCTAATTTTCTAAAGGATCCTTCAATACCGAAATAGCTTTCATAATTAATTGGTGTGCCTTCGCGCAATTTTTCATCGGTACCATATTTGGAGTCGTCCAAAAAGTATTCACGATATTTCATTATTTTCTCTTCCATATTATTAATTATATCCTGCATGGTACCATTTTCGCCACCATATTCAATGGGTAAATAGTTGCGAGGAACAAAATTAAAAATTGCTTCGGAATCAGAACTAACAGATATCTAGAAAAAGAGTTACTAATATTTTAAAAAAATTGAAATAAATTTAAATATTCCATAAACATACTCTACTCAACATTTTAGCTGGAAAGAAATTCTTCAAAGTGCTAAAACCTTTTTCGAATGGTGGAGGAACATTGATAAAGTGTGTACCTCGTTGTCTAGTAGGCATTGCCTCGTCAGCAAATACTGAAAACTTACGCAATAGGTCCGGTTTTAACTGAAAAAAATGCGCGGCAGTAACATTATTCATATCCATTATCTCTATATAACCGCTGACAGAGGCATTATCATCTTCGATCATTAAAATTTCACCAAACATTGTACCCACACGTATAATATCAGCAAATTTAAATATCTTAGTATCATAGGAACCGGCACGTATAATGGTAATGCAAGGCCTTGTATCATCAGCGGCTAATGGTATTTGTAGTATAATACTAAAAGCATATATAAAACATATTAGAATTATGTAGTAAGCATGAAATACTGATTGAAATAAATTTACCCTGCACGTATTATATCCATGACTATTTTATCATCTACATTACGATGTTCATTAAAAATTTCTGGTATAGCTGCTTTAAGAGAGTAATATCTATCAATTTTTTGCTTTGCTTTTTCCAAACTAAATTTGGAACCTCGTAGGAAACTTAATAAAAATTGATCATTGGTTCGTGCACGTAAATGTGGCTGACTATAAATCCATTTACGTAGGGTTAATATATCTTCATGTAATCTGTGAGGCACCTCATTGAGTTCCTTTATGGCTATTTCCTGCAGCATTGGGGAAAGTGGACGTATGGTTGGTTGCTCATTCTTCGATGTTGGATTCATTTTTTATATCTAAATATATTATGATAATTATTAAATAAATATTTTATAATTAATCTTTGTTAACAATTATAACTTGATAATAATAAAAAGTAATGTCTACAAATTATTTTGTTTGGATTTGTTTTGACTTATATACTTGATTTATTTTATTTATTTATTTGTTAATTAGGAATAATTATGAATAAGGAAATGGACTCCTAGGTCCTTCGCCCTGTATATACTCGATTCTTTTGCTTGTCACAGTTATAATATATTTTTTTTTTGTACGGACAGGACGCTTAAAACTACCTAACACATCGTCACTATGTTGTCACAATAGTGGTATGCCCGGTTTGCCAGACCATTTCTACAACGGAATTTTATTGGGAATACTTCAAGGTAGGGTTCCACTAAAAAGGTGATTATTCATTAAAAATTTTCTTCATTAGTTGGAATCCTGGTATCATTTAAGTTTATTTGTTTACCACTTTTTGAAATCGATCATTTTCGAGATCTCATTTTTTCCGCTTGAGTATGATCGTAATGCATCGGTCTATGGCGGTACAGTTATAATACCATATATGTTAAGAGCAGGCACAACTTATTATATGTTCTACTAAATATATTTTAAAATGTATATATTAGATTTTCAATGCAAAATTAAAAAATTATATTGTTTTATATTATGTATAGCTTTATATTGTATATTTTTCTTTGGATTGGTTAGAAGAAGTTTCGACAACTCTAGATCAATTTTTTTATTTAGTATTGTATTAAGGGTTTTAGATATTTATAAGATACTAAGTGAGCAATCCAGTACGATTGCTATATACCGGTGCTAAAGCGTTTACTGAGATAAATAATTTTTTCGATATGGTTTGTGTATATTGCCTGAAAGATTATAAAAAATATTAACTTCTGTTCCAGAAGTTCTGACTCATAGAACATAACATCGATACATAGTTTATTACACGTTTGTAAATTGTAAATTTATATTACTGACAATTACACAACTTCTGAAGACAAAGTCTTAACTCTTCAAATTACTTTCTGTTTAAAAAGAATTCCAAAAATATGTATACTTGAAGAGAATGTCTTTCATCCTAATTATTGCTCTTCGGTAGTTTATTTGATTAACATTTACATATCCTTAGAGTATGTAATCTTAACACTTTATTTAAAAAAAAAAACACACACATATAGTTGATTCCAACACATTATATTACCTGCAGTAATAGATTAACTCTTTCAAAATTATTTATTATAATTACTAATTATCTTGAGCACAGCAGGTGTTGGGTGCAAATTTTGATAATTATTTTTGATAAGAAAAGCGTCTTTGTTTATTTTGGAGCGTTAATCCACTTTGTTAAATTATTTCCAACTATTTTCAATAGTAAATTTGAGATAGAAATGACTGCACTTTATTCACTTTACTTTTATTGTTTCCTTAATCGCGTTTTAGGGCAGAACTACATATTGAGGACATTCTTGTATTCTTGTAAAGTTAATTTATTTTCAAAATTTTATTTTTAGTTTACTAATCTTAAATCGATAATGCTAATTATTGGATTAGACTGCACAATATGAAAAGCCATATAAGTAATGGTTGCACTTTGTATCGATTGTGGCAGTTTACTGGTTTACTGGCTTCTGATGTTGATCCATTGATTGTAAAACACTTACTGAGATAATCGTTGTGGTTGGCTTTTGCCGTTGCATGTCTAAATTACCTGATATGATGTCTGCTTTTTATAATTGGAGCTACATTTGCTCGAATGCATATTCGATTCTTCACACAAATTTTGATTGATAAAGAGTGTGTCTATTATAATTATTTATTTAGTTTTGTAGATCTAGTAATTACTTAAAGAATTGTATTTGAAAAATTCTTAAACTGGTTTAATTATTTAAGGCAGATATATTATATTAAGTCCTGAAAAGTTCTTTAAAATTCCATAACCCTTTACACAAAAGCTTATACAAAAGACACTTCAAATTGTAACATAACGCACATATATGTAGTGTTTTATTTTTAGCGCATATATATATGCGAAACAGGAATACATGCTATGAGACTGGGTCTAGCCTATAATGACTTTTGTCGTGGTTGTGGCGCTGAGGATGAGTAGGAGACCCTGCTCCATGTCATGTGTCAGTGCACGTCTTTAGCTAGGAGAAGATCGAAAACCTTTTCTTACCGACCTGACCGAGTTGTCATCCTGTAATATTAGAAACTTAGCCGAATTTATAGAACTGTAAGGCTGATTTTCCTTTATCTAATGAAGAATTTGTCGGTGCTAGCCGTATACTGATCTTTCAATCTATTTACATACCAATGCTATTCCTATAACAACACAATGCGTCTTCATTTGAGCTAAAGTGGACTTTTTAGAAACAAGGTCGCTACTTCAACTTACTTACCTATTTGTGTCAGCGCATTTCCTTTTGCAGAATATTGTGGAAAGTTAATATTATATCATTCATATTTTTCTGTGCGCTTTAGTCTATACAGAAACAGTATATCGTTTTTTATTTGTGATATTAAACAAAAATATATAGTGATAGCAAAAAAAGCTGGACAGATGAAGTTTCTTGTCAGCTTTTTTAGGCCAAGTAGATCCGATCAAGACTTACTTTGTCTGATTTAGATAAGAACCGTACCAGTGAGCTGCATTGAATAAAGTGGAACCAACTTACCAAAACAGTGTAACTGTTGACAGGTCATTGCGTATTAGGTGGACTTGCTCTGAAAGTCTGGTGGAAAATAAAGGACTGACTGAATCGATTGGCTTGACTACACTGTATGAGTGATTTCAATAATTTCTTTGTATTCTTTATATTAATGGGTGTACAAGATATTTTAATAAGACGGATTTCTTTAGTATCTAATTAAACTGAGCAACAAGGCATAGAATATAAGGGAAATTTGCACTTGTAAATAACAAGTGATATCTTAGGCATAGGGCACATAGGGTATTTGTCCTATGTAAATTTTAGTATGTCCTTTTTTAGTAATATATAGAAGCTTAAGCTATATATGTATGTATTTGAATGTTTTAGATACCTAGTTGGTAGATTACCTTCCAGATTACGAATACGAACGAATATTATACTCGTTTGAAAGTATTGTGATGTCACTGCTCACATTCTTTATATTCTTTATTTATATATATCCTTATTATTTCTTAATATCTTTATTAAAAAAAATACTAGAAACATTAAGTAATCACTTACATAAATTTGTATATAACTTAGGTAATGTACATATTGTATTTTTATAAAAGTGTAGCGCCCTTTGCATTCGGCTCGAATTAGTACTTAATTATTTGTTTATTGTGTTTAAATTCATATCACACATGATATCACATATATATGTTATTATTATTTAATAATTTGTCATAATATTTTCTTTCTTAAAACTGTTTTTATTGGTAAAAAATGAGAAAAATTATAAACCAAAATGTTAATGACTTAAAAAGATGATACTTATATGCTTGTTTATTTATATTTAATAATAATGACTTGAATTTTCTTATTATGTATATAATTATGACGTAAGAGAATTTTAAAATGATTAATATGTATTTAAATTGTAATTAATAATTAAAAATTCCGAAATTCATTCAAGCAATAAAAATTCATTTTTCTGCTCTTGCTGGTTATGTCAAGTATATGATCTTATCTACATACATATATGACCAATGAATATTCATACTTTTGGAGAAATTATATATATGTATATATATATATGTATTAAATGTATCTTAAAAAAACGAATATATTTAGGAAATTTTTTTTAACCTGTTTGTTAATATATTAAAGAAGCTTCACTGGCTTTAATTATATTATATATTTTTACTATTACATGTATTATATGTATTTACATATACATATATATCATACATATATCTATATTTCATATACGTATATATCGTACGTAAACAGTTCTAAGGCATGGACTTACGTATTAAGGGTTTCATTTTAATTTTTAGTAATATTAATAAATTTAATGCATGTCTATGCAGTAAGTATATACAAATGCTATATACTATACTCTAAACTTAAAATGCACCTATCATAATTAATATTCGCCAATTAATTTATTATTTAAACTTTGTAACTTTGTTTCTTTATAAAACGTTTTTACGTTCTTATGAAAAGAGGCCGACGAATAATTTTTCTACACTTAATTTTCTAAGCGACACAACAGAGTTGCATTAACCATAATCAAATCCTCAAATCCTAATCCTAATTAGGATTAGGATCCAGGATTAGGATAGGATGTAAATCCTAATTTGCTGATTTGTATCTTTTTGGTATCATTGTAAATAGGTTCGGAAGCAATGAGTTCACCATGAAGCACCATGGGTTTGCTTTAAAGTTTAGCAAATGGTGTTGGAATCGGTAGCCAAATATTGGAATACTGACCTTAGTGTATACTCTAATAACTTTCCACATTGAAATGTTTGATATATATATTTATTATTAAAAATCTAACAAGCTTGAGGATATTTCATAAAAATAACAGATAAAATAATTAACACAGTTCGTTAATGATAAGGCAGTACATATGGTTTAGCAACACGTAGTAATTCTGCACGATACTACTATGGATTTGTATATACATATAGCGACGACTCTTTGGTCATTAGCCATTCGAAAGGTAAATAAAATATACACATGTGAGTGGAAGGAGGATTAAAAGGCAGGGTGCGCAAATGAACCAATAGAATACTTTACCAGGCACAACGACTAGCATTGAAAAATAAATCTCTTATACAAAGAATAAAACATTACTTCAAAATGTAATGGGCTATGACAAAACTGAATGTTTTTGTTATATTATTGATTCGCTGTGATATAACTGATCAAAGATTATTAATTTAAAAGACTAAATGAAAGGATCGACAGTTTATCGAAAAAAAGTATCTGGTAGATAACTTCTATCATAATTTAGGTTTTACCTTGTATGATCCCGCAGTGAATATCTGGATAGAGGTTTAGATCATATATTATTTATATATGCAATTGCCGTTACTTCTTATAACTAAAATCGTATTATGTATTTAATTAATATATTTATTCAAATATGTATATCATATATTCAATAATACTATTTACTGTTTTTTGTATTACAGAATTTGGATTAATAAAATCTGTAATTTAAATCAAAAATAAATTTAGCAAATACATAATAGAAGAACACAAGTTTATTTTTATATATTAATTGCTTTTTTTTTATTTTCTTAAATGAATCAATTGATTTTATATTTTTTTAATTATGCCATCAATCAGTAGAACAATCATTTCAAAACAATTTTTAATTGAATTGAGCTTGACGAGTAACAATTATGCGCTATTTTAAGATAAAGTATGACCGACAATGATTTAAATAAAATTTTCTTTGATTTTGAATATTAATAAAATTTAGTTCCGAATTATTTATTAATCTAAAAATGCTTTATTGCAATTTAAAAAGAGTTTGTTTAATATATTTTTGTTAGAGTAATTATTTTTCTATTTTTATGAAAGCTTATTGAGAAATTATTTGTCACTGCTTTTAATAACATCCATTCAAATATAACTTTTCAAAAACTTCCCATTCGGAGACATCTCTACTTAAAGATATTCCCATTTGAAGACATCCCAATTCGAAGACATTTCCCTTCAGATATATTCACATGTGGAGACATCTCTATTCTGCGACATCCCTATTTGTACACAGTTTCATTCAAGAATATCTCTTTTCTTAGACATTTCCATTCAGAAACATCTGCTTACGGAGAAATTCCCATTGAGAGACTTCCTCATTCGGACACATCCGGACGCAGACATTCCCATTTGGAAACATCTACAATTGGAAACATCTGCAGTTTGAATTAACCCCATCCAAAACTTCTTCAATCGAAGACATCTCTATTTGGATACTTATCCATTCGGAGATAACAATTCGGAGATATTCCCATTTGAAGACATTTCCATTCGGAGGTATCTCCATATGGAAACATCCACAATTGGAAACGTCTGCAGTTTGAACCAACCCTATCCAAAACTTCTTCAACCGAAGACATCTCCATTCGGATACGTATCCATTCGGTGATAACAAATCCCAGGGAGGTAACCTATTCTAAGAGTTGAGTTCATTGTAGCACCTTAATAAAAAAAAACAAAAAAAAAAAAAAATTTGACAAAAATAAAAAATTTATTTTGATATATTAAAGTTTAAAATATTTATTTTTATTAAACATTTTACAGTATAAAAATATTTATATAATTAAAATTATTAATGAGATGAAACGAAATTAATTAGTTAATATAATGATCTTAAATATTATTTGATTAAAATAAATGAAACTTCTTACAAATTCTACGACCGTAGAACTAAAAAAGTTCAATTATAGTTAATATCAGAATTATTACATTTTAAAATTAAATGCAATATTTGAGTTAACTAATATCATTAAAAACTTGCTTCCACCAATTTATATATTAAATAAATCGAATTATAATTAAAGGAGTAATTACAATTAATACTTAAACACAATAATAAACACTCCTGATATTTTATTATTAATTTCATCATTAAATATTGCACAAAATGCTGTCTTTGTGTTAATTGGGGCTACTAATTTAAATTAAAAGTAATTTTAATTTTTAGTTAATAATATTATTTTATTACTAATTTGTTATTTAATTTAATTTTATATGTTATAAGCTAAATGAGAAGTTTCGAATATTATCAATATAATGCATTCCTTAAATATAGTTATATCTCTCATATAAAAAACTAATATAGACCCGATGGCAGATCTGTCAGCTTGGAACCCTGCGTATATGATCGTGTTCGCGTTGTAATATTACTGTTGATGGTTATATTGTTAGTATAACTGCAGAAACCACCATTGACGCGTAATGTAGGATTGCTACCGAAATAGATCTGTTGATTGCTGCGAGACTTTTCACGTGCAGGTATTAAGCCATTAGTCTCATTGAGGCGGTCATGACTGGCAAATATAGCTTCCAATCGTTCTACATTCTTTGAAACGCGTTTAGCTTGTAAAGCTGCAGTTAAATCTGGTTTTGGATATTTCTGTGGCGTATTCATGCCTGTCATAAAAAATACACCATTAAACTGTTGCGCTGGAGCTTGCAGTTTCTTACAGCCCCCAAGGGCTGTACTAATTGCCTCACCGCCTGCAAAACTATTGCGTTTATTGTGTGGGCTATTGTTTTGATTATTTGTGGCATTGGCTTCACGTAGAGCTTTAATTGTGGGATCGTCATCTGTGTGTCTTGCATTCATTATAACATCCAGTAATTCTCGCGTGGTACTGCTATTAAATGCAGCTGTATTTGTATTAACTTCAGGTATATCGACAATATCAATAGGATATGGTTTATCGATTTCTGTCATATCATAATCGGTCTCGTCAAAGAATGTACGCAGACCTGTTCCTTGTGGTAATGCTATATTACCATTTGTTTGTTGTTGTGCTAATAATAAACCGAATTCGGTACCGTCTAATTCTGAACCACCTGGTTGTGAGACTATATGTGCTAATGAACGTGCTTTACGCGGTGGTTGTGGCACAATATTGACAGGTACAATATCTTTCTCTTTCGTTTCGGTGTATTTTCTAATTGCTCCTTTTTTACTAACATCACTCTTTAACATTTGCTTTTCTGCTTCGCTTACTATATTATCCAATTCTTCCATAACATCTTCTATGGTTGCGGTTTCATCGTCTTTCATTTGTGTTGTTTTCTTTTTATAGTGCTTTTGGTTTAAAATGTTTATATTCGTTTTTTGTGGTAGTACCAAAATTGGAACGGGGCTAAGTGAAGGTCCTGTCTCTGAGCTACTAATACCCTCATCTTCGTGTTCAGATGAATCTTGTTTACTATGTGATGGTGGTACATGTCGAGGTAAAGCAATAGGTTGTTTGTCTAAACCTTTCAAATCGCTGTCATTTTGCGCTCCTTGCAAACGGAATATTTCACGTTGCAGTTCTGCACAACGTTCCTGGAGGCGACGTTCCATTGATGTCAAAACAGTTTTCTCTTCATGTAGTATCTATGAGTTAAACATTATTAATTTTTTATATAGTTTTTATATAAATCGTGCATTTTACCTGAACTCGTCTTTCCAATATAACCATTTGACTACGTACACGATCAGCTTCGCGTGCTTGCATCAACATTTTATCTACATCCACATAGATCTCATTAAAATGTTTAATCTCATTACGTAAATTATCCAACCAAGGTGATGAGGATGAAATTGTCTATGAAAATGAAATCAATTTTATTACATATGAGCTTTTAAGAGAATTATAAGTGGATATAAATGGATATAACTGATTAAGAAACTTATATTAGGAACAGTTATTAATGCTTAAAACTAAATGTAACTAAACCACGTTTTCTTTAAATGTTTTCTTTAATTGTATTTATAAAATCTGAATAGAATCTGAATAGTACTACCTGTACTTTTCTTACCTTTGACAAAGTAGATGGTTCGAAACCTGCTTGAAAAAGTTCTGCTTGCAAATAAAGACGCTGCTGCAGGTTTTCGGCACTCTCAAGGAAGGTATTAATAAATCTATCAAGGAAATATAAGAATAAATAAATAGATATATATAATATTAATTAAGCAGCAAATACCTAACACCAACAGCTTGTAGCTCTCCAGAGCCACCACCACTATTGAGCATACCAATTAATAATCGAAAACGTACAGGTTCACTGCATCGTAAACGTAATGTTGACATAGCCTCCGAAACGGCTGTGTGACCTGCGATAACAATTTTCTGAGAATTATGTCCCAAAGTATTTTTGTCACAAGCAGCTGTCATGAGTTGCATAGCCAATATGCGTGCACGTATTCCCTGACCAGTAGCTGAGGAAGCTAAGGGCATAAGTCCAATGGGTGTTGTTCCTAAACGAGCTGTGGCTTCCACCGAACGGGAACAACATAAACTGATGCATTGTCTAATTTTTATAAATAATTAAGTTTTACAATTTTTTATTTATATAGAAACAATTTATTTTTACTTACAAACAAGCTAATTCATCGAGTAAAGCTCGGCGTTGGTAAGACTGCGTATTACGTGGCATGGAGTTGGTCATTTGAGCAGCAGGCATTGGAGAATTAGCAGCTTGTGATAATTGTATGGCTCTTAACACTTCTAAAAGTAAGCTGACTCCATCTGAGGGTGTAGCCACAAACTCCTGCACGAAACTGCAAGTGGAAATTCAAGAGTAGTATATACAGTTATAATTAGGTATATAGCGATAATAAGGTGTATATAGTATACCTTGGAAATGAAACTCTTAAATCAGCGCGTAATTTTGTTAATAAATCTGTAACTGAACTGAATTGTCTTAAAGACATTTCACTGTCACTTTCGGGTGGGGTTGGTATGGGACTTCTGCAAAATTTAAAGGTTAAAACATTTGACTAAGTATGTTCTTTGGGTTGTTATATTACTTACTTGTACTCTGAGTGTTTATTGGGTAATGTGGATGACCTATAAGCGTCATCTGTATTATTTGCACTATTCGCATTTTTAGTGTCGTGAGTGTCATATATGGATCGTGGGTTTTTACCGCTTTGTCTTTTGCCAAATTTTTTTAATGATTGCACATAATCCTCTGGATTGTAAACAGGCGGCCGCTGGTTTTCCTGTAATGAAATATTTCTTGCTTAGTAAAATTGTAACTTAAAAGTTTCAAACGAATAAATGAATAATAATATATTATAATACCTAATATATTTAAATTTTTTTATATATTACAGTAAAATAATTAAAATTTCTGACAGACCATGCTCAACGTCCTCGATAGTATAGTGGTTAGTATCCCCGCCTGTCACGCGGGAGACCGGGGTTCAATTCCCCGTCGGGGAGACAAAGTTTTTTTTTTTAAAAAATGTATATCTCATTTATTTATTTTCTTAAGAACTTCGTCTTCGAAATTAATATATATGTTATATTAATTTTAATTTAATGTATATCAATATTAAATTTTTTTAGCCTATGTATATAAAAATGTTGTCAAGTTTTTTTTCTCGATTTGTTATGTTTCTAATGCGTCAAAGAAGACATTGGAAACCAATAAGCTTAATAAACCATATATATATCTGAATCACCATAGCACTACAACTCAATCTGTTCTTCCGATTCTTAGCTTTTGAGCTATTCTATTAAAATTTTGTTAGTAAAGACTGTGGGAGATTACAAGTAAATTAAGCCAATTAATTTTATTGAGTTTAACATATGACACCCACAAAATTTAACTGCCTAAAATTAGCTTATATTTATCAATTCTTTTGAATATGGGTCTTAGTTATACTACAATTTAAAAAATTGATTTAGTCAATTAAATATATGGACTACACCACGTAACGTCTACATAAGATAATTGCCTAAAATTAGCTTGAATATATAAATTCTTCTAAATATGTATCTCAGTTTATTGTAAGTAGAGCCTTTTTGGCCGACGGCTAAAATGACATAGCTGTGACATAGCTTTGTATATATAATATAATTATACATTTCTGTGTAATATGAAAAATTAAAAATGAATGAAGTAATAGAGTTTTTATGATAAAGAGAAGAGATATAGAGATATATAGATAATAGAAAAGTTCTACTATTACGTTTTCAAACCAATACTATATAGTTAGCATTGGGTTAGGTTATGTCTTACCGGTATTCTAATAATTTCTGTTACTATATGGAACACAAATGATTTTGAACAATTTGGAACCTTTCAAAAAACATAAGATGTTCTTTAATGAGAGATGCTAAATCTGACGAATTCTAGAAAGAAAGTCGCTAGCATAACTGTCTCGAACAGTAACACTTAGAAGAAGGAAGTATTTAATAATTTATTGTTTTCTGTTTATATTAATTTAATTAAGTTATTTGGAAATTAATTATGAAGTCAGTTTAATGATATAAAAGTATTTTTCAATTTTAGATAAAAATAAATAAAAATGTCAACGTCTTCAGAATAATTATCAGCCAATGTAATTTATCCCGTATTGTCTAGTGGTTAGGATATCCGGCTCTCACCCGGAAGGCCCGGGTTCGATTCCCGGTACGGGAAGAAATGATTTTTTGATCTATTTTAAATAATTTTTTGAATCATATGTTTATGCACAAAATAATGGATTTATGTTCTACACAGAGTGGATCTAGTACCTGCAGTCAATATAAATGTTTTTTTTTAAACAATGATTGAAAAATATATAAATGTCTCGGATTGTCTAAAAATATGCTTCAAAAAATGAAAAAAAATATCTCCTGACATCTGGCGGACAATTTAAGAAGTGGAAAAATGGTAAGGGTTGCCAAGTAGTAGTTTTAATGCTGTTGATGTTTGCTACGTATTGTGTTGTTTGATGGTATGTGTTATATGTATTGTGTTATATACAAGAAAAAATTTTTTAATGTATTTAGCTCAAGTAAAACATATATCCCATTAGGTGCACTTGTTATTATTCTAATAATTAATATTAATCAAATAATATTAAAATAATTATTATCGTCTATGGACGTGTGCGAGTTCGAGTAAATTGAGGTAAAATAAATTAAAATTTCCTAGGGATTTTTTGCACTGAACTTATGTAAATATTTATATATTTATTTATTACACTTATTTATTGTTTTTGTTTAAAAATGTTCAATTCTATTCATTTATTTATTAAACATCTAATAATATGTTGACAATGGTAAAACCTAATTCACCTAATTCTTATCTAATTTACCCAACTCTAAATTCTGGTAAATACCAACATTCTATCCCATACCGACTTCATTTACTATTTCCCTCAATTTACCATCAATTTACTCGAACTTGCACACGACCTATATATACGGTGTAATCTAGTATGAGTCTGACTACAGTAGTTTTCGTCTTCATTGTACAAAACAAAGTAAAACGCTTATTATTATTGATCTATAATATATTTTATAGAACATAAAAATAGTTCAAAAATATAAAATTTTTAAAATTCTTTGAAGATATTATTTATAAAACATTTGTTCAACTTGTACTAACTCCCGTATTGTCTAGTGGTTAGGATATCCGGCTCTCACCCGGAAGGCCCGGGTTCGATTCCCGGTACGGGAAAACAGTTTTTTTTTAATTTATTTTTTTATATATACTTTTATTTATAATCTTTATTTGCGAATTTTATGTTTAATCAATATATCTAAAATTTTGATCTATAATCAATACATAATCATATGGTATAATAAGTAGTCGTTTGTCGAAATAAAATGCAGCTATTTCCTAGAATTAATACAGGTTGTGATGAATTGAACTGATTATTTTAAATGAAAAATTTAGGGACAAGTTGAAGATGATAAAAATTTTCATATTGGTGACTACATATTTTACTAAAGCACAAACTATATATACCTGAAAAGCTTATGGTACGTTTGTGAAGCTGCACACTGCTCGATATTTAAAGCTCTTAATTCGAGAGCGAACACCGATATATTAACTTACAATTTACTATAGATGTAATCTGCCCGACACTATCATATTGATATCATATGAATATTGAAGACATAAATGATAACAGTATGAGATAAGAAGATAATGCTTAGATTCGATTCAATATGAGATGAAATCGTATAGTTAAAGTTCGATGGTATTGCGAAAATTTGTATTTAAGAAATTTACTGGTACATACCTTACTATGTAAAGCCTGGGACCAACTATTTTCGGAACTCGTCATTTTATATGAAGCCATCGAACCATTTATACTATTGGTACCACAATTACTTTTCTGAGTAACCGATGTTGTTTTTGTAGTAGAGTGCGGCGGTAGTTTCGGTGAGTTTTGACAAACGCTTGGTGCCATCTGATAGCCGTGGTAATATGTGGAAAAATCACTGTAAATAAAATTAAAATAAATATTAATTAATTTTTTTGAAAAAAAATAAGTATATTAAAATGAGCATAGTTTATAAATATTATAGATTGATTGGAAATCTGTAAATCAAAACTTGTAAATCAAAACTTGTAATATATTCTTTCAACAATAATAAGACATAATAAATGCCTTTCACTACGTTGAAGAGATTTTGTTAATATTAACAAACGGTAGATATTAATTATATTATTCTTCTATTATCCTTTACTCTCAGTGGAGCATAGGGCTTTAGAAGCGTTAAGTGCTCTTTTATGCTAACATTTAGGTGCTGATTTCGAAACCTTTGGATGGTGTCGGCTTCATTCATTATGACACCCTTTGTGACAGCCGTCGTAGCAGGGGAATTTCTCAAGTAGTGATTACTCCTTGAAGTAATTATACCGTTGTTGTTACTGTCCGTATTCAAACATCAATTGGTTGCGAAAAGTCAAAACATGATGGGGCCTACGACGACATGTATGGAAGATTTATTGTTTATTTTAATTCGATTTATTTAATATACGGAGCTCTAAAAAATGTTTAGTAGAAACACATTTAAGACCTTAAAACTTCATTACTATTATCATTTTCAGGTTTAGTGGGCCAAAATGCTTTAGAAAGGTGATGAACCTTATAGGGTATTTATATGAACCTATATAAATAAGGGTTGCTTCTATTATAATGAAACAGCTTACCAGCTTATATATGGAAAATATGAAATAAGTGTCACGTCTGTTGTTTTACACTGATCATTAAACTGCCATATTATTTTCACTCACATCTATTTATAAAACAACTAATAATATTTCTTCCGTCTTACTTGTAACATATGACAGGAAACACTGTGGAAAGCCTAATGTCAATGTATTACAATCTGTAAGTTGTTACTGTTGTACATATGATTTTTACTTCACACTACTTCTGTCCAAGTACACGGAAGAAACAATTTTCGTTTCCTTTGTGTTCACTCGCATTATGACAATACTCTTCAAATACATAACATGCACTCTTCTTTAATAGGTCCGTTCCACCAGCTACTCATAGTAAAACTCGAGTAAAACACAAGTAAAGTACAAATTGAGAGCCCAACCCAAATAAAGTGCCAAATTACCCTCTTTACACAGATTTTCATGGAACAGCTTTGTGTAAGGTCTGTTGAGAACACCAGTGCCGCGCAAATAAATAATACAAAAATTTAAATTCAAACCAAAACAGCTGATTCACACATCAACACAAATTTTAATTGAAATAAAATGTACGAGTAAAGTCTGTGTAGCATTTTTATATTTCGACAGGGATGTTACGTTCTCTCAGATGATCTCATTTGCTCGAAAATTTGCTGGTGGAATGCACTTGTGTATACACAGTGTTACTCAAAGTTACTACGAGTAGCTCGTGGAACAGATTATTTTAATTAAATGAAATTTATTGCTTCGTTATTTACATATAAGAATCATCACAGGCATCCTAACAGGCCACTGTAGATTAAAATATCACCCTACGAGACTGGGTATACATACGGATGCGAACTGTATATTCTGCGAAGAGAATGAGAAGTCAGTCACACATTTGCTGTTAGAATGCGAGCTAATGCACAAGTGGAATAGAGTCTTCGGAAAGTATATTCTTACGGAAGAGCCAATAAAACTCTGTAAAGTAGGTTCTATACTACTTTTTATTGACAGAACAGGGGTTAGAGACCTACTCTAAATCCAGAAGGGGGCTCAATACACCCGACGATTGCAGTGCCATATCCCCTGATAATAATAATAAAATTTGCATATAACTTTTGAAATGCTGATTCTGGAGTTCTTAGCAAAAATTTTTGTTAAGTAAAGAGCATAAGACCATTACTCTCAGTTAACAAACAAATAGGTGAGAGAAAGTTTTTCAAGAGTTCTTAGCAAAAACTTTGTCAAGTAAAGAGCATAAGAGCATTACTCTCAGTTGACAAACGAATAGGTGAGAGAAAGTTTTTCAAGAGTTCTTAGCAAAAGTTTTGTTAAGTAAAGAGCATAAGAGTATTTCTCTCAGTTGACAAACGAACAGGTGAGAGAAAGTTTTTCAAGAGTTCTTAGCAAAAGTTTTGTTAAGTAAAGAGTATAAGAGTCTCTCAGTTGACAGAGATGTAGGTGAGAGAAAGCTTTATTTGTGCAAAAAAGAGCTTTTCAAGAATGGTGAATAAACTTTAAGCTTACTTTTGGACATCTATATATGCATATGACATCTAGTTTGATGGATGTGAAACCATTGAGTAATATAATATCATATATATATAAATTTTTATTTGTATTATTAATTTTTATTTGCGCCCAATGGAGAAATTGATGTTAAAACTTTAGAGTTAATTTAAAATAAAATCTTAGTTTGATTTAAAGAAATTTTATTGCGACAGCAGGTTGGACGAAAAGAAAATTTATATAAATAAAAATGAAAAATATCTGTAATAAAATCGTTCAGCGTCTTTTTTTTTTTATCTCGGCGCTATAATTTTCCGTTGTCGATGATAGTTTTATGTTGGCGATGAAATGAATTTCCATTTTAATCACATTTTATATTTTACAGTTTCAATTTTTTTCAATTTCTTGTAATGATTTAATCATTGAGTGTTTATTTGTTGCAAACACTTAAGTTATTCAACTTTACGTTTGTCGGTTAAACAAGTTTCTTTAGTTTACGTTGGCTTATCTGCGCACTTAACCCTCATCAGCCACATAAATTCACGCCACGGAGGATTACACTTTGTTTAGCTGATGGAGATATGCAAATACGTTTAAAAATTCATTTTATACAAATTTGTCATACAATTTTTGTAAATAAAGCTTATTTGCATACAATAAAGTTTTACATATAATTTATGCGATATTAATTTGCCATTTATTTATTTGTTAACGCTTCTCTTATAATCTTATAGTTGTTTTTAAAAAAAAACAAAAAAAGTGTACACTAAACTAAGCAAGTGTGTACTGTATGAAGTGTAGTGTAGACTACAACGAAGTTCATTTACGAGTATGTAAACTATACCTTTGAAGAATCCGTTGTGGTGTTTTATACGGTATATGATATTTTTTATATTAAAGAATTTCATTGAAAGAGTGTACACAAAACTAAACAAGTGTGTACTGTATGAAGTGTAGTGTAGACTATAACGAAGTTAAGTTACGAGTATATAAACTATATATTTAAAGAATCCTTTGTGGTGTTTTATACGGTATATGGTATTTTTTGTATTAACGAATTTTGTGGAAGAAGTGTACACTAAACTGAACAAGTTTGTACTGTATGAAGTGTAGTGTAGACTACAGCGAAGTTAAGTTACGAGTATATAAACTATATATTTAAAGAATCCGTTGTGGTGTTTTATACGATATATGGTATTTTTTGTATTAAAGAATTTTATTGAAGAAGTGTACACTAACATAAACAAGTGCGTACTGTATGAAGTGTAGTGTAGACTACAGCGAAGTTCAGTTACGAGTATGTAAACTCTATCTTTGAAGAATCTGTTGTGGTATTTTATACGGTATATGGTATTTTTTATATTAACGAATTTTATTGAAGAAGTGTACACTAAACTAAACAAGTATGAATTGTATGAAGTGTAGTGTAGACTACAGCGAAGTTCAGTTACGAGTATGTAAACTATATCTTTGAAGAATTTGTTGTGGTATTTTATACGGTATATGGTATTTTATGTATTAAAGAAATTAATACCATATTAAGAACACAGTATTAAGATAGCAATAATATTCACCTTATCAAAGAATACATCACTAGCAATTAATTGGTACAATACACTCTTCTGATCATCTGGAAAATCCGATGATTTCACAAAAATGATTAAATGAAAAATACGCCTATTAGAAATTGTGTCCAGTACCACTTTTACGTAAGTTAACGCTTTAACTTACATTGAAAAAAATAAAAAAAGATACACTAAAAATTAATTAAATCGTAAACACTTGTTATTTTGTCGCTTGTCCAGTTGCGTACTGATAATATTTTAAAAGTTGACAGATGTAAATAAAATTGTCATTTGCGTCTATTTGATTTCGACTGTGATCAGTTAATCGTAATGAATTTCTTTCGGGCGTACTACTGTCCAAACGCGTTTCAGATTGTTTTGGCATTTGGTTACGTTTTTTACTATTCAACAATTTTTCTATACATTTTTTGGGTTTAAAGAAAAAATTTTTTGATTTCACTTTCACTGCAAAATTTAAATCTTAAAAGCAAACATAAATTGTATGTCTTCTTTATTTTTTTAGAAAAGTTTTAAGATGAAAGATAGACAAATGAATATCTGCATATACAGTAAGTAGCTATAAGTATATACAAATGTGTAGATACTAATGTGTAGATACAAGTGTGTAGCTACGAATGTGTATAGATACATTTACAAAAATTTGTAAGAGTACCGTTGTATTATTTTTATTGTATTATAAATTATAGTTTTTATACAAAAAAATAAAAAAAAATATTTAACGGTTTTAAACAAATTTGCATATGACAAGTCGTTAAACCCTGAGGTATTAATAAAGTTAATTCAAGCAACGATTCTTGATCTATGAATTTATATGGTATACAAACTAATAGATATTTGTAACTGTTTATGTAAAGGCATATAAAGTAAAATTGTTAATAATGAAAATTTTTAAATAAAAAAGTTTATTTACAACTACATTTTCGATAAGCAACAACAAATTTTATAAACAAATCTCACGAGTCAACAGTTACTTTTTGTTTATTTAAAGTTTACCTACTGTTAGGCTTTAAGACATTAATATTAAAATTAACTAATTAAACAAATAATTTGAATAAAAGGTGTTGGATTATATAGCTTAAGAGGTTTTAATTAAAAAAAAAAAAAAAAAATTAAAAAATTTAACATTATAACATAATCGACTTTAGGTCAGAAACAGAATGAACTTAGTGAACTTTGGTAGAAAATATGTCAAAATATAATAGATAGTCTACTAAGCGACATGATTGTCATGAGCTCGTCAAAATTGACTCTTTTGGGCTTTGACGCAAATAGATGTTATGCAGAGTGTCACAGAAATTGTATAAGACAGAAATGGTGACATTTATTACTGAACAACACTGCTTTGATTAAGTGACGAGGTACATATAGTTGGATTTGAAGAAATATTGGAGCGGTTATTATGTTACTGTTGAATTCCTTATACAAAAAGTGTTAAATTGTTAACCTAACAACCTAATAAGACTGTAAAGAGAACAAGACGGAAAGACGGCGTAATTCATTCACCATCGATTTGATCTACTTATTGTCTGGAATATTGTTCTGCTGAAAGAGCAAGTGCAGTACTCACTTCGTGTAAAATTGTAGACACATTTCAGTCGGATATCATTACGATGATACCTGTCTTAGCACCTTCATTTTACAATCTTTTAAAACTTTTTTATGATCCCTTTTTATGTTCTCCAGAACAGCTGTCGATTTTGGGCGATTAGAGGTTTCAAAACATCATTGGTGTTTGAACGACAGCATACTAGTTTATAGAGGCATAGACATATTGATTGATGTAATATGTACTTAAAAGCCCTATATATATATATATATGGTAATGGTAATGGTGTTTGGGGGTTTCGGGTTAGGCTAACGTTCTAACGCATTGCGATCAGTTTGATCTATTGTGCACCTCTTTGTATTTAGATATTTAGTATTACGAGGAATCGAACCAGAGGGAGTTCGATTCCTTCCTCCTTCCTATTTAGTATTTCGAGAAATCGAACCAGAGGGAGTTCAATTCCTTCCTCCCTCCTTCAGAGGGAGTTTTCGAAGGTCTTCACATATATATATATATATATATATATATATATTGAATAAATATTCTGTCCAAAAAGTTGTTAATTTTATTTCATCATTGCAGATTTTTCAACGCCTTTTTTTTTTATCAAATTTACTGTTTTTTTAAGTCAACTTTAAAATAATAATTTTTAATAATTTTTATTTTAACATTGGGTCACCGAAAAATAATCTAACTTATCGATTTATCTTTTCTGTTGAAAATTTGCTGCATTCTTTTGTGTGTGGTTCTAGCGGTTCTCAACTTTTTGTATTCCAATTGGTATTTTCTTGATTATTTCTTTGCTTCTCACTCATAATCAAATAATCAGGTAGTGTTATGCATTTTTAATAACTGCATAATGCAAAAATGCATTATGGATTTTTATTTATAGTGAATCTATTAAAATTGACAGTTCTTTTCTTTAATAATTCAATTCATTTTCAAGCAATTAAGCATAGACGCATGCGTAGAATTTTTAAGTTATAAATGGACTTTGATGTAGCAGGTGTTTTGGATTCTAAAAAAAAAAATTGAGGCTTTCAATATACGCATATGAAATAATTAATAAAAATTTGATATATGCTGCTTTCTAAGAATTGAAAAATGATTTATTGATAAAAGAAATAATTTTCCATAGAGGTACTTTTATTGAAAAAACTTAAGTACATTTTTATGCTAAATGTTTTGATATTTAATTGAATACTTATATGGGTAAATAATTTCAAAAATATGGCCCGATATAAAGAACCTATATAAGTCACGTCTTCTTATGCGTTGGACTACGAGCAGTGGTATTTAGATACTAACGTACTAATGCTCGTTATATATAGAAGGAATCGTTTCACTATGAGAAAGAAGTATTAGAGCGGAAAGCTTTTTAGAAAATCAATACAGCAATGATCTATATCGTGATGTAGTTGTAGTAAAGCTGTAGTCTTGTTGTAGTCTTGATACAACGTAATCAAGATATTGCTGACTTAGTTAGGTCTGTCTAGAAACATGATCAAGCAGGCACCGAATCAGACAGATTCGGTATTCGCTGTTGAAATAAGCTGTAGATAACCATCGTATCTTTGGAGGAAACATCAAATGGTAATATAAGCAGAGTCAACCGATATTATTAACTGGCGACGATAATTTAGTGAACGAGCTAGTTTACGGAGGCTACTATATGCGATCAAGGACAATTCATTTTTGTAAAGGAATAAGTAATAAGTTATCAACCTCACTTTAGAGACCGATTACACTGCTTGATAGACAAAAAAATACTACAAAAAAAATTATTATTATGAAATATATCTCTTAATATATATATACAAAAAATTAATAGAAAATTTCTATTTTTTGAAAGGGCTTATGTGAATAAAATAAAAAATTATAAATTAGTTTTTTTTTTATTTTTATTTTGTCCTTTATATAAATATCATCATTCTTCCTCGGGGTAAAGTATTATTACAGTATGGGATTTAGATTTCTTCTGTACTATTTGCAATCTTTTTTTATAAATTAAAAGAAATTTATAAACAAATAGTAACATAAAATGAAAAGAAATCTAAGATTTTCAAAAAAGTGATATATGTAGGAACCGTAACCATCATCATTGATGACTTACAACCCTTTTTTTTGTTGCGAATGGGAGGAAAGTTCGAAACCCTATATAAGTGGAGGATTTCAACCATCCTAAAAAGTGTCCGGACGGTAAGTTTCTTCAGACATCACCATTAGGTAATACGTCTGAGGACAAAAAAAAACCAATTGACATTTCTTTCTCAGGGCAACACTCACGGTTGCCACTTATGGTACTTTAGTACCAAAATTGGTACTTTTTTTCCATTTGGTACTCTGGTACTCATGTTCAAAAAATGGTACATTTTCGGCGACCCAACTTTATTGTGGATATTGTATTGTTTTATACTTTTTGTACGTTTTATATAAATTGCATTTTCTTATAAAAAGACAGTAGAAAAATTTTGGACCTTTTTTTACAGAAATGGTACCTTTTTAAACCAATTTTGGTACAGAAAAAAATTTTCAAGTGGCAACCGTGGCAACACTTACAGAAAATGACAAGAGACAAAAAGAAAGAGAGGTATTAAGAGTGCGCTGGTTGCTGAAGTGGTGTATAAAATCATATGTTATATATATTTTATTTATTAAAATCATTGTTAATACTATTGTTTAATTATGTATAAATTGAACTAAACTTAAATTGAAGCAAATAATAGTATGTGCGTGTTAAGTAACTGTATCGGTGATTAAAACCACATATATATAGAAATAAGTTCTAAGCTGCTTCTTCTGCCTTTATATAATGGTATATAAAACGATCTAGCCAATGAAATTGTTATATTACACTTACTAAAATTTATTTGTTTATCTTTTGAAGAAGTTATTAAATATTTTCCATGAAAAGTCAATACCCTTGACATTATCGTGGATGTATGACAAAAAACCGATAATTATATCAAAATATGCAAATCAAAAAGAGTTAATAAATGACATTAAGTACAATATCCGTTGGCATTAAAGTGTGTATTTATCTAAGAGCCATCATATTGCAGCAATTAACATATCCGAAGTTTCAAATAAATAAAATAATGTGTTGGTTTATGCCAAGTAATATAAAGTTTTAATGCATATTTGACATATTTTTTTGATAAAACTTACTCACGACTTGTATTACTAGTTTTATCAGTTTTAAATTAAAATATTAAAATGCATCTGCTTGCATTTTGTTAAAGATACATCTTTGTTGGTGCATTTCAATAACAGTTTTGGTTGGTCAAAAAAGATAAACTTTTTAGTTTTATTCTTAAAAATTGTTTCTTTTTTATGAAAGACCACTTAGACGAATGCAAAGAAACAAAGATAATTATTAGAAAGTATTTAACCATAAAATTAGTTATATAGCCTTTGTGCTGATAAACAATTAATTTTTGTAAATATTTTGTTCCACAATAAACTTAAGTCAATCTATCTTCTATCTATCTTCAAAACGTGCAATAATTGCTTTTCTTTTAGTTTAAAAATTAAATTGTGTTTTCTTTTTCATTAAGTTGTAATTTTCAATTTATATATATTTGTATTATTTTCCATCTTAAGACTTTTTCTATTTACAATTTTAAAAATAAATGTAAGTATTGTAAATTGAACACGATATGACCTTCTGTGCAGCTGCAATATTAACTTTTTCTTTTCTTCTACTCATTTTTTAAAATATGATATGATATATCGGGGATGTGCAAAAAAAAATAAAATCTTTTTCAACAATAACTGTAAAGTGATAATTAAAAAATTTAATAAAATTAAAAATAAAATAAATACAATAATCAATCGTTTGAATAAATTGCAATACCACCGTGAAGCGTAAGATATAGAATTATGTTGAAACTAAATAATCAAAATAAAAATTAAATAAAAAATATTTAAAAAGTCTGGAATTGATGAAATATGATTATAATTAATATTATTGTATTAATAATTTTATAACTACAATAAATAACTACAGTAACGAAAATATTCCATTACATATTTAAACAGTATTAAAAAAGCAATTTAATCAATAGGGATGTTCACAGTTTGATGTAAGAATACGAGTAACAATCATAAGTGTAGACAAGAAGTGGAGTAGTGTGTACCACATACTAAAAATTAGCTAGAAATAGCAGCTTAGAGTGATTATGATAATATAATTGTCTACAGACAACCTAAAGAAATGAACCATGGTGCTATTAATGCTGAACAGAAAAGGTTTCTGACTGTGACAGAGGGTTCCTCTATGAACATTGCAGAGTCAAAAAAACATCTATCGAATCTAGATATTACAAGTGACGATAGCTGTAGACTTTGTTACGAAGTAGAGCAAACAGCAGAATACATTCTATGTCACTGTGATAGTCTCGCCAGACTCGAACTTATCACTTGCCTATCCACTTATAACAGAAATAGGCAACACTTCTCCAAGAGACATAAAGGCATTTTAAATTGCTAAGCGCTTATGGAACTTAAGTGGCTTTGTCACAATAATTCTTAAAGGATGTCATAGTTCCCAATTCTTTACAAATCTAACCTAATCAAATTTAATGTGCTACATTCTAGCTTTTATTTTTAATTTGATTTAAAACGAATAATTTTTAATTAAATTTTAATTAATTTTTAATTTTAATTTAATTTAAAACATATAGTTTTTAATTAATTTTTTATTTTAATTTAATTTAAAAGTAATGTCGTTCATTTAACAGTACAACTACTCAAAAGAACATAGACATGTAGTCTAGTGTCTTTGATGCCATCATATATTATTTATGAAGAGAGTTTTGAAAACACCTACTTTAAGTTTATTGAACGTTATTCTTATGTTTAGCAATGAAGTTTCGATCGATATGTATCATTATATCATTTACTAAAAAATAAAACAATAAATTGAGAATCTGATTGCAGTTGTGGCTTATGCTGACCTCCACATAAAAATGTCTATATCTGTACTGTATTTTTACCTTAATAATTTTAAGTAAAAAAAAAAACAAACTAATTTAAATGCTTCACAGTTTATTTAAAATTTATAAACCAAATACCGAAGTTTTAATTAATTCAAAAACAATCATTAATGCTTGGCAAAGCACCATCGCAATATTTCCAAGTGGACCAGGCACTGAATCCTTGTTGGCTCTTAACCTTAAGTGCACATCGTACCGAATTAGAAATATCATTTGTCAATAGAGCATTGCAACTTAAACCACATTCGTTGTAGGAGAATTTTCCGCTAGCTGGTTGACACCAATAATAATCGTTGATCTGGAAGATGCCATAATCATTGGAGCCATTGTAGTTAGTTGGACCAACAGCATCGGTACGGAAGGAGCTTTCATGTTGTGCAATGCAAGTCCATTGTGGCAAATCAGA
This sequence comes from Teleopsis dalmanni, assembly GCF_002237135.1. NCBI lineage: Eukaryota > Metazoa > Arthropoda > Insecta > Diptera > Diopsidae > Teleopsis > Teleopsis dalmanni. The sequence goes on from NC_051847.1 coordinate 38,278,532, forward strand.
TTTGGGTACACCCAAAACATACATTGCCTTAGCCAAGGAGCAACGATTGTAAGTTGTAGCAAAGGTTGGTGCTACCAAAGCTAAAGCTGCGATTAGTACTACTGCGAATTTCATGTTCCCGAATTAAATGTCACTGTTTAGACGGTTTATGTCAAACTGTAACTTTTTCGAACAATGTATGAAGTTTTTATACTTTACTGTGTCCTCTTTCAAAATTTAAGTTACTTAATATGATTATTATGGTAGGTATTTCTTTTTATCGTAGACGCGCTTAAGTACTATAATAAACCGTGGCATTAATGTTCAAGTATCTGTTGGGGTATTATGGAGTAGCTCTTGTTACAATGTCTAATGAGTTGTTTACAAATTTTTATAAAACTCAACATTAATCCGTCTACCCTCTAGATATCATTGAATTTTTTGGTATTATTTTATTATATTAATTGTTACAAAAGTTTAAACAATTACAATTTATATTTGTGATATTGAATTTTTATATTTAATTCTAAATTTCTTTTTAAATATGTAGAACTATTCTACTGTAGAACAGTTCTTACTGACAGTTTTTCCTTAGTGATGAAATTAGTATTGTATATATTGATATTTGTGGTTCTTATAATCCTTAAAGGTAGCTTATGCAGATTAATTAAACTAATGTACTAACTATGAGGGAATAAAACAATAATGCAGATTTTCTGTTAGTTTTTGCACATTTAACATATATAGAAAATAAGATTTTACGTTCCAAAGTATTTTAAAAGGCATTGTTACCAAAAGTATAAAATGTTGATATGTACATAACAAGTCCTAAGTAACAAAAGGAACAACACATTTTGACAAATACCATATATAGTGTCAAAAGACAATAAAGGACTAGAAGGGTTCAAACAGTAATGAAAAAGTAAAAACAAAAATTTGATTAATTTATTGAAATTTGGCAGAATAGACAACGCTGTTTCGAGTATGGTCAAATAATCATCGTCAGTGATCTTAGAAAATATTTAAATTTTAATCACTTATGATAAATATTTGATCACTCCCACTGATGTAGACTTGGTACTCATCATCAGTGACCCTAGGAAATATTCAAATTTCATCACTGATTATGAATACTTGGCAATACTCGAAACATTGTTATATAGTCAGTCAAATGTCAATAAATTAATCAAATTTTTGTTGTTAATTCTTCATTACTGTTCGAACTCTACTTTTCGTTATAAGTTGCGTCAGATTCCACAAAAAAAAAAATAATATTAAAAACAATAAAGATCTTTTAAAGTTTTGAACAGCTTGAAGTGCATAAGCTTCGATGATTGAAGTGAGAAAATATCGATACTAAAGTTGAAAATTATCCTATTAGCAGTAAATTATTATATATCGATATATGCAGCAATTATATCCTACACATGGAAAATATACATTAGTTCCCGTAGATCCTATGAGGACTTTGTCATCCTTTGATAGGATTCCCGTTCCATATGCTCATTCATGGTTCAACTTTTATACACTTTCGGTTGATGGATTTTAGGTACAAGATTTTTTTTCTGTAAATTAAATGCTATATATAAATATTTTTTTATATTAAAATGTATGTGAAGAATCTTTTATGTTCGTATTAATAAATAAATAAATATAGATCTCTCATATTCATAAATGTTGTGCTTATTTATAAATACGCAAAATATTTTATTTATATCACAATATTTAAAAATTAAAATGTTTCGAAGAATTTAATATTAGTCATATTTATTATAAAAAAAATCATTTAATTCTTATCAAATTAGTGCAGTATAATCGTATATTGAAGATATAAAAAATCTTATATATTTTTATTGATCAATTCTGTTGTTAGTATCTTGTCAGTGTACTCTTCATCTCCCATATGGTCTAGTGGCTAGGATATCTGGCTTTCACCCAGAAGGCCCGGGTTCGATTCCCGGTATGGGAAATTCTTTTTATTTATACTTTCTTTGTAGATAATTTTTTTATTTGAATTATTTTTCTATACATTTTGATGTGCTTTAATTAAAAATTATATTCGATTAACAACCCTGCCTGTAACCTATGATAATTTTTTTGTCATAATTTGTATATAATATTATTGATATTTAATGATTTAACTTGCTGATAGAAATAATATCTGAAGCACTATTAATATATTTTAATAAAATATGTTAAAATATCTATGATTAACACTAATGTTATAAGTATACCATTTTAATAAAAATTTTTTTTTATGTAGATTAATGTTTTGTATATTTTCTTATATAATTTATAATTCTCCCATATATAAACAAATTGTATATGAAGACGGGATTCAATATCCATTGTGTAGTATTGTGTATGAAATGAGTAACTGTTACAACTGAGTGTTTCTAAAAAAATATGATTAATAGAAAACATGAAATTTAAGGATAAGTTTTGCTATAAACATTTACCTATATTAATTTATATTCATTTAGTTAGAGGTCTATTTATTCATTAAATTTTTATAAATTTTTTAGAATGCAATTCACATATTTACTGAATGTACTTATATTTAAAAATTTTAGTTTACTTATAACATAAAATTTTGATTAATAATTCTCATTATCTTTAAGGACAACGGGTTACAAATATGCTCGTTGTACATAACGTTTATATGTTGTGATTATTTTAATTTAATATAAAATTATTGCTAAAATTTTTGTACTTTAAATATATTATTAACAGAATGTAGATTACGATTAAGTAACAAAAATAAAGCTGTTTTATAAAATATTCTGTACCCAAAGAAACGTAATTGAACTCGAGAAATAGTGACTGAAAATTTCACTGGCTTTTATGCCATGAAATAATTGTAAAAATTCTAATTTAAAGAAAGTATAGAAAAAAATGGCACGTTTCCTTTGTTTATCACCAGTTATCTTAAATAAAGTTATATAGAATTCGAAATATAACATTTATGGTAACACAAATGAATAACAAAAAGATGAAGGAGTAGTAAGTGCATTATTACTGAAAGAAGCCGTCCCCTAATCAGAGAATACTTTACTATACTTGAAGACCGTTGAAGATTAGCTAAAACTTTAAGGCGTAAACGAGTCAATATTGGGTAGATTATCTCTAACTCCACACGGTTAAATGGGAGTTGTAATATACGATATATAAAAGAAGTTTATTAGCAGAAATTTATAATAAATATGTTATGTTATAGTCATAAATTTCAATATGCATTAGAGAGTGTAACTGACCTTTGGTCACCTCTTCATCAATTCAGTCATATATTCTAAATAAACAAACTTATGTTAATATCATAAAACAATACTTCTTACGTGCTTTAAAATTAATACTTTTGACCTTATTTTTTTAATCACATTTCAAAATTTACCAAAAATTAAATGTTAAAAGAAATTTTTTAAAAAACTAAAATCTAATTAAAACAAAAATGATCTTGTGTTATTATTAATTATGCAAATATTTTAATTTTAGTCATAAAAACATATTTTGGAATTATTTGAATGCAATAAAATATATATCAAGTCCTCGATAGTATAGTGGTTAGTATCCCCGCCTGTCACGCGGGAGACCGGGGTTCAATTCCCCGTCGGGGAGACGATGTCGACTTTTTTATATGATTGAAGAGAGATTATAGATAATGTAATGCATCTGCCTTAATATTCCTTCTATTAGTATAAATATTATTAGTTAGTATAAACTTTATACCTTATCAAAAATAAGGCCCGTACTTTCACTCAAAGACTGTTTCCAATTATGTGATGTATTATATAATTTTTCAATATACTATGTATACTGCATATTAATATGTACGGATAATTTTTAAAAATCAAAACTTTAAAAGTTAAATAAAATATAAATTTATATAAATAAAATAAAAAATTTTTCCAATAAGTGATATAATAATATATAAGTGAATAAGTGATAATAATATATTTGAAATATATCAATAGTGTTTAATTTAAATTCAATATGCGCTTTTGTATTATTCTTTTTTCTTCTTAGCAAATATATTTTAGCAGAAGGGTTTACAATTATGGTATACTGATAGGTCCAAAATGGTAGATGGCAGTGCAGGAGCAGGAATTATGAGACCGAAATTCCGCAAAGCGATCGAAATGGGAAAAACCGCTTTCATTTTTCAGGTACCATGCATTAGAGCTATGTACCAAAATAAGTATTCTTTCGGACATGGGTACCGGAACATGAAAAGCATGAGGGCAAGTAAATAGCTGACTCCCTAGAAAGGTACATGTACTCTGCTCATTGGTCCAGAGCCCTTCAGTGGGATAACAAATAGCTTCTTAAATAACTTATTATGTGAACGGGAAAAACAAAATCTACTTGAACACTGGGGAGCCCAAATAGGCATGCGGCAGTCAAGAACTTTAGCAGAAACGATACTAAAATGGATACTGAACTTCTTACAGGACACTGTAGACTCAATTATCACATAAAGAATGTAGGTGCGGAAGAAAGCGATTTTTGTCGATTCTGTCATAAAGCGAAGGAAACATCAGAATATATTCTTCTGCACAGCGGCGGCAAGACGTAGATTTGACTACCTTGGAAGCGGAATCTTAGTTCAAAATCAAATAGGTAAAAATAAGCCCACAGCAATTATGAACTTTATAAATAGGCTAGAATTATTTTAGTTGTGGCTTTAGGTGCACAATAGATCTTTTAGGTGGCAGTGCATTGATAGCCAATTATTTTATAATAATAATTAAATATTTTTGAAAAGTTGAGATATATACCTATAGCTTAGATTTTATTATATTCAAATAATAAAAATAAATACGGATCACTATGTTTTTGAAGCTGGTCTTATAATCCGCAATATATTAAAATTTTGATCGGAGTTGTAAGATTATCAATATTATTTGTAATAATATTTGGTGCCATGTCATAATTAGATAAAATGATGAAAAAAACATACATCTAGGTATATCAAGAATGTGATGTATCTATTGAAATTTTTTTCTTCTTCAATTGTATATATACATATTATTACATATGTACTATATATAGTATGGATTGCATATATGCATTTTTAATAAAATATTTTTTCACATCGTGTTTGGAATAATTGAGAAATATTTTCAGTTTGAGTTCAGGTATCTACGCGCTCCTTTTATTGAAGTTAAATTGTTTTTATTTACTTTTAAGGCTTACGTGATCAGTAATTTTGCATGAAAATATTTTCTGGGTTCACACAATTCAGGCATTTTTCGCATAATTATGCGATGTTCGTCGGAAAGCAACTTCATGTGTTGGCAATGATTTCAAAAACAAATATATGTATAAAAATTTAATATATTTGATTATTTGTGTATGCGTGGAAACGTTTGAGATATTCGTTCAAATTGTTACATTTGCCACTACATAATTAACCAATATAGAGGCGATTCTCATTGTTGTGCATAACTAAATCGAAACGCTTGACGGAGTGCCTAAGTTTGAAGTCAACGAATATTTTGCATAATTTTCCAGCTTTAATTTGCAGTTGCCGATCAAGTTCATTGGTTTCTGTTCAGCTGCTGTTATGTTTGATTGCAGTGGAAGATTGCTTTGGTTACGTGGAAAAAAGTGCTTTTATGCTTGGCTAATGATGTGTGAGATTTCAGAGATGAACCCCTGGCGTATAGTATATACAAAATAAAGTTTATTATTGCACAGTTAGATAATGACAATAAACAACGAAAGGTATAAATTGATTCGAGGATAAATTTTTTTATGACCTGATAATCTATACTTTATGTTACACAGTCTACTATAACACATATAACATAGATATATATTTGGCCTCAGGTTGAAGAAAATCAGTAGACTGCAAAGGACTTTCTTTTGGTACTAAGTCAGGAAAAGTTTCATTGGAAAACACCAAGTATTAGTTATAGCTATCAAGAGGTTAAGAAATATATTTTAATGAGGCACATTAAGTGTACCATAACACTTGTAATATAGATATAATATACATTGGCCTCAGTGAAAGAAAATCAGTAGACTGAAAAGAACTTTCATCTAGTACTTTAGTTAAGTAGTAGTATTTTTCAGTGGTAGGAAATCAGTAGACTCTGCAAAAGAATTCGTTCAATACTCTAGTTCAGTACTAGTATTGTTTAGACAGGAATAAATGTATTGTAAAATACAGAGTATAGTTTCAGCTAAAAAGAGGTTATATCAAGAAGTTGAAAAGTAGTTTTCAATCAGGCATAGTAAAGCACACATCATTTATAAACTCTTAAAATCGGTAAAAATAAAGATATATAAATAGATACATTATTTTCCATTATATTTAAAATTTATGAAATAAGAAAAAATTTAAACATGTCCGTAAAAAATAAAACACTTGCATTCACTAAAAGAATTTCTCTTCCGAAGGCACTGATGGAACTATGAGTTAGGAGAATTCATAATGAAATGCTATCTATTCAATAAGTTCAAAAAGCTATCAGAATCATAAATGCAGTGCCCATTTTAAACGACTGTTAGTAACCACAGTATCTAATTTGGTAACAGACCAAATATTATTCGAAGCTTCGGGCATATCAAAGTCCGATTTAGCTTTTTCTCGAGCAAAGCACAATGAGTTACTCGTAGCTTGAATATATTGAGCAGCTCGAACAACGAATATTTTCGAAAATTTGTACTGCCCGATTCAAATATTTGAGTTTATACTAATATATTCTTTTATACAGTTTTTTCATATTTTCCGAGACAACAGCTCTTAAGCTTAAGTTACAATTACAGTAACATCGCGTGTCTATTAGAAAGTGTTTGAATTCAGCATAAGAGTAATGCCAGTTCTATATGATTATTGATTTTTTAAAGTAGAGTTCACACACTACTTATCAAGTAATTTGAATACACATTCGTTCTCAGAAAGATAGAGAAGTCGTTGAAGTTACTGGAATCCAGAGAAAATAGATTTGTTTGCTAAAATGCCTTCCCTACCTGGAAGGGGACTTTAGTCTGGGTCAAGAAGATGATTGCCATGCGATAGTTCCATCCTCCGTCCTATATTAAGAACGCATTAACAAGAAATATGCTCCATCCTATATTAAGAACTTGTTAACAAAGAACAGTTTGACTGTCATTGGAAAGGTTGGGTGTCTTTTCTTAGATTACAATGACTAATGAAGCAAACACATTGGTCGCAATATTGTACTCCAGTAAATATCAGAATTCATATTATTTTACTATTTTAATCTATTTCGTCATTATATTATTTCGTTTCGAAAAAAAATTACCGAAAAAAACATTGAGAGTACTGAAACCATTATTTATTACTTGGAAATATAAATACTATAATAAGGTAACATGTTATGTTATACATTCTATTAAAGTTTCAAAAATTATTAATCGATAATTATAGGTAAGTTGATTCCTCTTAGCATTCTTCGATCTCTACAAAATGAATGAGATACTGTTATAAAATATTTTCATCAACTAAAGTGTATCTCTCAAGACTTTGAATAGACTTTACATATAATAAATGTAGGGTGTAAAATCGGTCGGATCATCTGGTTAAGTTTGTTATCGTTTTACACCAAACTTAGTAGACAACTTGCCTGGTATTTTGTATCTATAGGAAAATATTTATTTATTTTCAATAAGTTTTTTTTTGTTCTTTTTTTTAAACTTATTTTTTCAACTGATAAAAAAATTAAATTAATTTTTTTAAAGTTGTTTAGTTTTAAATCATATGCCGCATGCACAAGTACACTTGAGTTTCGATGTTTTTGTAGTAATCTGAGCATACGTTAGATCATCTAAAATGTTTATAATATCATTTCTCAATGGGCCACTTAATCAGTCCAGACTTTTTGAACTGTTCATAGAGTTTTATGGGCTCACATGAGTATGTAGTGGCACATTTTATGGTTTACACATTATGGTAAAAATGTCTATTTTGACTTATTTTTTATGTTAAATAATAAAAAAGTTATTAAAAAATATATGATTTAAGGTGCAAGTGTGTTATACCTACATATATAGAAAGCATGTGCCACTACATATTTTTACTACTTTTTTTTACTATTTTAAAATACTACATCCTACATAGAATTTGAACACTTTAAATTCATGTTTAAAAATTTAGTTTCATATAATAATTTATATAATTTTAAAAATAAAAATTTATAATTTAAAAACATTAGAATTTTAATTTTTAAAATAATTTATGCAGAAATTTGGTTTAAAAATTTCATAAAAAACAGTAATTGAAAATAAAAAATAATTACTCTATTAATAACTCAACAATAGACTTTATTATAGAAATGCATATATAGAAAAGATCATAACTATTTATTTTTTCAAATTATTTCAAAGAAAAGCACTGCTAGTTATGTGGACTTCAATTATTTCGAAACAATCCCTTTCTTCTTCATCCAATAAATTCAGTAGAGATCTTCAAACCGAGTTTTATTGCTTTTAAGGCACTGTGGGATGCTTTTGTCTTAAATATGTGTTAATAACTAAACTTTATATAGTATTGAAAAAACCTCTTGAGGCTCGAAAATTGGTTGGAATAAATCAATTCCGCTTTCAAAGCCATAAACAGGGAATAGTGATCTCTCTATTTTACTATTATGTATTAAAAATGTACTTGGAAATATATAGTTCACTTTTATGATAATAGAGATATTTTTTTTTATTAGAGAGAAATTAATAGCATTTCTAGTTTTAGGAATGTGAAGAAAAAAATAATTACAGTTAGCATTAATATCAAAAGTCCATATATGATACAAAAATGGGGTTTGAACAAAATTTTGGTTTGAAAGTCGTCTCTAATTATTACAAAATAAGAATCTTCAAAAACCTCTCGTTCAAATAAATAAAGTAAATACTTTATTTTTGATACGAGTATTTCGCCGAAAAATAATGGTTAGGCCCGATTTATAGTTAAAGCTTATATAGATATATGTAAAATAAAATATATAAAAATAAAATATATAAAAATAAAATAATTAGTATTTATTTTATTATTAAATTTAAATCGAATTATTTATTGCTTATTTACTACTTTATTAAAAATAAAAAAACTCTAGAGCTCTAGAGGACTCAGGTGGTTAAAATTTTCAGTTTATATTATGGTGAAAGTTTATATTATCTCTATAAAATTTTATAATAATTGAAACAAAAAATTTAGAAAAAGTCTTACATACCTATAGTTTTAACTTACTTCAAAACCTAAACTAATTATCTAAACTTAAGATTATGCGGCTAAAATTTATATGAATTATTTGAGGCTTATATGAAACGTAACTCTAATATATTTTTTAGTCCAATCTTTTAAAGATCATTTAGTGTAATAAAAGACTAGTGGAGGTATTAACATATGCAGGTGCGTGTGACAATTGCTCTCATCTTGATAGGAAATAGGAAGAATAAGTATACTACTCCAGTTACTATAAGTGGAGTGGACTTATTGCTATACTATATCTTCATTTTGTTGCCGTTTGCTGCTGTTAGGATCTACGGGAACTAATATATATATATATATAGCTTCACTTCAGAAACCAGTGATCAATTTGAATTCTCACTTGTTAATATAATAAAAATTAATAAATATTAATATAATAAAAATTATTTTAACATTGTGTAATTATTATAACACTTAAAAAACATTGGAGATTACCGGAAGTATAAGGTAATGCAAACAGATGCGGAAAGACGATCAAGTCCATGTTTTATATGTTTTATATTAGCATTTAGTTGTAGTTTTGGATTAGTTTTGTGATTAGTTTTGTGATTAGTTTTGTGATTAGTTTTGTATTGTTCAGCAATTTTATATTTCCAATTTTAAATTGTCAACTTTTTAGCATGTATCTGGGGTCAATTGTTTTAGATGAAGTACCACTACGATCTTGTGTAAACTGTCGTAGCACCGTATCCGGTGCTTTGAGGATACATATGAGTTCAATTTTAAATGAAATTAATAATATTTATTATGAAAGATTGCGGAAGGCTACATCTCTAACTTTCGAGAGGCATGTGCAAAATTTTATCCATACATGTGCTTAGGTAGTATATTCAAAGTATTTTTATATCATTGTAATTATAAAATGCATGTTATATTTGAATTGAATACTTTGTTATTTTGTCTATTCTGATAAGATAATACCAAGTTTTCATAATTATTGAAGTACAGTAAAGTACATGAACGTATGACACTACTTGAAACTTAAGCTTGTTCAATTAGCAATTTTACTATATTCAGTTCATTTTAATAATTTTTTTGAAATTATGTTTTTATAAGTACTTCAGTATTTAAATACGTCTGAACTACCAAATGTCGATCTTTTGTATATTCAGTTCATTTTCACTTACTTGTCTTGGGTTTTGTTTGTGTAGGGTCATTTCTCGGTTGATAAGGTTCTAAGGACATAAATATTTACTTATTCTAAATTTTTATATTTAACTTTATAGTCTAAAAGTTATCTGCTTTATTTTAATTGTTCATACTCTCTCAGCTTCTATCTCTGTTCATACGGAATCACTTGCTATTGACAATACCTGTATTGATCCAAAGAAGTTAACATATGTTCTTCTGGGTTATCATTTGATTTCTGATGACATATTCCAATTGACAGTTAGATCATCAAGAAGGTATTCAAATTTATTACCTTAAAGTAGTCATTTATGAACTATACATTTTTCACAATTCCATTGTATTTCATAGTCCCTAGAACGAAATCCAACAGTTGTAATGGTTTGTCAAGACGATCAAGCTATCATAAAATAATATTCTTAACACATATTTTTATTTAGAATTTAAGACGTTTATCACATTCTTATACAACAATATAATAATATGATTATTAGTATTCAAGGAATATAATATATTCAATTATACTATTAATCAAATAATTCTATTTTTTCTAAAATCATAACTATTTATTTATTCAATATTCTGTTAAGTACAGGTATATATATATAAGCAATATAAGTTTAAGGTGACTAATGTCATGATTGTTTCAGTAATCTATGGCAAACAATTCAATCAATACATTTAAATTACATCTGATTAATGACCGATAGTAATTAATGATAAAGGACGAAGTAAACTCCAAAAACATCTGTAAACAATTTAAAACTTTTTTTAATCAAAATAAAAAGATAAATATATAAAATTAACTAAATTTAATTTAAACTAATTATAAAACAAAATATTAAAAGCAATATCTAAAGATTATCTAGCTCTCACTTTTAATCTGCGCTAAGATTATTTTTTAATTTGGAATTATTTGCAAAACTTATCAGCAAAGAAATTTAATATAAAAACCTCTATTTTGTCTTTGAATCTTCAGTTTGAATAACTAGATTTCAAGCATTAAATCAATATGAAATTCGCCGTAGTTCTTATTGCTGCCTTGGCTTTGGTAGCCCCTGCTTTTGGCAGAACCATGGATCGTTGCTCCTTGGCTAAGGAAATGTATGCTTTAGGTGTACCAAAATCCGATTTGTCAAAATGGACTTGCATTGCTGAACATGAGAGCTCATACCGTACCGGTGTTGTTGGCCCAACTAACTCAAACGGTTCCAACGATTATGGTATCTTCCAAATCAACAACTACTACTGGTGCCAACCTGCCAATGGCCGTTTCTCTTACAACGAATGCAAATTGAGCTGCAACAATTTATTGACTGATGATATTAAGGATTCCGTCACCTGTGCCCGTAAAATCCAAGGACAACAAGGCTGGACTGCCTGGTCAACCTGGAAATACTGCAGTGGTAGTCTTCCATCAATTGACTCATGCTTCTAAGTTATTTTGAACTCAATACCGATTTGATATTTTAACCATAGTTACTGAATAAAGTTTCATTGTTTTTATAGGAAAATGTATGATATGTGGTTTTAATATTTTAATTTTGTTGTCAATAATATGAAAAATAATGAGCTTTGTGAATTATGTAGGCTTCCTTCTGGAAACACAAATTCCTTTTTTGTGATTCCTTATTATTTTTATTTGAAAAGGGGTAGTGCACTGCGACGTAAAAGACCTATTGTGTCCCTTAGTCGGATAAGATTGTTTCTCCAAATCCGATTTCTTTAATGAAAGACAGTATAGAGGTTATCTTTCCTAATCTTGAATCCTTGTGGTCGATGAAATATCCTTCTAGGTGTTTCTTCCGTTTGTGCATCAGTGCCAGGCACTCCCCAAGCACATGGTATGCGTTGTGATTTCTTAATTATTTAATGAATTATATTGTATATAAAAATTCTCGTTTGGAATGAAAAACTTTATCGCCGAGATTTGTTCAGTAAACATTTTTATGAATTACTATCGAAGATAAATACCAAAATACCATAAAATTCTTTATGTAGTATAAGGATTTTTGTTTCCTTAAACAAACGAATATATTTTTAAAAAAATATTTTTTAAAAAAAAACTGGACTCAAAGCTTTGATTTCATTGGAAGATTTGTTCGATTAAGGCTATGCAGAAAAACCAAACTAAATGTGTTATATAGGACGTCTAAAGTAACCTTACTTTTCGTACTAATTGCTTTCTTTAAGTACGAGTAGTCTAAAGCAGTAATGTGAATTTCTTAATTAAAACTTTTATTGGTCATTACACATATATAAATATTTTTTGTAATTATATTAACTAAGTATAGCAATCAGTTTTCGAATGATACATTGAATAAGCTGATTGTATTATTAATATATACCTATACTTTTAATTATAATTAAAATAATAAATACTATTTTAATTAAAACATACTTTTTATATAGCATATAATATACTACTAGAATTTAATTAAAAACAATCATTTACACTTGGTAGAGCACCATTGCAAAATCTCCAAACTGACCAGGCAGACCATCCTTGTTGGTTTTTAATTTTAGCAGCACATGTGATTGAGTTGCGTATATTATTGCCTAATAAAGCATTGCAATTTATATGACAGCCATTATAAGAAAAATTTCCATTATCAGGTTGGCACCAGTACAAGCTATTGATTTGAAAAATACCGTGATCCCTTGAGCCATCTCCATTTGGGGGACCAACAACACCGGTACGATAAGAGCTTTCCCTTTCAGCAATGCAAGTCCATCGTGGCAAGTCAGAATATGGTATCCCCATTGAGTATAATTCCCTAGCCAAAGAGCAACGATCCATAGTCCTGCCTAAGGCTGTCGCTGTTAAAGCTAGAGCCACAATAATGACAGATGCGACTCTCATGTTGACTTGTGTTCAAGTGGTTGAAGAATAATTATGATTTGCTTCTCATGTGAAAGATGCTTTATATACAATATGAAACTTTCAAAATGAATTGTTTTTATGAAAAATATAATTCATTTATTTTTGATAAGTGATGCTGAAATTTATAAATAGCTTAAGTAAATTCATCATTTGGGTTTTTTTTTAATCTCTATATTCAGATTTCGACTTGGTGGGAAAATTGTTCGATAATTCTACAATAATCGTATAAAGCGCACTAAGTGAAAACGTTTCTTGAACTTAAAATTGGTTCACTGATAATTATTTAAATTAAAAGATGACTACTCATCAAATTTATAATAGGAATATCAGATTATATATTTATGGCACCTATTAATTTAAATACATATTAAAAAAATTAGATCTGCTTTTCATTTAGTATTAGGATTAATTGTAAAAAATTTCTTGAATTTGATAGATGCCACATTTGTGACTTAAAAAATTGTTATCAGTCAGTGAGTAATATTAGAAAGTAAAAATGTAATTTAAATAAACGTTTCAAATTAATTAAAATCGTAAGTGTGATAAAGCTTGAATGTCAATCGAATGTCTGAAGTGGCTTTTATAATAGGAGCAAAAATATAATATATAATTAGCTGTTATGGTGTAATGCACTTAAGATATTAAAGTGAAATTCAAGTAATGCATTTTGAATTCACTATAAAACCAGCGAAAATCATTGGTATTTCATCAGTTATCTGTAAACACCTTAGAAAATCAAAGCAAAATGAAATTCGCTGTACTTCTTGTCGCTGCCTTGGCTTTGGTAGCTCCAGCTTTTGGCAGAACCATGGATCGTTGCTCCTTGGCTAAGGAAATGTATGCTTTGGGTGTACCAAAATCTGAATTGCCACAATGGACTTGCATTGCTGAACATGAGAGCTCATACCGTACCGGTGTTGTTGGCCCAACTAACTCAAACGGTTCCAATGATTATGGTATCTTCCAAATTAACAACTACTACTGGTGCCAACCTGCCAACGGTCGTTTCTCTTATAACGAATGCAAAATGAGTTGTAATGCGTTACTGACTGATAACATCAAGGACTCCGTAACTTGTGCCCGTAAAGTTAAGAGCCAACAAGGCTGGTCTGCTTGGTCCACATGGAAATATTGCAATGGGGCCCTGCCTAGCATTAATAGTTGTTTCTAAGATTTTTTTTCAATTATCCGATTTCTGATTTTGTTTTTTTAAGAAAATAAAATAAATTTGAAAAAACTAAAAATTTAGTTGTATATTTTTTTCTAAATAGAAGGCTATATGAAGTATACTTTTATATTCACATATATAAAAGTACTTATAAACTATGAAAGTATATGAAAGTACATTTTAAGATGCACGAAATAGGATCTCGATGATAAGCTTTGCTAACTCTTTAGAGAAAAAGAAGTTTTAAGCAATCAATTATATCATAATTTTAAAATTTGATTTTTTATCTATTAGTTTAAATTTTAAAATAATATAAAACAAAATCATATAATAAAATGAAGTAAATAAAATAAAATAATGATTTAAATAAGTAATCATAAAATATAAAATACTTAAGTAAGCTTGGCTAAGTTTGCCAAGTTACTGGATGTTAATTCATGGGATAATGTCAATATGGTAAGGTAAGGCTCGTATAGTTCGTGGTTTATTCGAATATGGTACTTGTCACCGACAAGAGCTCCATATCTCAAATGCCTACTAAATCAATTGGATATCAAGGTCTGATATTCAGGATAACTTCGATAAGTTTTAAATAAAGGATAGCATAGTTCGCGCTTTGTTGTTCTAGACTTTGTATGGAGTCATAACAATGCCGCTAATTGGTAAAATCTTTGTCAGCTATAAACTAAGACTTTATAAAAAATATGTTTTGAGCTTTAATCGTCAATTTTACGAAACTCACAAACATCAGTGTCGGAAAGATATAATTTAATTGAAAGAAGTTAAGAAGTCTTGCAACACACCATTTAATTTAAGTCTGAAGTCTGATTTCACCGTTTCTTTTGTATTTGAAGAGAAAATACAGTCAAAGAAGGCATTTAAAACATCGGCACAAGTAGTAGTCAGTAATACATGCTGGCTATGTCTAGGCATATGCTGCTTTGTAGTCTGGCGAACAAAAAATCCATGGCGTTAATTTGAGCACCATTTCACCATATCAAAGCATATGTTAGTAATTGGCTGATATGATAGACCCCTAAGAATATCAAGAAGCGATCTTAGGTGTTTTAAATGACGTAAAGAAAAACATTTCAGTCGCAAAATTCTAGTCTGTTGAAAGCCTAGAACTCTGTTACTCGTCATGCTTTTATTTTTACAGAAAGATGTATATAAAAAACTGTTAAAATTTTTTATTTTGTCTGACAATAGCACTGGAATCTATCCATCTTATCTTTCTATATTTCTTTATTAAAAAGGCAACAGTTTTAAGTGGAGATAGACTGCACTTAGTTATCAATAACTGCTTTTGACATAGAGGACAAATCGCACCAAATTTCAGTTTGGCAGAAAATTTGAAGTCCTTATACCCGATAGTATGGACTGAAAGGACTGGACTGCACCGACTGGAATGACAGATGTAATTTAGAAACAGAAGTAATCTCGCGATGGTTCCAAGACTAAAGAAGGCGATGGTGCAGAAGTGTTCGACTCTTATATCAGCATCTACATCGCAACCTTAGCTTACAGCGATCTATAAAATATCTAGATAGAGTACTCTGATAAAATTGTTAAAAAATATGATTTTTTTTTTAATATAAAGACAAATTTTAATAGAAAAATCATGATTTATGATATATATAATATATAATTAATATTTAACTCAATTAAACGTTCATAAACATATTGACACTTATTAAATTTAATTGTAAGTACATACCTACGTAACATTACGCTATTGCTCATTTATTTGAGTTTACATAATGAAACTTGATCACTATTAAAAATAATATATAAATTATTAATTATTCAATAGAAACATAGACACATGCATGAAAAACATAGAACAAAAATATTTAGAAAAAAAAAATTGCCTTTGCGCTAAGACTCGTGCTATTCAAGTTTAAGGCTATATCTTATCATCCACCAATGTATGATGTAAGCAAACCTTTTTAAATCAAGCACTTAACGAGATCGATTCTAAAAAAGGTGCTGTGATATTAGTTACAAAAACAATTATTACTTTATATTATATTATTTAATAATTTCTTTATCTCAGCATACCTATACTTATTATCGTATATTATTATTTTAAATTATATCAGATAGAATATATTTTTCAGCTGATATGGCACTTGAACTGAAAGCAATTTTTTAGTATAAAAAGCAACCTTATATGGCAAGAGTCAACAGTTTACTGTAGAAATCCAATACTTAGTACAACATGAAATTCGCTGTAGTTCTTATTGCCGCTTTGGCTTTGGTAGCCCCTGCTTTTGGCAGAACCATGGATCGTTGCTCCTTGGCTAAGGAAATGTATGCTTTAGGTGTACCAAAATCCGATTTGTCAAAATGGACTTGCATTGCTGAACATGAGAGCTCATACCGTACCGGTGTTGTTGGCCCAACTAACTCAAACGGTTCCAACGATTATGGTATCTTCCAAATCAACAACTACTACTGGTGCCAACCTGCCAACGGTCGTTTCTCTTACAACGAATGCAAATTGAGCTGCAACAATTTATTGACTGATAACATTAAGGATTCCGTTACCTGTGCCCGCAAAATTCAAGGACAACAAGGCTGGTCTGCTTGGTCTACCTGGAAATACTGCAGTGGTAGTCTTCCATCAATTGATTCCTGCTTTTAAATTATTAATTTAGTTTTTAAAAGTTTGCGAAAAAATGTTGCTGATACCAATTACGTTTAAATAAATATAATTTTTTATAAAATTTAATAATAGTTCTTGAAAATTGTTTTGAAAATTGTTGGCAAGTGTGGTATTAAAGTAAAAGCGTCGCTTTCAGATTAGCAATTTGAATGAAGAGAAAACATTGTTTCCAAATCAAAACCTATAATCTGCACATTTTCCAATGATTCTTTTGAGCAGGTGCCACACAATAAATACTCAATACATTTTATGTTTTGTAATGTCGGTAATTTGACATAAAACGACATCAAATTTACAAACCATAATTCCAACTATTAATTTCAACAGGCACCTTACCAATCGCAGTTTCCGTTAATGGTTGCATTGGAGCTGAAAATGAACTGCAATTCAACAAGTCAAACATTTTTGTGCAAGTCAGAAATGAAGTCTGTAGACATTTTTGTAGTCGTGGTCTAAATGCAGAGCCATGTCATAATCAAATGATCGTACGACAATTGTCGATCACAGTGCAATTAATTGAACGCCAATTGATTGCAGTGGAACCGTTGGAGCTGTCAAGGTGTTGCAATCTGCATGCATAGATTTGCTAGCTGCTAGTTAAACTGTGTTAATGGCCATGATATAGAGTTTCACTTTTCAAGCTCAAATTGGGACCCATTAAGAAATGCAGCACCGATACGCTGTGCTCAGTTTGCGCAATTAGCGAGTTAAATAAACTCCTAAAAGTTTGTATTTTAATTGTTATTTTAACAATTAAATTTTATTTGCAACAAATAGGGTTTTGAAGGCACCACATTTTAATTAAATAATTACTTTTTTTCATATCTTGAATGTTTAGAGAATTTCTTTGGTGAAAGGTAGTAATTAATTAGTTATAGATTTTAATTATATACGGGGTTGTAAGTAGGTTCCATAGTAGATTCTATTAGTTTGTTCTATTTCCTGAAAAAAGTAAACCAAAATTTAATGGAAGTGAAACTCAATACATAATCTGTTAGTTCATCAAAAAAAATAATTAGTTTCTTTATTGGTTAAAAGAATTTATATGGTATATAATTAGTATACATATCGTTCAACTTAACACCATATCGCAATCAACTCAACAAATGAGCAGTAATAATTTGAATTTTCCATAGAATATCAATACAAAATTCACATAAAATTTTGTAAGTTTTTATTGCAATATTTATAATTGTAAGTGTTAATATGGATTATTTATTAGAGGTTAGTCCTCTAAATGTTAGGGCTTAGATATTATTTCTGTCAAGTAAAGTTTATTTGCTACACGAATGTGGAATACAATTACTAGTTACTGTATCTTGCAAAACCAAAAATTTATAAAATAGAATAGAATAGAATAGAATAGTATTGAAATTTAATAATTGAAAATAAAATAGAATTAATTAATTTAATTATTCTACAGCTGGTTTATGATTGTGTTCTTATATAATACAACAAGTGGATTTGTTAATAAACTTTCACAGCAAATTAAAAAAACTCCAGAAAATCTACAAACATACAAGTCAAGTACAGCATTGGATTAGTTGGCTAATGAACAACGATAGGGCACAAGTTCAGCCCCTTGGTACTTGCAGTATCAAAAAATTATTTATTTATAATTCTAAGACCACTGATGATGGATATTTGGTAATACTCGAAACAGACGTATGGTCAGCCAACAAATCAATTAATTAAAATAAACTAAAAAGAATTTTTGTTGTTGTACTTCTCTACTATTCGACACCTCTCTACAAAATATTTTATATATAATATATGTATACTGAGACGATCAAACCATCAGAGAGAATTTTGTATTTTTAATAATTAAATAAGAAATAAATTAAATAAAATAAAAAGTATATAAATAAAAATTATATAAAATAAAAATAATTTTCTTACTTTCGTTTAAAAGTAATTAATTGGAGTAAATAGTTTTGGTAGGATATCTTGATCTGTGATATATTGAGTTGTGATTTTATAGTAAACCTATTATCATAATATCGAATTTTGATTCATTTTTATTTGGTTCTGGCTTTATAAATTCAGTCATATATTTCAAATAAATAAACTTATGATAATATCCTAAAAAACACTTATTATATGCTTTAAAATTAATACTTTAAAATTTATTTTTTAAATGCATTTTTGATTGTTGTTCATTTTGAATATAATTTCAAAAATTAATCAAAATTAAATATTAAAATCAGTTTATAAAAAAAGAATCTAATTAAAATAAAAATGATCTTAAAAAAAATTAAAATATGCAAATTTTAATCAAAGACATCTTTTTAAAATTATTTGAATGCAATCAAATATATATATCAAGTCCTCGATAGTATAGTGGTTAGTATCCCCGCCTGTCACGCGGGAGACCGGGGTTCAATTCCCCGTCGGGGAGGTTAGACATTTTTTTTGAGAAGTATTATTGTTTTTGTTGATTGATTTTCTGAATAAAATCTTGAAAGCTACTGTATATACTATATATCATCATATAGTTAATGCATTTGAAATTGTTTTGTCTATTTTCTGATAGAAATGAATATAATTTTTTTTGCTCTATAAAATAGTCATAAATCTGATAACAGGGTTACTGAGTCATCTCAAAGACATTTGAAATTATTTTATTTAAATTTTTCTGATATTATTTGTGAGGAAAGAACAGACTGCTTTTACCAAGATGTTTAAAATGCGACAAAATAGATATCCACATATAATATAACAATATTTTTGTTTTTATAGCGGGTAGTTGATTTATTTGTTTTAAAGAAGTTCTTGGAACAGAAATGCTTTTGGTTATTTAAATGAAGTATTCCTTTAAATAGGAGAAATATTAATTGATTTAAAAGTAATTTTTTTAAAATACTTTGGTGTCAGTACCGGTCTTATAAGAAACAGAACTATCAATTAAGATATTATGTTTATTTAATGTTTATTATTCTTAAAACGTTTAATAGGTGTTCAATGGGTTCACATTATGAAAGTCTAGCATGGTGACTCTACCATGGGAAAAGCTACAGCAGCACTGAGCAGACTTATGACAAACATAAGGGGACCCACACAGAGTAAAAGACAGCTCCTCATGGCTACGGTAAATTCCATTCTTTTATACGGAAGCGAAATATGGGCAGACGCACTACAGGCAAAATACCGAAGATTGGTTTAGTCCTTGCGAGTCGGACACTCACTTTCCGGGCCGCCGGAAAACCATTGTATCTAAAAAAAGTCCATTTTGAATAGAGGTTGGCTAGTACTTTTTAAGTATGACGAAAAGTTAACACAAACATATTCCTATTATTGAACATATGGATGTAAAAGATATATGCTTTCAAATGGATGATGCTACTTCTGGCTTTGTTGCGCTAAATATTTCAAAGACGTGTAACTCCGATTTAAATACCCACAAAAATTATATCATCATTGGAATGTTTTTTTTTGTGTGATGCAATGGATCGCATCTATGGATACAATAACTTAACGGACTAACATCTTTTTAGTTATGACTGAGCTGCTGACAGTTTTGTGCCGGCAAGACATCAAATTTTATCTGAAAAAGATCATATACTACAAGTTGTACGGCGGAGAGCAATTGAATAAGGTCTTTCACACCTAACGGCAAGGTCCAAATAATGTACTGAAATAAAAGTTGGATCAAAATTTCAAACACAGTTTATTTACGATTACTTTCGGAATGATAAAAGAGCTAACTATAAATTTATAATTATTTTTTCATTTTTAGAACTAGTATTATTGTTTTAAAATTATTTTCTTACTAGAAATTTATTCGATTTTTTATTATGAATAAAGTATAACATTCCATTACTTTATTGTTTTATATGAAAAATATTACTATTTTGTTGATCGAATGGTTCAAAATTAAATTTTTATTTAATGTAATTCAAATTTTATATTCCATTCTATATTAAATGTTAGAAATAAAAAATTAAATTAGTTACGTTAAAAGAATTTACCATTTCTACGGAAGATACACTTTTAATATGGATTAGAGAAGATTTTTCTTTCGAATTTTTCTCATGATGGTATTTCTTTACTTTTTTTGTATATTTATCTAAAGTATTCGCATACTCATACATATCTTCTATTAGACTTTTTTAATTGAATGAATAATAACTTTTTTAGGAGATGTAAGGAAAGCATAAAAAACTTTTATTGTTGCAAAAAAGCACTTTTCAATTATTCATGAAAGGCAAATTCTACTTTGGTAGATGAAAAATGACAGCTGTCACTTTCCGAATGATGAGTAACTCGGTGACATGTAAGAAAAAAAGACCATAAATGCACAATTTTGCAAACAAATGAATATAATTCGCAGATTTGCCAGTTACGACATTAAAAAGTTTAATTATTTAATTGTATTTTACTCATTTATTATTTAAATTGAAAAAAATAAAAAACTAAAGATAGTAAGCTTTGGTTTAAAATATATTCAAGTTGGAAATTTTGTACTTTCATTTAGTGAAAAGAGTTTAATATAAAAAAGTAAAAGAAATGTATAATGACTGAATAGAATTTTTCCAATTTAAAAAACATTTCAGTTTGTTAAACAAATTAAAAATTTATTTATTTTTGTTATAACATATATCATTTTTAGTACAAACTTAAAATGTTACCTACTCACACTCAATGGAAAATTAATTTTTATATATACGCGGATTATACATTTATCAATAGTATTATTGGATAGTTAAAATTCATCTGATAAAACGAAAAAAAATTCAAAGCTCAAAATATATGAGGGTGTTGGAAATACGATCACCTTTAATGGATATAATTTAAAACTTAATTTTTAGTTATAAAAATAATGTTGTATTAAAGAAACACTATTTTCAATTTTAAAGTAAGAGCTTTGTATTGCATCGCGGTTGCGAGATGTTTAAATACTATGATTCAAGATCACTGATGATAGAGCCGGAACCTTTTTGTGGACTTGGACTTAGTACGCTCCTTTCCCTCGTCAAAATAAAGGAGAACTAGAATAAAAAGGATTACTGGGATAATATACCAGGATTAAAACAGTCCAAAACACTTATTGGTACCTATAACAACAAGTGATACCAGGACTATATGAATCTAACAAAAGAAAAACTTAGAATCAACACAGGAATTCTAACAGGGCACTGTACACTAAAATAACACCTTACAATATTGGGAATACCTAAGGATACAAACTGTATGCTCTGTAAAGAGAATGAGAAGTCGGCAAGAGGCAATAAAAATCTGTAAAGTAGGTTCTATACTACTTTTTATTGACGCAAAAGATCTTAAAGACCTACTCTCCACCCAGAAGGGGCACAATAGACCCGCAGTGCCACATCCCCTAACAATAATAATAATAATGATACGAGATCTTTTGTACTTTTATCTACAGGTATAGAGAAATTTTATAAGATTTTATATAGTCTTGTTGTCCACTGGCACTTAAGAAAGTCAGCTAAATCATTTTCGTCTTTTATATATGGTTGCATTGCACTTTCTAATTTGTGTTCTGGTAACTCAGATTTCTCGTAACAGAATCTGCAAAATGGATTTGATACAATGTAAATGGTGCTCAGGTTTCATTAATAGCCTTTTTAATTGCATTTACCTATTTTTAGATTACCCAACACACAGTTTGTATTATATGCTATTACAATTTCAGAATAGCATCTTTGATTATTTAAAATCTGTAAGAGTGTCAAAGAATTCCAGCTGCACTTCATCACATACTTCTTTGCCTTTACCATATAAAAGTCAAGCTTCTAATATTGCCATAAAGTGAGTTCATTGACATGCTCATTTTCTAGGATGACTATATGCTCAAGAGCCCTACGGAGATCGTCTGTAGTATCCATGTCTAGGTCATGTCATTTCTGAATATAATTCTATTTTCTCCAATAATACTATTTTGGAGTTAATCTAGTACGAACTTACGTTTTGAATGGCAGCTTGACTATCTCATAGTGTGGTTTTGTTCATTTTTTAATAATTATTGCAGATACAGACTATGAACATAATTTGTTAGTGATTCTTTCTGGTTGACAACAAAGAATATTTTCATATGGGTGCTATGTATTTGGTCTTTGGCACAAAAACTTCAGTTTTTTCTTCTTTTCTCGATTATCTTCTTTTTTTCGAATTTAATTTGACTTCCAATACTTTTTTAATATCGAAAATTTGGTGAGTCCTGTTAATAGGCAGTGTAAAAGGGTGTTTTCTTATAGTTATCCTAAGTTAATAAATTCTGTGAAGATTCCAGCCGTTCAGAGCAAAGTAATGAATTTCATCAGTGATAGTTTCAGCAGTTGTTAGTATTTTTTCTTCATTTCAGTTTCTAGATTAACCAAAATCTAGCTAAACTAGATTAACGAAGGATTGAATTCGTAGATTAACTTAAATTTGGTGTAGAAACAACAGATAATTTAGTTAATATCTGGCAGATATTAAAAAAACAACAACTTTTTTACTTCATATAATTAATAATTCTTTAATTTAAAATAATGTATTAAAAACTAAAATCTAGTTACAGTACATAGCCTTAAGTCAGTAATAATAGGTACAGGTTAAAGAATACAATATTAAAGAATACAATTTTTAATACTGTAATCCGATTTTCTCAAAAGTTACAAATCTAGGTCAAAATTTTAGGCGGAGACATTAGCATATTACATGATATATATATATAAATCATTTTTTATTTATGAAACTTTAAAATAAAATAAATTAAAACTTTTTCAGCATTTCTTGAATTTAATTTATTCAAAAGTTTTAGTGTTACAAAAGACATTTAGTACATATCATGTTAGTTACTTTAAGGTGATAAATTTATTTGATTTTATCAAAATTTAGATAACTAAACATGGCGCTTAAAAAACAGTCAGTTTTATGTATAAAAATAAAATTTATGGCTTTCTCAGCAATAAAAGAAAACTGCGCAAACTTTTGCTACAATGAAACTTTTGTATGCTAATTTTATTGCTACTTAAAAGATTAAAAAAAAAAAAATTTATTAAAAAACGAATTTTCCCAAAAACATTTCTGCCATTTCTAGATATTACTTGAGAGGTGGCAACTTTTTTCAAATGCTTAAGAAGAGTCGGTGAAAGACATCGCTATAATAAATTTTAAAGAAATTTTATATGTGCGAAATTTTTGAAAAATACATAGGATTGAGATATAAAAATTTTAAATAAATTTTTTTTTAATATCTTAATTGGTATTTTGTGATAATAATCAATTATTAAAAATAGTGAAATCACTCTGCTCTTTATCAAAGGCGCTGAAGTGCTTTGCACAAGCACCAAACAATGCCAGTTGTGGTATTTCTTCGATGAATATTATCAGTGATATTTACTCTCTTTATTCTGAGATACAAAATCTTTCATATTTGTTTTTTTATTTTTTATTTTATAATTATTATTATTTGTTGGTTTTTATTTGCAAAAAAATTAAGTACAGTAATCCCCTAAATACAGTAACGCGGTACCCATATAACGCGTTTTCATATTACGCGATTTCAATCTCCCGTATAACACTGGCATTCCCGCATATAACGCGGGAACTTATACAGTCCATAATTAGCTTCGCGTAACTTTGCACGTGTGTATACGGGGTAAGTGGGAACACCCCTATAACCAATCTAGCGCGTAATAGGGGGGATTACTGTATCTATATTATTGTTTTGTTATTAAGTTTTTTTACTTTCTTTTTTTTGCGTAAAGTGGGCCACGTTTTATGAGATTTTGTTTTGATTGGAAAAAATTTTTTATAAACCTTTCGGCGGTGAGCAATTGAAATAATTATAAATATTTCGATTAGTAGATTTTTATGGAAAGTTTTTACTCTAAATCAAAACAAACAAGATAAAGACTGTTTGCAAAATTTTTTATAATCACTTTAATTTAATATTGATAGTTAAGAATTGATGATGATAATTACTTGGATACTTTGCTTGTATGATATATTAAAAAAAAAATCGTATTTCACTTACTGATACTCCTTAAGTATAAAAATAATTAACAACAAAAACAAAAAAAATTGATTTTATATAAATAAATAAATAATATTAAAAGTAAAATGAATATATAAAAATAATATAAACATAAATTAGTAAAACAAATATTAATCCTTTATCAAGAAATAATAGCTGAATTATTTTTTTCTAATTTCTAATTCTAAAAATTTCATTTATGATTAATTCTATACCTAATACTCTACTTCTAAAAATTATAACTTTTATTTAACAGATTTTGACTCAAAGTTACTAAGTTACAAATATTGATTACATTTTTCCATTTCTAATTTCGGCAGCAAATTTATTGCCTAATTTCCTTCTATATGATTTTTGGGAGGTCCTATATTAAAAGAGGGTTCTATCATAAATAAGCGATAAGTAGAATTAGTAAAGATAAGTAGAGAATGAAAACAACTAAATAGTTAGTATACTTGATTACTGCAGTGCCTTTGAGGTGGAATTTGTTGTAATTGGAGAAATTATTAGAGAGAGAGAGAGAGAGACAGACAGAGAGAGAAAGACCGACAGAAATAGAGAAAGGCATATATAGAGAGACAGATAAAGAGAAATATAGACAAAGAGAGAGAAAGACTGACAGAAACACGGTTGCCACTTGAAAATTTTTTCCTGTACCAAAATTGGTTTAAAAAGGTACCATTTCTGTAAAAAAAGGTCCAAAATTTTTTTGGACCTTTTTGTTTTTTCGTTCTGTGTTTTTCATAGTGTTATACATAAATGAACAAAATATGAAATAGTGCAAAGTTGCATTTATAAAAAAAATTAATTGGAAATATCCACAATAAAGTTGGGTCGTCAAAAATGTACCATTTTTTTAACATGAGAACCAAACGAAAAAAAAGTACCAATTTTGGTACTAAAGTACCATAAATGGTAACCGTGGACAGAAATAGGGAAAGAGACAGAGAGAGAGAGAGACAGACAGAGAGAAAATGAGACAGACAGAGAAATATGCTTTAAAGGTGGACAATAAATTGAATAGGAATATATTTATACCATTCTATAGGTAAATATTCATCTTGTTTCTATAGATATTTGTGGGTTTCAGATTAATTAAACTAACATACGAAAAATCTGGATAAGCTGCCTCTATCGTGCAAACAGTTGTAGAAATCTTCATATATTGAGGAATTCTATACGTGATAGGAAAATTGAAAGATAAGCAGAGAAGGAAATTAAGGAATCTCATTGAAATGCTCTGTAATGATATCAATATTCTTTGAATATTCTTTGTCATTTGTTGTACCTCTGAGTAGGACGACAAAGGTGCTTTGTCACTGTACTGCGTGAGCAAGCACAACATAGATTTAATATGCCGGTTGCTCAATTTCTATATGGTTTTAGACAGTTACAATATCTTTCCTTTAAATATCTTGAATTTATATATAGTAACACAATAAGGCAAAGCACCTAAGTGAATTCTAAGAATAGACACTATATTGACTGATTCGGAAAAGTATTAGGAACGTATCACATTAGAACACAAATAGTCTTGCGATGTATATATTATATATATTAATTTTTATAATTATTTAAAAAATAAGATATGATGTGATGACATGATGTGATGTGATGTGATTAAAGTTACTTATTAGAATTTAAGAGAGAATTTCTTAACCAGTATCATAACCAGTTATAGGTCTTTAATGGTTAATTTATAAATATTGAATACTTTCACTCCATAATTAAAATAAAATTTAATTGCTTTGTAGACATTATAGCGTTCTATAAATATGTATGAGTGCAAATTTTTGTTTTTATTTATTTAAAGCGATTACGTATAGAATAAAAAAAAATCACGCGATTTAGTTTTTATCAAGTATTTAGTAAATTATATCGTGTGAGTTGAGAGATAACAAAACTTGTATTAAATTTGTATACAAATTTTTGTACACAAATAAAATTAAAATTCTGTACTTAAAAAAATTGATAAAATATTTTATAAAATCATATGTTGGGTTTAAAAGTCAATAAATGATAATCATACTTTCATTTGTGAGGAGTATGATTGTTTACTCATTTTTTAATAATATTTAAAACTTGAGATATAAGTGTGGGAATAACCAAAGCAAAAATAATAAAAAGAAGAACTTAATTAACAATACTTGAATTATCAAATATGATATAAAATTTTATATATAATTAAAAAGATAAGGCTTAAGTGTGTTTGGTAGCAAGATTTCAGAGATTCGAGTAATGGAATGTCTGGTATAAAAATGTAAAAAAAAATTATGTGATATGTTATAAATTACAAATAAATAATGGAACGGGCTAGTATTATACAATATATAAAAAAGCATTTATAAATATATATACTTTCATAGATATATATAACTATATATAACTGCATATTTATATATATAGATATATATATATCTATATATAGCCACATATATAAATATATAGCAATACATATATATATGGTATATATATATGTATATATTGATATATAGCTGTATAGCTTTATAAGTGTAGATTATATAGCTGCATTTACATTTAATTACCTCTGGATCTACATAACTTTGGAAAAGTCAAGAATAACATAGCTTACATATTCCAAATGACAAACTTCTGATTACATACATTTTTATATTTATGTGAACGATATAAGATAGTCCCAGATAGACTGCATATTGTTATAATTCTGTTCTGTGAGAACAAATGTTATTTTAAAAATTTATATTACTCAGAAGTTTTACAATTGAAATATGAAGGCCATATCATTTATGACCTTTCAAAAGTTAAGTAGAACCAGAGTTAATTAAATATAAGCAACCTCGTCAAATTTTTACATAGAGTCAGCTGTTATATATTAGCTATATTTACTCGATCTTATATTAAGCAATCAGCTAACCGTTTCTATCTTAAAGAAAGCAATGTACCAAAGTAAAAATTGAAGAAAAAGTAAGTACCAATATAATTTTGATTTCTCAACGTAAAAGAAATCCTGCACCAGCCTATACAAACATAGAGCATTTGCATTAAATTTATTTGTGTGAGAAGTATTTGGTGATCGGATTGAATTTGTGTTGTTTGTATTTTTATAAAGTGTAATATTGTGTGTGTTATGTTGTAACTGATTATTTATTCTGCATGCTATCATATTTTTTTTTATGTTCACTATGTCATTTAAGAGGATTTGTGAGTAATTTTAATAATTAGAAATATAAATATAGTGACTAATTTTGATATGATTTTTAAAATTTTATTAACTAATTAATATACGCAAATACGGAATGTACTTTCAGAAGACAGAAGATGAAAATACTTATAATATATATGAAGTCATTAATGAAAAATTTTGCTTTAATATACTTTATAATGATTGGATTAAAATTATATTGCAGCATTAATTTTGGTACAAGTACTACAACTGAATCTAGCTGAAGTTGGACTAGAATAATTCATGTTGGTCAGATGTTAAAACTGATGATATTAAATTTTTATATTATAACCTTTGCTAGGTTTTTCTTATTAATTTATAAAAAAATTAAAATAATTCTTTTAATTTTTATTAATAATTCATTTAAAAAAAAACGTTTATTTTTGAAAGTTAACTATAATAAAAATTTTAAAAAGAATTTATTTAATTACAATAAACGTGCTTATCATACCTCATTTTCTTGAATATGTTTGAGTTACAGAAACTTGAGTTAACTCACCTGAAATAAAAGAAATTAAAATGATTAAAATTAAATGTAATGAATAAAGTAATTAATTTTTTTAAAGATCTCATAGCAAATGTTATATAGTAAAATATAATGAAAAATAAACTACTTCAAACAAAAGAAATTCAATTACGTAGACCACATAGAGTGGGTGTGAGAACAAGCTTAAATTTATGAGTTATAGCTATGATTGAGATAAGAGTCTGAGATAAGCTCGTTCAGAATATAATGTATGCAATCATGAAAAGAATGAGGAAATGTTTTGTTTTTTTTTTTTTTTGCCATAGTCATATTCATCAACCAACGCATGAATAATTAAGAGTTTCAGGTTTTACTGTGTACACGTATCCATAGTACTTTTTCGTTTTCATATGTGGTCGTATATATTCGCATCTTTTCTTCTCTTCTCTGACAATACCAACAATAGAATAACAACGAATCGACAAATGTCATTGACGAAAATGACAAGTCAAAATTATGTTAGCTTAACCAAATGGAACAAATAGTCACCGTCTATTGTCCAGCGCGGATCTATTGTCCAACCAGATCTTATTGCTGATCATATATGCAAGTGAGCATTTGTGTTAACAAGTCTTGTTGCGGTGATTTGACTCATAAAACGCAATCCGTATTATAGGTTAGGAAATCGCAAGCAGTTGTTAAACATAGACAACCGTAATTTGAGATTTATTAAATCAAATATTGTAGAAAAAAAATATCGCACCAACTATCTAAATTCATGAGATAGCGAACAGTGGTTGTATTTGCTTAGACTGAAACAATACCAAATGCAGCTTGTTTAAGCATTGACAGACTTGAGTGATTTTTAAAAGTTTTATTGCATGCGTTAACTCTACCGTTCTTTGCTACTCGTAATATCAGATAGTGTAGCGAAACAAGTGTCTTCGTGTTAAGAATCTGCGGTTCTCTATTGTTTTCCCGGAAGAAATCAGCGATGCGTAAACATAAAACATTGTAAACAAGTTCAAGAATGAAAGAAATGCAAATAATATTCGGTTAAATTTGTTAAGAGAGTTGAATTAACAACTGAGCTAATGCGTGTTATGACAGTGCAATCGAGTTTCAGAAGGGGGAGTCAATTATACTAAGTCTATTTCAAAAACTGTAGTATAAACTTCAATTTTTTGTGGTCTACATTTCATATATAATGAAGATATAATTTAAGTAAAAAATTCAAAATAATTTACTCATTGTTATAATATGAAAATAGTAATTTTAAATTTCAGTTCACTCCTTCAAAAAAAAAATTAATCATGTAGACGCTGACTTATAATAGAAATTTCCCATTATACCCTATAGGTTTGGCATAAAATTTTTCACTCCATGGCTTTACAAAGCTGTTAACCTTTACGACTTTTATTTAATAATTTCAAATATATAATCATTTAGTTAATTTAATAATCATATTATATTTATAAAATAATCTGAAGACTTAAATAAAATATGTGAGAGTTAAAAGGTTAATAATTCGCATTGTATTTCTTCGTTGCTTTTTTACCATTATTTTAATATTAAAATATTTATTTAATCATAAATTATGTAAACTTTAACTTTCCTTAACTTTAATATTATTGCATAGGTTTTTCAGAAAAAATTTTAGTTTATACAAAAGAAAATTTTTATATGACATAATATGATAACGTTTAGAATATAATTTATATAAAAATTATGTACCTATTTATAATGTTAATTTTTTTTTGCCGATAGTGACGCGTCTTTATGACGAAAAAAAACTACATATTTAAAAGTTAGACGGATTCGAATAGCAAAGAAATGACAAGGACAAAAATTTATTTAATTTATTGAAATTTGGCTGACCATACAACGCTGTTTCGAGCGTTATATAAACATTTTTTACTAGCAGTAATCAGTGTATATGGATTATTCTTTTATATGTAAATCGGACGGATTTTATCAAAGGATGATCTCATCATCTGTGATTTAGCTGATAAAAATTTTTTTGATCTGTTCTTTTTTTTTTACTGAAAAATCGTGTGGTATGTGTTTAGTGTGAGGTGAAGGTCAATAACGTTCTGAAACATTGAATTTTTTGTAGAATCATATTACAAATAGAAAACAAATATTTTTATTTTTTACTAAAATTTAATATATACTGCATCTAAATAAAATACATAAAATGCCAATTACCGGGATACATTTGGAACATTTCTTTTTATTAAATTTACCAATTAATATTAGTACTTAAATATAAGCAATATCAATTATTTAAACAATTAGTTCTTAAAAGGTCAATCAACTATCTTTAAAATACAACAAATTTCAAGTCTCTAGCATTTATAAAGCCTGAGATATGACCGCTTAAAAATGTCTCTACAATGCTAATTGTCAAAACCCCATAGGTCCATATCTTCTAGGAAAAACATTTCAAAATTTTTTCTCAAGATGAAAGGAGATTATAAAAAAAAATTTCAGTCAAATCTGAGATTATGAGGTCAAAAAGGTATCCGATTTGTAAAAGAATGACCCATATACCTGTTTGGAATATTCATTTTTTAAGATCCAATAAAACTCATATTCACTCATATATGGTATATGTAATCATATTCAAAATCTCCATAAGTGAATTTGATATCGAAATCGACTGAGTTGTAAAATTATTGTGATTTTTATTCACTTAAATTTATATGTATATATTAACAATATGATACAGAAAATCGTTCTTAAATGCTTTAATAATAGTTGTCTTCAGGATCTTGAATAAAGAGTAACCGGGTAATGAATAGTAGTGTATACCGGCAATAATTATAAAAGATATCGAATACTATTAATGCAGCTAAATAATCTGTTTCCTACGTTAAATTTTTTTTTTTTTGAAATAATTTGAATTGCAAATTTATTTAATTTTTTTAAATTATATTATAATTTCATTAATCATAAAAAAATAAACATAAAATCAATTTATTTAATCTCTGATCTCTACCCGTCAAAATTGTTAAATTTAAAATAGTTTTCAAAAAATCATAAAAATTCAAGGTTTTGCAAATCATTTAAATTTTGTCATGACCTTAAAATTTAAAATTTTTTTTTTGAAAATTAAAAGTAATTTTATTTAATTATTAAACAAATTTTAAATTATTGCACTAATTTTGGTTAAAATGTAAATAAACATATATTCATATCTAAAAATAATTTTAACATAAAAAAGAGCTGATCCTCTACTGGATTATATTTCAAAAGAATATGTAAATTCACTGATCAATTCAAATAAGCCAAAGAGACCGGACCATTTGAACACCAACAGAGTGATAACAAATAGAGTCATTGCAAATGTTTGGTCCCAGCTTTTCAAAATTTGAACTTTGAGATGATGTTTGATTAACGTTTGTCGCATCCTTCGAAATATATTTAAACATATATTTAAACATTTAAACATTAATATAACATATAAACATTAAACAATAATATTTTCTTTACTATCAATACATTTTGTAAGTACATATTAAATAGTTTGTATAAATTGAGTAGCACTAAAGCTTCAGGAACTTGTTTTTTTGAACTTCTTATTTTTTATAATAGCATTAGATGGAACGATGAGCTGTATGAGCTCAAAAGTGCTCCGGCTAGAAAGATATTTGATTCGGTACCCGCAGGTGGAAAACGCGGTAGAGGACGTCCGTATCTTCGGTGGAAGGACCAAGTGATCAAAGATTTGGAAGCGCTCGGTACTACCAACTGGCGTCAGAAAGCAACTAATCGGGCTGACTGGCGGAGGCTACTCGACGCGGCCAAGGACTACCCACGTCTGTAATGGCCAACTAAGTAAGTAAGTAAGTAAGTATTTTATATAAATAATATAAAAAATGAATTTCATAAATCACTTGTACTATTTTCCATATTTAGTACAAATATTGAATTTTTTTCACATCGAATGAAAATAGGATGATTAAGACAAATTTATGCAGTACAATCAGAATCTAAAGTCATGTGAATCAAATTAAACTATAAGTATGTACTTATAATAAAATTATAACTATAAAGAATCTCACGATATGTCTTAGTTTAACAACTTGAAAGTTACAAAGTTAAATGCTATACATTATGTAGCTAAACTGAAATTATCTCACATAAGCACTCATATACATTTGAGCTTTAAAGTACATTTAACAAAAATATGTGAGAAAAATTAGTTTGTTATATTGTTGAAAAAAATATATATATTTCAATGGGTTTAAGTAATATTTTTTAAAAAATTTTTTTTTTAAAAAAACTCATTTTGTATTGCTTTTCATGACACTTTGGTAGTTTCAATGTAATTGTTTCGGTAATAAACTTTTATGTCAGTCATTGAGTTTGAAAATGATAACCGTTAAATTTCAATTAGTAAGTAAGTAACTAGTGTCAACTATATAATGGCAGTATTAAAAAATGAATTTAAAAAAAATATATATGTATAGTAAGAAAAAACTCTAAGACAAAAGCAGGAGATTATAGCAGAAACCATGTTACCAATTTAAAGATACTTTTCTTTTAAAATTGTGTAGGCAAGTAACTGACTGCAGTTTGCTTGCCTCAATGAAATAATTTCTGGTAATATCACTGATATTTTATGTATAATTTTTGTATTTTTTTTAATGCTTGTCATTAGCTTAAATTTGTTTGTTTTTTGGTTTTAATGTGGTTGAAATAATGTTACTGCATAAATTTTTTAATGAGATAAAATTGCTAGTATATCATCTCTGTCCGCGATATTGCTTTACATGATTTTTGACACAGATATGTAAAATTAACGCCAGATATGGAAAATTTATGTTGCGTAAATTTTAAATGTTTGCATATAACTTTAGATAACACACATTGCAAGTGATTCCAATGCAATACTTTTTATAAAATACATAATTTTTAAATAAAATAAAAAAATTTAAAGCTTAAAGTACTTTCACTGCGTTGGAAGATAAATTTATAAATTAGTAATTTGAAAGAGTAAACTAAACAACAAGCAAATATATTTATACAAATATTTATATATTTAAACAATTTTAAATTTATGCAGAAACTGTAGGAGGAAATACAAATATTTATAGACATATTGGCACATTAACAGTCTTCTCGACTTATTACTTAGCTAATTTAATACATACAAGCACAAAATACTTAGTTAAACAAATAAACAGTCTTATGTTATACCCATTTTATACTAAAACTAATCGCAACACTTTATCACATTTTTGTATGGATTTTGTATGGATGTTGTGTGAAAAGTAGCACATATTACTGCATATTTGTCGATTTAACTACAATAATATAAACATACCACATATTTTTTTATATAGTTAATTTAAATACTAAGATACTAAATACTAAATACTAAGTTACTAAAATACTAATACTGAATACTAAAATACTAATAGTCTTCTCGAAAATTTTACTAATAATTTGCTTACTACATTTAAAAAGAAGTGCCATTTTCCCAAAATTATTCAACTTTCATAATTTTTTTAACTTTTTCATTAGAACTCATTATATTATTATTTATTAAAAAGAAAATGTAAGTTTAGTATTAATGAAAAATCAATTTTTAATTATAAGATTTTTTTATGCAGACCTCATTAAATATCTTTTTAAGATAATCAATGAATCGAATGCGTTCTCTTCATAATATTATCCTACTTACTAATGCATTTCACATAAAGCCCTATGTTACTCACAATTAACTATTTTAAGGCAGAAGTAGTTTTCACAATTGATGAAAATTTTTAACGCGGAACTATTCCTATTGCAATTCCTTTATAATAATGGACTGAAGCACGTAAGTGCTCTTTGGCATCATGACTATAAAAAAATACATGTTACCGTATGGTATGGTATTTGAAAATACAAGTAACCGTATATAACTGATGTGTGATTATGCAATAAAATATTCTGTTCAAATATTATCTAGCAATTTAAAGCTAATAAGGTACATATATAAAAGAAGATTTTATATTTTTAATCTGCGATTACCTTACCCCGTTAATAATTTAAAGAAAAGTTGAAGAGAACTGCAATAACACATTATCAAAAATGCGAGGTATTAAACAAAATTTTTTATTTCTAATGATTCTTATTCAGCATATAAGATGACCTTTTAAGCGACACCGAAGAGATCAGTAGTTTTAACCGATTAAGAGAAGTGTTGAGAAAGTTGAGAAATTCAACTTTAAACTGAGAGAAGGATACTTTGATAACAGATTACTTGGGAATGCAATACTACATAAATACATATATATAAATATATATATATATATATGTGTATTTAGTGCTTAAGTTTCAGAACAGTAAAAAAAAATAGACTTTTAAGATATTTTTTTTATAAATTATTTTAAATAGATTATACAAAATTAAATTTCACAGATCTATTCTGTGCACTTTATAAACTTGTCAAACACTGACATCAAAATTGACTGCTGTTCGTATAAAATGCTTGTAAAGAGCATATCAAAAGCATTTGTCAAAAGCATTTTTCATGCATTCATATAACAATAAAAAATGCTTGTAAAGAGCGTATATTTTAGTTAAGAATATTTGTCATGCATGCAAATAATAAAAAATGCTTAAAAAGAGCATATTTTTATAGTTGTCAACAGCATTTGTAGTATTGACAACTAACAAGGAAAAGAGCTTTTGTCAATGTCAATGTTTGACAAGTTTATAAAGTGCATAGAATAGTTCTGATATACCATATATATGTTAACTCTTGAATTTTTGTTTTGGAATAAGCAGCGATTCATTTTATTTTGACTTTTTTGTATATTTAAAATTTTTAAATAATTGTATTGTTAAATAGAACATTAACCTTTACTTAAATGAATGGGTCAGCAAATTTCATTGACGTTATTCTCTACAAATATCAATAGTCAACATTTCAATTTTTTTTGATAATTTCCATACGTTTAGTTTCTTCCATAGTTATTTATAAATAATATCACGAACTTAATAATTTTATTATATTTAAATGCAATCGTCTGGAATTTATTTCATAGTTAAATAAAAACCATAACTGAAGAGTGTGTTTTTAATTCCCAAGCATAATTATATGTCATAAGTTTGTTTTAAAGTTGTAGTATCAAAGATTATTTATTTTAATCCCATGGATTTATCATTTATCTCTTTGGTAATTGTATGGAATTAAATAAATCACAAATTGCATTCGATTTAAAGTACTATTCCAACCAACTGCTTCTAATAGCTAATAGTTTAGTACAATTACTCATATGAATCTAACGGTACAAGCTCATAAATGCTATAAGATTACTTCCAGGTGCAGTTAAAGACAAGGCGTAAGAAAATCCATTATGAACACTCGCACTCACCATTGTAAATGTGTGTCTGCAGGAAAATTTTCAATTAAAGTTCTTGGCTGAGAAAGGCAACAGTTTATCATACTTTTTTCTACTAAACAAGTGAAGTGCAGTGCAGTGCAGTGCAGTGCAGCAGAGATTGTCTAAAAACGCAACAGTACATAAATTTTAAATTGGCATTCTACAGAGTACATACAATACTGGCATACATACAATCACTGATGGCACTAAGTGGAATGACTAAGACAAAGTGGCAAACATGAAGCTCACTGGTATCAATACGTATTGACCATTTCAAACCCATTACCAAAGGCCAATGACTTAGCAACAGCCGAGCTAACGTGATTGTAACAATCATAACATTATTAACTGCTTGTGTTGTTAGTACATTTACATATTCTCGATGGCAATATTGTAGAAACAAGTCAGTATTTTATTTCCGCAAATAAAGAAGAGTGAAGAGAATAAATTCGATTTACTTTTTGTGGAGAAATAAGCTAACTTCCATATTCTCTTAATTCTATTTGTTAATATGCAATGTATATAGTGAATACCACTTGTTCTTCTTACTAAAAAATGGTCAAATAATTCGAAAAGTGAGCCCCTTTTTCTACTTTTTCAACCTCACTGAAGCGTTGCGTTACTTTACTATTCTCTTTACATTTCTAATTGCTTTCATTTTGTCTTATCAGCTATTTTTTTTTTTGTACTTAAAGTACATGAACTTCTTTTCCAATTTAAGCAAACTACTTCATTTGCATAATATTGTACTTTTAAGCGTCCTATTAATATATGCACACCTTTAGTTATTTGTAAATTATATAGAAGACATGTTTATTTGTACACTTTTTTAGTGGAAGTCCCTGTTCTTGATACCAATCTTCACTCTTCAGTGAACTCAATTACAAGTCATTTCCTTTCTTGCGTACCTGTTGCTTGAGAATTATTTGAACGACTAATAAATATTTATACTCGTATCAACTCAACTTGTTTTTAATCTTTTGTGGTATGAACTGGAAGTTCTAACAACAGGAAGTTCCCATGAGGCATAAATATGAATAAATTATCATATACTTCGAAAATGTGTGGATTCGAAGACTTTAAAAAATATAAGTGTAATTCATTCATTTAAAAAATTGTATTATTTTGTTGGTATGATTTATATATATGATTTAATTAGAGCTTCTAAAAATTAATATATATGGTATATTCATTTATTAGAGCTTCAAATGTAATCCTCTATTCATTAAGGTTTCCACCAAATCAATGTTCAAATATGACCGAGCACAAAAACTCGGCATAGCTAGCCACTCGAGTGGTGAGTATTAAGTGTAAGGATGACTATGAGTTCTAAGACTGGCACTTGCAATTTAAATTTTTCCTAAGACCACTGATGAGGAGTACTTGGCAATATTCGATAAATTAACTAAAATTTTTGTTGTTGCCTTTTCATTTCTATTCGAACCCTTCTAACTTTTAAAAAGTTTCTTTTTGTCATAAGGCACATCACTTTCGGCAAATAAAATTAGTATTAAGCATTTGTTATTATATTCGAGTAGTTCAAACACTTTTGAAAATAAAAGTTGTTTGATTCAAATGTTCAAACTCTGGTATACTCGAGCTGCTTAAACATGGTTTTTTTGAACAGTGTGATGCTCGGATATTGTATTGATTGAACAGTATGATGTTCGAGCATCACTATGCTTGGATATCGTAATGCCCGAACATTGTGTGATATAAATAAGAATAATTAAAATATAACCGAAAATCCATTCATTGAAAGAGGTATTAAAAGAAGTATCGAGAAACGATTATGACAAAAAGTGATGAACAACGAAGTGAACATTTTATAATAAAATGAATTAAAGCAAAAAGAGTATAACTCTTTAAAAACAAAATTTTAAAAATTTATTATATTTAATATAAATTTAATGAAAATTATATATGAAAATATATTCTAGGTACTTATCCAGGTATTAGCAATTGTATGAGATTCTCTTAATAAATACTAAAGAATTTGAAGCTCCATTTGGTTTGTTAGTATTACTTCATAGCATGTTATGATATTGTTGCTTTGTAAATATTGTTAAACAAATATTTAATAAATAAATAATAATAAATGTGAAACTAAACACAAATTTAAACTTTTCTTAAATTTAGCATTTTGGTTAAAAAATTCTGTCAAGTTTTTTCCAGTGTTTTTTTGCAAACGTCTTTGAATTAGTGACAGCAAAAAAAAATTGCAAACTTTTGCACTTTTTAAAAGTTGTCGTTAGTTGTCATTAAGTACTTAATTTTTGGACATTATAGCATTTTAATGTATTTCCTATACTTCTGTACTTTTACAACAATTATTTCTTTTTTTTTAATTTGTAATTTAAATTTACTTGAGATTTTAAGTTAAATACAGAATTGCAATAAAATTAAGCTAACAAAAGACTTTAGAAAGGAGAAACTATTTTAAAACTATTTTTTTTGAAAGTAAAAACAAAAATATTTAGTTTTTTTTGGTTTTTATTTAAAACCATTTGATGTCCGAATATTGCAATTCTCTTCTGTATAAATAGCTTCCAATGGGATTAAATTTAAAAAATAACAGATACTAAAGATTTTGCAAAATATTCTGACATTCAAATTATTTTCAATAATTTTTTTATTTATAGTAAAACTGTATTAGCTTAAAGGATTATATATAATTGGATGGATTTTAAAAAGTTTATTATGGCAATAAAGTAGGTGAAAGTTCATCTAGCTTTTGTGGTCATGTAAAATCAAATGTATTTGTTTAGCTAAAGTTTATTTTTGAAAAAGAAAATGAGATTCGATTTTCAACGAGACAAGTATTTTCACTTAAATTATTTAAATCATTATTATTTTAATTATTTTAAAGTACAACTGAAACAAATGAAAAATAAATATAAAAAAAAAGTAATTAAAATGGAATTCTAACCCTTATATACTTTGAATAAGCTTTAGCTAAAGTGGATTCATTGGAGATACGAGTATGCCATGTAGATACTCAGTAAAAGGTTCTTAAAATCATCGAAATAAGTAAGTAAATAAATAATATTATAAATTATAAATAAATTCTTAGAATGAGCTTTAAACACACTTCAAACTTAATTGATGATGAATTGTAATTAAGAGTTATATCCTTTGTCAAATCCCAACCACCATTTAACATCGCGTAATAAGAAAATATCGTCACGCTCTTATTGAAATCAGCGTGAGATGCTACTGAGCAATAGTGTTTGGACTCAAGTACCAAATAAAAATGATAAAAAAGCACTTGATTATAAACTAGTATTAATAACAAAAACAAAAACAGGAAAGCAGTGAGATAAGTTTTAAAGAATTACGTTAATAATAATAAAGATAAGTAGAAAGTAATTGCTCCTATCATCTAATGATTGGTAATGCTGGCTCAGATACTTTATTTAAAAAGATGAAAACTACAGAATCGATTTAAACTAGAATCTATTTCACTTGTTAAACAACATACTATTTGGTTTCCCCGATTTCGTCGTGTCGTAAGAATGGATTAAGACACAGCAAAACAAGTAAAGGTTGGAGGAAGAAGTGGGTAGTTGAAGGAAGAACACCATGTCTCCGGTGCAATTGGGGGATCGCTAAACAGACTTCATATACAGCAAAAAAGGTATTTGAAGTGGCAGTTGAAGGAAGAAGACCGTGTCTTCGATAGAGTAATCAACTTGAGGGAAAGCTAATCGAACTTAATGTATGAGACTGGAGAAGGCGTGCATGCAACAGAGGTGTTTAGTGAGATATGATGCGTCATGCTGAAGCCCGGTAATGGGTTGTTATAATAATATGTAAGTAATAAGTAAGTAATAATAATTAATAAGTAAGTATTTCACTTATAATAACTCGATAGTATTTAAACATTTTATATCGTTCGAATTGAAATTTATTTAGAATAGAAAAGGTGCGTAATAGTGAGTAAAATTTCAAATTTTAAAGTAATTTTTTTATTTTAGTAAATTCTTGGACTGACTATATAGTTGTTTCGGGTATCTTAGTACAATTAATATATATATAATTTTTAAATTGAAGTCTGTCAACTTTGCAACATTGACGATTTTATAAACTTGAAAAGTCAACCTAAACTTATTCCATGTTAGAGTTTTATCAATTTCTATTGTTTATCGTAAACAACCACGCATAAACCACAGCTATATAAATTAACTTAATCGTTGTGAGTTAATCGGTTTTTTAACTCTATTATCTATAGAAAGTATTTCTGCACATTTACATTGGACCCACTGATAATGGGTATTTGGCAATATCCACAACAGTTAAATGATCAGCCCACGAATTTACTTGATTAAAAATACATATATTATATTCCAAAAGTTATTCACTATAATCATCGTTTTGTTAAATATATAACAAAATCACAATATTATATATTTTATAATAAAGGAAAACTGTGAAAATATATACGTTTCTTTACAGATAAGAGTGTCGAAATTATATGGATGTGCCTAGTAAACCATGTTTTGTAAAAGTTTCACTACCGTTTGGGGTCTGCAATTAGTGATAAAACTTTTATACAACTTTACATAACTTTTTACACAATTGTAACAAAATTTCATGTTTTTCAAACCAATCAACATAATTGAAGATTTAATTGCAGTGTATTTTTAAAAATCAATTTGTAGTAATTGTGATGAAAGACATGTGTAACACGTAATCGTGTAACATGGCAAACCAGGTTTAGAACTTAAACAAAGCCTTATCTCAAATTACAGACACTTTAGTAGCAATTTCAGTGTGGAAATTTTATCTTTCACTTACACAAGCCACACGTGAAACCGTTAACAACACTCATGTCTCAAGCCATGCAGTTATGGTATATGCAACACTGGTTTGTGGTGGAAGCTGCACTGGATGAGGCAAACTCCAATTGCGGCAATTATCTTATTTTGCTGTACGAACAATTAAAGTTCAATGTAAAAAATTATAATTTAAGGTAAATAAAATTATTACTTACAATAGAAAAAATCTCTAAAAACAACAAACAAGCGAAAAGCAAACATGAATGAATTAGCTATGCGCCTCAATGTCAAGATACAAAAATGTTGAAGATACAATTTATGTGCCGTACTTTGTCTGTTTAGCTGTAGGTGCTTGTAGGTGCATCAGTACTTGTAGATACACACGTGCGAGCTCGACGACTGAGTCCCGCATCTTCACACACAGCTAAGGTCAACGTCATGCTGTGTGCATTGACATTCTGTTAGAGCTCAGCTTGAAGCTCAGCTTGTCTTTAACTTGTCTTGAACTTTTAGCTGACTTTTTATATTCTATAGGTAATGCCATATGTACTCTATGGTGCTTTCGGTCGTTTGTCGGTTTGCTCACCTGTCATTACGTTGAACTGTCTCAGCGCATAGTTGCATGTCTGGCAATTTATTAATCACGGTTTTATATTTTCATTTTCACATAAATGTTAACAAATTATTTGTAAATGTTTAAGCTTGTCTTGTGAATTAAAAACAAAATATGTTCGTAGATTTTGATGAGTAATTGCTACTTTTTCATACTCATTGTAGATTATTTTTATTTTTTAATAACATTAGAGACACAATATTACAGAAGTGCGACCAATGACTGAGTACAAGCAAAATAATTCGAAAATAAAAATGAAATTGACAATGAAGTGTGCAACCTTGTCAGATTAATTGATGAAAGTGTCACATTTGTCATTAATTTAAATCAAAGAATTACAAAATTTCGAAGTTAATTAAATTGCTTAAGTATTAGGCAAAAAAAAAAATTAAAATCGACAAAGAAAAATTAGTTTCAACGCCCCGAAAGCAACAGATCAGTGATAACCGTATCGTTGACAAAATTAAAGCCAATTAACATAAACTCTATGACATGTTTTAGATAATGAATGAAAGGTAGTAAATTGTTAAATGACTATCACAACAAAACTTTTGGTATTTTTGGAATGAATGTCAATATTTAATACAAATAGCGGCAAGATTTCGATTTACCCAACAAACCTATTTGAAGATGGATTTAAGTAAAGACAATTATTTTGAACCACTTCTGTCAATATACTTCATTTAGACTTCAATATAGATTAGTTTTCAAGATATCGGTCTTTAAAGTTGGACATTTACT
Source organism: Teleopsis dalmanni (assembly GCF_002237135.1). Lineage (NCBI taxonomy): Eukaryota > Metazoa > Arthropoda > Insecta > Diptera > Diopsidae > Teleopsis > Teleopsis dalmanni. The sequence continues at coordinate 38,320,751 of NC_051847.1, forward strand.
TCACTATTTAAACTAATTTATTACTACTATTTAGTGGTTAAAAATCTTGAAATTTTTAAAAGTAGGCGCACCCATAATCTATATGTTGTTTACATGTGTTTTATATAAAGACTATAAAAATCGCATATACTGGTTGACACTAGATGATGTATGCAGTTTTTGTAAATAATCAATATAGAAAGTAAATTACTTTAAAAGTTGATATCTCCAGAAGTAAACTAAATCGAATATTTATATAATTTTTGCCTCCTTAACTCCAGCTGGAGCATAGTGCCTCTAGTATCAATCAATCTAAATTAGGCAATCAATCTATATCATACCTTGTTTGATGCTGCTCTTATGAGATCATTCTACATTCAACATACCTGGTACTATTCTTAATCAACAGTTCGATGTTGTTTTTGCTGGGTTTCCAGAACGGCATTTACCCTGTGGATTCCACAGCAATTCGCAAAATACGTTAATTTACGTTAATTTTCTGATTACTTATACTGCTTGTGGTTGGTCGGTGAGATTGCACAAACCCTCATTGGATACTCTTTCAATCCAGCGTATTATAAGAATGTGGCGGAAACACTTATTATTAAGGACTGGTAGACGATTTTACTCTCATACGTTTTACGATTTTACCGGGATTAATCAGTTTTTCGGTTGGTTGTTGGGTGTTTCAGCTTTACTATTTAATTTTTTAACGAATGTATGGCCAACACCAACAAAGCAAAGATTATTAGAAGACAAAGGGTTCAAAAATCTGATTGTAAATTAACCCGTTTGTGACCAATTGAATATTTAAAACTTATTCGCTGTAAGAGAATAGAAATTTGAACTATTTAGTATCTCTTTAAAGACGTTTTCGCAAACCTCTTTAATGTTTAACAGTAGCAGCTAAAAGCAATTATTAAATAATAACATTATTTATAAATCAATTAATGACACCGTTGAAGAAAAAAATTCCAATTGTTAATGAAAATAAATTGATTATGAAAATAGTGATAGAAAAGTGCTAATATCTTACAGCACTCATTTATAATAAATGAGTTGTTAATTGATAACAACTAATCAGAGTTCTTTTTATTTAATGCGAATTGCTTTCACAATATCACAATATCACAATATCACAATATTATAAAATTAATTTTATTTTCTTTTCTTTTTTGTTTTTGTTTTGAATAGATTCTCTTGTTATTCGTTTAGTAAGAGAAAGAAGAAAGCTATTTCTCATTGTGTTTTTAATAATAACAAATTGTTTTGCTGTTGAAATGACCTAAATATATGCTAAAAATCGTATACTTAATAAAATCGCCAATTAAATATAAACTTTCTTCTTCAAATTCAGCCGATTTCTTATATAGAATAAATAATTAATTAATATTAAGATTATCAGAAAAAAAAGTAGCAAAAGTATTTGTTTCTATATAACAGTCCTCGATAGTATAGTGGTTAGTATCCCCGCCTGTCACGCGGGAGACCGGGGTTCAATTCCCCGTCGGGGAGATTAGTTAAGATCTTTTTTTTGTGCGTTTCCACACATTGTTTCGTAAATTATTTCTTAGTTGTGTGTTGTTATCTAAAAAAAATTATTTAAAATTTATATTTAATTGTTTTATAATTTTTGTATTTCTTTTATTTAATCATTTTTTGTAGAAAGTTAAAAAGTCTTAATGTGGTTACTGTAATTTTCTGCACGCTATAATTTCGTTTTACCTAATTTTATAGTGCGTTTTTTCTATGGCTGAAGAAGATACAAATTGTTTGCCTTATTCAAAAATAAAGTCACGTTTTACGCTTTTTTACTCAATAATGATCGTTTTTATTTCACTTCTATCTCACATAACACTTAATAATCCATATATATACGAGTATCCACAAATAGTTTTTCTTCACATATTTTAAAAGATATAACACGCAAATGATTTGTTATGTTCGCAACTGTAAATTATTTGGATTATAAAAAATTTGTATCGGGAAAATATTCACACAAAATATTTATTCAAGATTATTTGAAATGTATCTCATTAAATTTATTTAAACGCTCTACTTGACTTTTTTGTACACTATTTCATACAGATAAATCTGCACAGTAGCCAATGAGTTTCAGATGTGATCTCGTTAGAATAATATTAGATTTTGCATCAAAATAAAATTAAAACCCAAACTTAAACTGAAAGAACATCTGAAAGATTGAAATGTAACATACTTGGTATAGCTCAAGTCCACATATTTTTTTCACAATAGAAGTACCAGATTAAAAAATTTTAATTGATACAAAATATCTTATTTCTACTTAATAGGAAAAATATTCTGTTTCATTATTTAAAAAAATTTTTTTTATAATTATTTTATATAGATAACTATAATATACGGTACCTACTTTCTTTCATTTCCATAGAAAGACCGTATAAAATTTTCTGCTTAAAATAAAGTGTCATAAAGATATGACTACGGAAATTTATAAGTAAAATGCTAATTTAAAACTGTCGTATTTTTACAGTTGAGTGTTAGATTTTCTTTAAGAAACTTTTAATCACATAAAAAACCTGTCAACTAACAATATAAAACTGTTAAATGAAAAATGATTTTTAAGAGTAAAATTTAAATTCGAAAGTCACAAGAAATTGAATTCGTTATTTCTTTAGCAAGAATGTTTTTAAATGAAATAAACAAACGACAAAAAAGATTATTTTTTATTTATATAAAATGAAATCAATAATCATTGTAATCAATTTAATGTAAGAATGTAAATTAAACCATATAGTGTTTTTGTAGATTCTTGTCTCTATCTCCCTAATTAAAAATATACATCTTTACGGTATATAACGTACGTAGGCAGAAAGAAAGAGCTTTCCTGGTTGATCCCACGTCTAGACCTGAACATCCATAGCGATATCATACAACTTAGACAAACTGAAATGTAGTGCTTTCCTACCTCAGATAGCGTATGAAGCTGATACATCCATAGTGATACACAGCTTTGGGGTATTTCAAGAATTAATGCTTTTACCTTTAAACCTTTACATAAACCACTTTAATATATTTTATCATACATATATTAATAATACCATTACTGATCTAACAATATCAAGAGAAGTTAATAATAAATTATAGTCAAGTAAAAACAATAATTATGCACTATACTATTTCTGAATTACTGACATTTTTTAACTAATACAGATATAAGTATATCTTTTTTATTATTTTTTAGTATAAAGTAAATACTAGAGTATGTACTAGAGTGTATAGAGTACAGTACTATTTTAGTTGTACAGTATATACAATGTAAGTTCTATTAAATGAAGACTCTTATAAAGGTAGACATCTCTTTTTTTGCTCTTTCTCTATTTATTACAGCTGTCTTTTTGGCACTAGGTAATTTATGTAATTTACAAAGAAGTTCTTATGTAACATCAAATTTTATACACAAAATATACTCGTATAATAAATTTAAAAATCTGGTAGAAAATCTGCAATAATGAATTAGTATCCATCAGCTTGATTGGCATGCGGCATTTGAATCACTTTTGAAGTAATAATTCTCTTATTGATGGTTGATATGGTACATCCATATTTATATATAAGTCCTATATAAGTATATATAGGTTTAATGTATATATTGCGTTAAGTTTAATTTTCAGTATTTTGGATAATAATTTTTGTTAAGTAATGGCCTTGCTAGTGGTACCTGCTTTCTTAAATCCATTGGAGTAATAATTTTCTTATAGCTTAATAATTTGTTTGCAAATGATAGAATTGGGGTTAATTCAAGAAATCAGAGATGCTGTTTCCATTTTAGTTTTATATGCAAAATATGTTCTTTTAAATAGACAGTTTTCTTAACTCTTTGTCTAGAACAAAATTTCTTATCAAATGGGCGTGTCTAGAAAATCGAAATCGTGACAAATAATTTTTAACTCGTGTATTATATCTTATGTTCAGTGTTTCAAATTTTGAATTCTTTAGATAAAAAAATGTAAATGGGGTTCATAAGTTTTGTATATTATTTACTAGATATATGTTGTTATGTATTATATACTTGTTATCACATATATATAGTGTTATTATTTATTACATATATGTTATTATATATTATGAATATATTATATATTTTATACATATGTATAAAATAATACATTATATTATAATTATTATATATATTTAATATGTGCTATTAAATGTTATTATCTATTATATATTATATATTATATTATATTATATATCTTATTATACATTATATATTTGTTGTTTTATATTATTATTATTATATTATATTATTATTATTATATATTTTATTATATATTATATATATATTATATATATTTATTATATTAAATATTATTATTATTATTATATATTATTATATATATGTTATTACATATTATATACGTGTTTTTATATATTATATATATATATGTTGTTATATATTATAAATTTTTTTTTATGTATTATATATATGTTATATATTATAAATTTGTTATTATATATTATATATACCTATGTTATTATATTTAATATATTTGTTTTTATATATTATAATTTTTTCTTATTAGATATTATACATGTTATTGTATATAACATATATGTCATAACAAATTATATATGTTACTATATATTATATATATATTATCACATGAAAAACCCTTATTGCGGATTCGATATTCTGTGCACGGTTGCCACTTGAAAATTTTTTTCTGTACCAAAATTGGTTTAAAAAGGTACCATTTCTGTAAAAAAAGGTCCAAAAAAATTTTCTCGTTCTGTGTTTTTCATAGTGTTATAAATGAACAAAATATAAAATAGTGCAAAGTTGCATTTATAAAAAAAATTAATTGAAAATATCCACAAAAAAGTTGGGTCGTCAAAAATGTACCATTCTTTTAAACATGAGTACCAAACGAAAAAAATAAAAAAAAAGTACCAATTTTGGTACTAAAGTACCATAAGTGGCAACCGTGATTCTGTGTAAGAGTATCACAGTTTCGACAAAACCAAAGCTAACATATTTTCTTGTTTCATCTAAGGTTGCTTTTTTACTGTAATAAGTAAAAATGTAGCAGAATACACAAAAGAGATAATAGCTCCAAACTATTTAAAGGATTGCGTGTATTGATTAATAGAACTGAAACCGCTACCGACTGCTGATGGCAAGAAAGCTGGTTTGTTTTTATTATAAATTCGCAATATTTTTATAACTGCGTGTTGGGATTAGATACGTTTCTATCTTCGTTTCTTAAATCTTGAGCCCACATAGCATCTTCGAAGCAAATCAAGCTTAAAGCAAAACAATTTCGAAATGATTCATTATTTTGCTTTACCTTAAGTCATTTTTAAGCTGAAGCATAAAATTAGCTTAATGATTTTTGAATTTTATTTCATAGATCTTTTCTTCTTGAACAAATTTTATAGCGCAAGAATTCGAAAAATAAATCCGGTAAAGATTTTAATCGTTTGTTTTCTTAAATCACTTTTAATTATACAAATTTGATTTGTTAATGTTCACAGCTTGTGTCGTACCGTACCGCAGACTGTTATTAACTGTTCAAAATATTAGAAATATTATTCAAAGCGTTAATTTGTTAAATTTTAAATATAAATGTGTATAATATATATTGTAATATTTTAATCGTATGCAGAAAAAAATTGCTCGAATCTCGTATAGGAAATTCGTAGCGGCAATTAACTAAGACATTAAGGCGATTTATGTGTACAAGAAATATGGGTCAGGCATGATTTATTAAAAATGTGGCTGGAATCTCATAGCGTCTAAACGTGTTTGAAGAAATGCCTAAAGTGAGAGAAATAATTGAGAAAACAAAAAAATTTTTATTAACGGGTGTAAGTTTCAGATATATATAAATAATTCTTAATGACCTCATTTAAAACTATTAATGTTTTTTTATATTTTTTTGTGTAAGAATTCCTACATTCGTGACAGAGAAGCCAAGAAGGAACTTCTGTACGCACTCCTACATGGACTGATTTATGTTGGTTGTGATTTCAGTTCTTGATTGCATTAAATCTTCTTCTTAATTAATTTTTATGCCATGTAATTATTATTTTTCTTAATTAAGATTTACTATCTGAATTTACAATTTAAGCACTAGAAAGTGTATAAGACTTAATTAAGTAATCATAAAAATGCAACATTTCTTAACCTGAACTATAGTTGCAATTGCAGTTGTTGCAAGAATTTATAGTTCTAACAAAGGGGCTGTGACCTTAACGTAGCAGGTATGATTACGTTAGTACGTTTGGCAATAAAAGCATATAATATAGTAAATTATTTACCTCATAAACTGACTTGGTCTCATAGCTTATACTGCAAATCACCTCAGAGCATAGTTATTTGATATGAAATTATTTGTATATTTGTTCCAAAGTTGTGTGTATACTTTAAAGTTATACTGCAACATAAGAGCAATTTCAGGAAATTAATATATAATAAAAATATATATATATTTTGAAACCATAATAGGCAATAAAGTTTGTTAAGTTGCAATTGAAATTGTATCAAATCATGCTTAAATATTACAATAACTATAGCAGTTGCAACAACAATAAAAGCAATAACCGCATTGTTGAGCGAATAATTGAGTTAGAATAGAATATCTCTTTAAAAGACAGCTTGGGTTATAGCAGCAGAATTAGACTCGTTTTTCTATCTTTGTGGTTTGATATTTTTTTTTATCTTTTTACGGATTTAGGCAATCAAGATTTATGGTTATGAGATCAATTTACAAATACAATTGGTCATAAACAAATTTGTTATTGAAAGCAGTAGAGGATTTAAAATATATCAATATTCACATTTTAATCGAAATTGTAGGATTAAAAGTTTTCGAATTGAAATATATTCATAATTTGCCTTTTTTGGTTTATATTTTATTTAAAAATTTTTTTTTTATGAACAAGAATAAGATTAGTTTCCGAATTAGAATATATTTTTGACTATTTTTGTTTTGTTTATCTTTTATTTAAATAATTTCTTCGAATATATTAAATGAATATGAATAGGTTTCGAATTAAAATATATTGTTATCCTGCCCTTTTTGTTTTATCTTTAAAATAAATATTTTTTTTCTCATATATTACATGAATATGAATAGATTCCGAATTAAAATATATTTTTATCTTGCCCTTTTTGTTTTGTTTTTAAAATAAATATTTTATTTCTCATATAACATTATTACATTAATATGAATAGGTTTCGAATTAAAATATATTTTTATCCTGCCCTTTTTGTTTTATCTTTAAAATAAATATTTTTTTCTCATATATTACATGAATTTGAATAGTTTCTAATTAAAATATATTTTTATCTTGCCCTTTTTGTTTTATTTTTAAAATAAATATTTTATTACTCATATATTACATGAATTTTGAATAGGTTTCAAATTAAAATATATTTTAATCCTGCCCATTTTGTTTTATCCTTAAAATAAATATTTTTTTCTCATATATTACATGACTATGAATAGGTTTCGAATTAGAATTAATTTTTAACTAACCTTTTTTGGTTTACATTTTATATCAAAAATTTTTTTTCATATATTATAGAAATATGAATACTTTTCGAATTAAAATATATTTTAAACTAGCTTTTTTTGCTTTATATTTTATATAAATAATTTCTCTTACAAATTATATAAATGAAGTTTTAAAAATTCTAAAAAAATGTGGAGGTTGTAGACCAAAATTTTAAATAATGTTATATTAATTATTCTAACATTTACAACTAATCGACAAATGTTCAATTTAAACAACAGCGGTCAAGAGCAACATAGGTTCAGATATTTGAAAAATGAGACTGCACTACGATTTAAAGAGGATTTCAGGTGAACTCTTCGTATTTGTTATTTGTAGTCTCATAAGTCCATACATGTCAAAAAATATATATAAATATCTTTTACTAATTTTATTAAAATAAATTGCCTAGTAATAAAAAATAAAATATAGTGAATTTTTATGTAGAGATTTATAAGAAAGTAGCAATAAAATGCTATTTTTTAGCACTTTTAATTTTAAAACAAATATAAGAAAGCAAATTTTCATTTAGTGAGGTGACTAAATATTAATGTTTCGAATCTTGAAGGGTTGAATAACTTTAGGATGTACTACATTGTAAACGGAGTTTAGTAAAATAAAGCGCAATAGCTTCAAGAAATGAAGTTAATATGAATTATTTTTGAAGAGAATATCATCATTATACATGGTTTTACAGTTCATGAAGGCACTATTTTAAAAAATGCCTGATTTTCAATTATAATTAAAATTTAGTTATTCGAATAGTTTTATTATAACATAAGTTGATTTATCTTATTCTTGAATGACTTCATCAGAGCAATCCTAGAATCTTGGTTTTTATAATCTTGGTGCTTTCTTTCTTCAAATGTTTTTATTATATGTCTATATACACGTAATTTTGGGTTTTCTTTTCATAAAATGTGTAATTTTTTTAATATGTATTAAAAAATTATTTTAATAAACGATAACTCTCCTGTTAATGATTTACCTAATGATTTACAAATATAATTCGGATTATTTCTAGGAAACGAACTGATCATTTACGAGTATTGTTTCTACGATTCTGGTGAAACGTTTATATTTAATGCAAGCGTGTTTATAAACGAAAATCACTTGATGTATTTTTCGTTTGCGGTAAACGAAATAATTTTTGAATAGTTCAATTGAACTAGCTTAACGATGATAACGATTGGATTGGATGATACCTAGTACTAACATTTCGCATAAAAAAAAAATTCCAATAAATTTGGACATTAAAGATAACTATTTCTCTTTATGTCAATATTTTATGCGAAATTCTGGAGCTACTGTTTTGTGATCATTCAATTTATAGGACTAGATACGTGGCCTTTTTTTGCACTTGGATTATTGTGCTCATTAAGTATATGACGTGAACGATATATGTTAACGGATGTAAATTCTCCAACATATGCTATTTTTTTTTTAATATTATAGAAAAATGAGTTTTTGATATTTTTTTGCCTAACTTACACAAATCTCTGGTTAAAGGAGAAGAAGATAAAAGCTTCTATGAATAAAAATTTTATTATATTGAATATGTTGTTGTCAGAATGAGTATTATAGATTAAATCCGCTACTGGTTACCGATCTTTTTAATTGTGTGATCAAATCTATTACCGCTTTACTTTTTGTAATTCAAATTCTTTTAGGCATATCACGTTGTCAGCTCAGAAATGTAAACTTTTTATGAATTATGAATTGCTAAACACTTGATATCTGGAATTCGCTTTGAGCTTTAATGTAATTAATAGAACACTTAAAGTACCTTGTATTGATTGATGTATGAAAAATGACTACAATGAATTTTAAAGATTTTTTTTTTTGGTTAGTGAGTAATTTTTATTGTATAAAAAACTATTGATTCATAAAATCTGGCTTAACCACTCCAAATCAAAACACAGATTTTGGCAAATTTTACAAGAAAATCATTCATATCTGTATATGTTATATGTTGAGAAAAATTTTATTAACTATAAAATATTTGGTGTCAAAATAAATTAATAATTACAATTAAGTATTAAAGAAATGAAATTTTAATTAAAAAGTGAGAGTTGCCATATGAAATCTGATGATTTTTACTATATTTTCCATATCATATTTAGGCTTAATTATTATAATCATTAGAATTTCTATCTCATATCAGACAAAGAGGCGAAGAAAAACAGATTAAGTCAAAAAATTAGAAAGCGAAAATTTTTGTGATGTTTTCAAAATTAAAATATATTTTTTACGCATTTGCATTTTGTATATAAGCTTGACACCTTTGTAATTATACGCCTGTCTGTCCACATAATGGAACTGATGCCAACAAAATCCAAAGATACTTGGCCTAAAACTGAAATGATACAAAATTGTTTATTTTTTTGGCTTTTTGCAATTTCAAATATTTTTACATAAAATTGAATAATTCTAATGTTGAAGAGTGAAAGTATTTGAAGGTTTTATGGCGTCAAGCGAAAGTGCTGCTATAAAACAAAGAACCAACAATAAATTAATGCAATATATGCAAATAAATTATTTTTAATGACAGTTGTTCTAAAATTTGCTATTCACTAACTTATCTTATTTTAGAAATCGGTTTGGAAACATAATAAACAAGTTTGTTTATTGATTTGCTATACAAAAAAATTGATTGAAAGTATTTTGTATCAGATTTAAAAATAAATTTTTTATATAAATATTTCTTTTCATCTTGGTTTCGAAAAAGAGAAATATTTTCTGTTGATTTATATCGAATAATTTCAAAACCCATTTCCAATCAATTAAAAAGTTACAGTTAATGAAAATATCATACATTAAGCCACTGGATTGGATGCACCATTATGAAGCCGAAGAAGTGCCGTACATATATATCTTATATACATACAATTTACTTGTATATCTCGGAAAGTTACACTATCTTGACTTGGTAGTTGGGTTATGAATTGGAGTCGTAAAAAAAGAACTACTAAAATGTATATATGTGAACCAGTGTAATCGAAGAGCACCCTACAGAGTGAGAATAACAAGATAGCTGGAGTCTTCTGGTATAATTAGGAAAATTAACATTAAGATGTGCTACAACAACTACAATTTTCACACAAAATACTGACTAAAATAATTGAAAATAAAGTAACGGAGTACTGGCTCTTAGCGGTGTTAAGAACTTTTACTCTGGTAGATCTTTTGCGCTAGCATCTAAACAGAAGAAATCCAGCTTTTCAAATAAGAACTATTCATATTTTTATATTATAAAATAGGAAAATGCACTCTTGGCCTTGTGTTCCACCCTGACTTAGAGAAAACCCTACAGTCTAACGGAATGTGATTAGAAGTTTCACCTGATTTTATGCACAAATGGCATTTTATCTTCACAGACAAATTGTACATCAGCCAAGCAATCTACTCCTGAAGTTAGTTTTCAAATGACGGTAAATATATAATCTATTAAAAATTTTCTAACATGTGGCAGGTCTAGATGCTCTCGGCATAATATTTTTAACCTAACTCAGATATAACCGTACAGTCGAACAGAATATGATTAAAGGTTATATATGTTTTTCAATGCAGAGGTGACATTCTATATTCTTAGACATATGTATATCGTTGAAATGGTAAATCTACCTAGTATTCGCGAATTTAGTTCTTCGAATGAAGGCTGAAATGAGTTTTTGACTTAATTTTTTTCCACTGATTTGGTTAATCAAAAAGAGTGTGATATTTGAGATTTCATTTGTATCTAACCAATACTGACATTTTGTATACTTAGATATAGCTATTTCGTGGAGTTGGTAACAAAGACAGTAGTAATCTGCCAGAAAATCTGTCATTATGTTCTTCAAAGTTCTGTTCCACTGAGAAAGTATGCTTTACCATAGCTATAAGAACTTTGGGCGGTTACCGAGAGTATCAGACTAATCGCGAGTTCTTTTGCTTAAATTTCACTTTTCAATCAAAATTTAATTGGATATCAACTTGAAACTTGAATAATTTGACCTACTAAACATGATCTAAAAAAAATATAAAAACAGAAATTTGTTAACGTGTTATAATTAATCATAATTAATTATAATTATAATACTTAATTATTATTTATATTATAAAATTATAAAATAAATTTTATAAAATTTTATATTTTTATTATATTATAATAGATAGTTATTATTAATATCATTAATAATATCATTATTATTAATATTATTATTATTTCAATCAAAATTTAATTGGAGATAAACTTGAAATTAGAGCTACTAAACTCAAGTGATATAAAAATAGAACTTTTTATAATATTATTATATAAATTTTATAAAACAAAACTATTTTATGTTGTAATATATTATTATTTTTAATATTAATATTGTTATTAATAATATGATTATTAATGTTACTATTAAAATATTATTATTATTAATATTATTATATAGAATTTTTATATAGTATTAAAATATTATTATTATTAATATTATTATATAGAATTTTTATATAGTATTGCGTTAGTGCTATTATTAGTAGTATTATTATTATATAGAATGTATATATAGCATTCCATAATACCGATATGTATATGTATACCTATATATATTATTTATAGTCAAAAGCGGCTTTGTACAATCAAAATTTTGTTTCAAGCAAATATGCAAAATGTTTCTTAATCCGGAAAGTAATATGTCTTATGTTTATATGTATATACATACGTAAGACAGCTAGTTTAGGTACGAGTATGAGCAAAAGGAATAAATCAAAAGCGTTTTGACCTAGACTTAAAAACCGAAAATTGTGTTTATTTTTTTATTAAACGAAGACTGTCTTCTTGCTATTTTCTCCTCAAGTGTAAATAACAAATAGCAAAACATTACTCGTACTTATTAAAGATAACAAGTTGCGGGTATGTTTGTTCATCATCTTCCTCTAGCAATGTTTCACTCTAATGAGCATCAGCCAATAGCTTTGCCAAGCCACCCGTACTGACAGAACCGCAGTGAACCAAAGTGAACGCTAACCACAACGTCAAAATCTTCATGAATACAAAATAGTAGCACTAGAGTGTACCGGCTTGAGTTTGGAACTAGCAATTATTAATATCTTGAATACAATTTAAAACTAAGAAGTAAAATAAATCTAAAGGAATTATAATTTTAGTGAACTTAACAAATAGAAAAAAAAAGTAGCAGGAGAAAAATTTATCAGTAAAAGTGCGTAATACATAATTCAAAAATGTGGTTAGTAAAAAATGCTGTTGGTTCAAGCCATCAAACAAAAAAGTGAGATATAACTGAACATTAAAGATAGTGATAGAAAAAAATTATTATGTATAAGTATAATAAATATATATAAAAACCTAAAATTATGTTCCGGTCTAGTTTGGAAATTGTTAATAAATACTTAAGAGCTAAAAGTGGTTGCCACACTGTGTAAAAAACTGACCAAAATGCTGACAGGTGAGAGAATGAATAATTATACGAAAGCGAAAAAACCAAAAACAATTTATAGCCAAAGACGCTGAATGAAGAAAGTATACTAAACATAATTTTTTTTATTTATAAAAAATTTTCTTTACAAAATTATATATAATTTGATTTTTAAAATAAATTAACTTTTGCTCCATTTCGGTATGCGCAGACCCGTCGTACACTGCACTTTTTGCGCTTAGACTTGGAGTTTGAGTTTTAACGCCTTCGAAGGTGGGACATTTTACAGTTTTTTTATGGTTTAAATTATAAAACTAATGCTTTGTTTTATAAAACTTAACATTTTAGTTTTTTTGTTAAAATTTATTTTTTGTAAATTATATTGTTTGGTAGCTTAAGATGATTTGTCGTCAGTTAAACCTTAAATTATATGAGAAAACCGTATTTTGATACAACGAAAATGATATATATATTAGTATTAGTGGCTTCAAGCTTATTAATGTATTTTAAAAAGCAATATACTGTTGACTTTAAATGAAAAATTTCATTTGGGTTTTATTATTGATATACAACAGTAACTTTGATCTCCCATATTAACAATTGTATATTTAAGAACACATATGTTATAATATAAACTATGTTCTAAACTTACACATAATTTATTTAACGAGCTTAGCCTTTAAACTCTATGGTCTAATTATATTCCTTTGTAAATGAGTTTAAGTGATGCCTCCCCATTTACTAACTTACTGATTATTCGATTGTCTTATTTACTGATTATACGAAAATGTATGGTTCACGAAAAAATTCTAAAGTCTAACTCTAATATTCGTTGATATTAATAAAATAGCAAAGGAGCTATTTTGTATAAACTCTAAAATTCGTTGATATTAATATAGGCTATTATCTAGCTCTTAAGCTAATACAAAAACCACTTGTTTGTATAGACAGTATGAATACATCCAGAGTATGTGACTAACGAAATTCTAAAATTCTTTGATATTAATTCACGCTAGCCTCCAAGATAATAATTATTATTAGTAAAGGGGAGAGTACACTGCAATGTAAAAGAGCTATTGTGCCCCTTAGTTGAATTAATGTGTTTTCCCAAGTCGGATTTCTTTAATGAAATACAGTGTAGAGCCTATCTTTCCTAGCCTTGAATCCCTATGCTACATGAAATACCCTTCTAGACATTTCTTCCGCTTGTGTATCAGTGCCGGGCATTCCCCCAACATATGCTATACGGTTTCACTCTCTTCTCTGCAGTATTTACATCTGAGTTGGACCAGATTCTAACTTTCTTAAGTGATTATTTAATCTGCAATGATCGGTTAGTATTCCGGTAATAATTCTTAGGTTACACTTTGTTAGTTCTATGCAATTCTTGCAGCGTTTTTGGTTGTCCCTAAAAGCATTTTAGATTGCTATATTGTTGGTAGTTCTTTCCAATATAGCTATTTTTCTTCAAGACAATAGAATGACAGCTTGTTTGTGTGGAGAACACGATTATTTCTAGACTTTGTGATTTACGAAATTCTAAAATTCATTAATATTAATTTATCCTAGCTCGTAATATAATAGAACAGCTTCCAATTAGTTTCCTTTTACTTCACTGACTATTTTCCAATATAACAGAACCAGTAAATACTGCTAAGATACTTAGAAAGTACCAGTGAGATACTTTCATTGCTATTATAATCGGTTATAAAGTTCTACTAGTTTTGAAGATTGCAAAATACACAACAACCATTAAATAAAATTGTCTTGAAATAATTTTTTTAGCAAATATTATACCAATGCTTCTAAAGCATTTTGCAGTACTTTATAAACCCTTTCGAAAGCTTCTATGCCCTCTACATCAATCATATAACTACTAACCTATAACTATTATATATATCTTGTGTTATAAAATTAAATAAAAAATTATTTTGTATTAAAGTTAAAAATGAGAACATAAAATTTTTTTTTCTTCTTTTATTATGTTATTGTCACTATTAGCCTCATTTTACACATTAACACTTTAATAACTAAATTAAATTTAAATTCAAAAATTTATGGTCATCATAAATTGAACACAGGTATGTTCAATAATTACACTGGTTTTTCAATTGTACTAACTATTTAGAATGGTAAGTGCCATAACCAAAAGAAAATATATAAATAAATATATATATATATTTATATATTCGTACAAACAGCAAATATAAATTACAATATAGATAATAAAAATAAAAAATATGAAAAATAATTTGATTTTTATGTTATGACCTAGAAATTTGCATAGCATCCCAAAGTAATCTTTATAATTTTGTTGAAAAAAATAAAAAACCATTAAAAAAAAATTGGATTAACATATATTATAAAATTTTAAGCTGAACTTTTTTTTCATATTCAAAGTAACATGTTAAAATTCAAAAAAAATCATTTAGGTTAAAGAAGATTAAATTTATATATTCTTTCTAAAAAGTAATTTTATACATTAAGTCACAGTTAAATTTAGTATGACTTTAAACTCCGAATTGTGTCATAAAAAATAAAAAACTGTCCCTCATCGCTTGATTGAAGCTTTGAGTCCATGCTCCGAACATAAGCATTCTACTTATATTACTTTAAGTTACTTAAGAGGAACTTAATAACATATGTTTTTTTATAAATAGGTACATGTCAATGAGTACCCCCTAATATGCCTAAAAAACATTTAACATGTGTCAATGCCTAACCAAAAGGTCAGAGAGAGATATCAAGTGAGTTGATATATTGGCCCAGAAGCGAAAGAAATTATATAGAAGGAGAGATAATATTTATCTTCAATACATGTTATATTGAAATATATTGAAAAGTGTTAAGACAGTGTTTTTTAAATAAAATAATATAAAACTTGAGATGCTTCCTTCGTTCAAGAAGTGGATTAATGGTGTGGAAACATTGATACATTTACTGATATAGAATATAGAATAAAAAAGTGTTGTCCATCTAAAAAGTGTTGTCTTAAAATCTTAAGAACGTTTTAACTAAATAGTTTAAGTTGTATAAAAATTTTTAATCTATTTGCTTTAATTTAATATAATACGAGTATTAAATTTGTCATTATTTATTAGTTAGTTAACCTTTAGTTAAACATATTTCAACTATCATTTTTTGATATTATCAGACATGAAACTAATATAAAACAAATTCAATTTTTACTAAATGATTGAAATTTGATTCTATACTTTGAATTATCCGATATAACTAGATTTGCTAGGTGAAAAAAGTATTGGCTACAACCCTATATATATTATATGGGTAAAAAGACGATAATGTGTTAGAGTAGATGTTTTTAGGATATGTTTAAATTTTCTCTTATAACAAAAATGAAATTGATATTAAACCAATACGATTTTAACTAAATTAGTCCATCACTAGGTTTATTAGATAAAAAAAAAACATTTGACACAAACTGGGATTATCTTTAAATTAAAATAGATTAAAAAGCTATAATGCATTGCAGTTGATTTTTTTTTTTTTAATATTTTTTCGAAAACATCATGTATCTCAAAATGTTTGTAAATTTTGAAACAGCTTTCGAAAAAAGCTGTAAGTGTTTGGACTGCCATTTTTTTCGGTTACAAGGGACTCATTTCAGAGGTTCTTTTTCAAAAGTTAATTTAAAGTTCATATAATAAAAATGCAGTAAAAAATATTGAAAATATATAAAATATGAATTAGACCCTAAAGCCCCCTTGTATACGCCGTTGTTTGATATTTTGTATTATGATAATAAAAAAAATGACAAAATTTATTACATTTAGTGCAGTGTTAAAATATTCACATAAAATATAGAATTGCAATGTAAACCCTCTTTGTATACTCCACTTTGACTCCTTGTGATCTATGTATTATAAAAATGGATTCCAACTACTGTTCTTGTCATTATTTTATTTTTTGAAACAAAGTACGAGTATCAACTTCTGAAGTGAAAGCAATTTAAAACCTATACTATATATATTATATAAATTAATTTTAAAATATTTTTTAATGATTTTTTTTTAAATTAATATAGATTCCAATAAGAGAAGAAATCTTTTTTTATGCTCTTATGAAAATCAACTGTTAGCTATAATTTTTAGTAGTGTGTGGTCACAGCTGTCACAAGATATATCACGCATCCAGTTTATTTGATATAAAACTGTCAACTATTTTATTATAATTAATATATCATTTTTTTCCCTCTCTCGCTCTTTCTTTTGCAGGCACATTCAACTCAGTGATTATTTAACTATATTTAAACTACATTTTTCCGGTATCATTTATAAAGAAATGTCTGAAGCTTATTGGCAAATGTAATTATAAAATGGCAATAAAATAATAACAGTTGCTTAATAAACGAACCGTATTAAAATAAAGAAAAATATGAAGAAAATATATTTTAAATAAAAATGAAAAAAAAATCCACTATAAGCAATTTTAATTTATTATATCAAATAATTGAAAATAAAAGAAATATGTATTGCACGTACGAAGGGGAGATGCAAAAATTATAAAAATGGATTAAAATGCGGAAACTCACCTTTGATATGAGAAAGTCAAGCATTAACCTTTATGTGGTGTGGAAGAAAATCAGTATTAAAATTGAAGTGGAGCACACCAAGATTAGCGAATTTGTTGCAGTTCGTTTAAGCGAAGGTAAATCTTGGTCAAGTAACCAACCTAAGCATAAGTCAGTACATCAAGTCAGCATCGAACACAAGGCAAACGAGAAGAAATGCACTTAAACACTTTAAGATAAATTAAGTTTGACATTAAAATTTAGGACACACTTCCAAGCAAAAACTGAAATCTACTTAAGTGCTAAACGAGGACATGAGCTAGAAGCGCTCCACAGATATTGGCACAAATCTGAATTGGGGCACAAGACACGAAATGCAAATAAGTATACACAGTCGAGTCGTAGAACACTTATATAGCATATAAACTGTCTCAAATAATATTTTTATAGTTATTTTTTCTTCGTAATTGTGAATGCTGAATATTGTGTAATGTCAATTCCTTTTTTTTTTTTATTCGTACTTTTTCCTCTTAAGTTATTTTCATATAACACAAAATATGCACAGCTACTGTTTCTACACAAAAGTATCTACAGTAATATATATCTTCAGTACGCAACTTGTACGTACGAGTATTTTATTATAAAACGTAAAGCTACTGGGTTCGTTCAAGACGGGAAAATGTGCTGCTGAACATTCACTTTGTCTTTAGTGTTATGTCTGTGCATTTATATGCGTTTCTTGCACTTAGAATCTTTTACTTCCAATAAACTCTGCGACGTACAGACTCATAAGATATAAGCCAGGCTTGAGCTATAAAAGTTGTACTCGTTTTACCGTTAGAATGCAACGAACGCGTTAATGATGCACTGTCCGGTTTATGTTTACCATGAAGAAGACGAAACGATTCTGGGTTTGCTTTTAATTTTTCATTGTATTTATTTTCGTATTCGTTTGAAAATGTATCTTTAGTAATAAATTTATTATAAATGGTTAATGTTGTTGTTGGAAAATTTTATTGGCACGCATGCGCATGCGTAATGAAAAATCGCGTAATAATTCGAGCGTTACATATGCTGACGGAAGAAGACCAGTTTTAAAATCCAGATTTAGCATGTGTGCCAATTATACTCACAGATAAACAAAGATAAACAAATAATATCTTTTTATTTATAAATTATTTGCAATTTTTATTTTAATTATTGTAACTATATTTATTATTGTTTAACACTTAACTCTTTCCATAGTATCTGTCGTTATCGTTATTTGATAGAAAATTGCACTTTTCAGATACTTTACTAGCTCAACTTTTTAATAAAAAGTATTTAAAAGCATCCTTTGTTATTAGATTTATTCTTAATATAATTAATAGTAAAATATTTTTTTTAAATTATTTTATTTAATTGTTGTTTATTAATTTTTTTTATTAAAATTACACTTATTAATGCGCTTTTCACCGGCACACGATCTTTCCCCAACGACGCTTGGACCGAACTAAACGCAAACAAAAACCCAAGCCATGTTTAGACTAAAAAATCTACTCTGGCTTAAACAAAATAAATGTTTCTCTTTGACTATGTTTATGTTGCTTTAGTTAATTTTCCTTTATTATCGCTCTCTTTCGCACCAGTTTGCGTACTCTTTTTTATTGCTTGGCTTAAACACTGAATATTTTAAGAGAACATTTTTGTATCAGACAGTTCTGACTTAAATACACCCTAAACAATACCCAGTAATGACATATAGAAGCGAAATACAAAAATATGTTTTTAAGCTATATATAAAAATTTTTTTTTGCTTTGTTTGATATACAGACAAACTTCCATAATTCGTACTTCTATAACTCGAATTTTCTATAACTCGAACTAAAACGATTGCAACAGGGTTTTAGAGAGCAAATTGCATAAAATTCTGCTTCCTTAACTCCAACTTCTATAACTCGAATTTCTCTATAACTCGAATAAAAATATTGTCGCATGCCAATATGAATATGAGAAAGTGCATTCTATAAGTCAAGTTTTGGTTTAAGTATGAATCCATTTAGTTGTTAGGGGAAGTCCCTTTTTCCAAAGCAAATGTTTCAATTTTTTCTTCCTTATATTGCTTCTTTGTGCAAATGTCAATCGTCAAACGATAGCGCACTGCTTTAAAAAAGCTGAATTTGGCCAATTTTCTACATCGGATGAACAGGATGATATTCCTTTAATTTCCTTAAATAATATAGATAAAGACTGTGAATTAATGTAAAAGTAAAGTTAATAAAATAACTTCTATTGCTACTCTTAACCTTTATATTATATTGAGCTTGACAATGAAATTTGTGCATCAAGATGACGATATTATTAAGCATTATAGCTCTATATATATCTCATTATAGTGGATTCGATTCTAAGCGCAACGGAAAGTGAAGATGAGGGTTCGGTGGATGAAATTGTTCGTCAACCTTCCAAGAATGAAGTAAAAGACTCATTCAAAATTCACTATAAGAGTTTGAATAAAATGGAATCTCTTTTTACGGATAATAAGAAAAAAATTAAAATCCCAATCCCTAATTTCTGAATATTTTATTTTACTATAACTTCTGTGCTGTATTTGATTGCAAATAAATAAATATCTTAAAATGTAATTCTAGTTTCTTTCAAAAATAAAACCTTTTCTTTGCAAAATGGTGCTTCGAGTTATGGAAGTTTGACTGTATATATTGTTTGATATATAATTACCTACATATATGTAATTATATATCACATAACTTATATATATTTTATGTGGTCTATAGCTGACAGACAATAGACTATAATGATAGGAAAGGTCAAAAGCAGTAGTAGAACTGAGCCAGATACTTTTCAAATTATTCAGCTCTGACTTATATCCATTCTACAAAATACTCTTTAATGACGTATAGAATGGATATAAAAATATGTTTCTAAACCATGTCTAAAAATGACTATTTATTACTTCATTATCTGTTTCATGATATATGTATAATTGCATATAAGTTAAAATAAATCTGTAACGAAGGTACAGTTTTAACTTGGTTATTACAATATAGTATTGTAGATATATAATATATATAGTAAAAATATATAGTATTGGTTAAGTACAATAAATAATTACAACATAAAGCTGGCAGAGAATTTACCATAGTGGTAGGAGAGGACCAAGAACTGAATTTTTATTTGTAAAATAACATATACCATACAAGGATCACAAAATATAATTGGTCACAAAAAAGTTTTTCGCTTCCCGATCTGTACATACTTATAGCACAATTTAGATTACATGAGTACGCCTATTTAACAAACGAGTTTTAAATAAGATGACTATTTTGTACAATCCATAATTCCACTAGGCTATATGCCAGTATATTTAATTAATTTTTTAGCAAATAGACGCACTATATATAATTAGTAAAAAGTTGCTTAAATAGCTTACTCTACTAATATCTCCTATTAAATTGATATACTCGGTAAATTAAATTCATGGCATTCTTAATGCATAGATTTAGAAGTGGTTTAGACGTTAGTATATAACCAATATGAGAACTTATACCAAAATACCAAAATAAAATTTAAGGTATGTCATTTCATAACATGGATTTATTAATTATATTTATTAATTACTTGTAGTATTATATAAATATATATATCGAATTTTCTTTCATGTTGAGCTCTATTTTCACTGTGTGGATATGTCAACAGATAGATTTGCAGCAATAAAAATCCACAAGTAACTGTTGAAAGACTATTGCATCCACAAAAACTCAATGTATGGTGCGATATTGTTATGGAGCTATGATAGACACAAAATTTGTTCTGGAAATATTGATGACTTGAAATAATTTTAAATTGTTAGCTTATGTTAGGTTAAAAGTACGTGTCCTAATATAACTGTTAGAGAGATCTAACACTTGGAGACAACTATTGTCAATTGTGATGCCAGGAAAGTCGCCTAAATGAGACAAGTTACGTTAACCATTGGTATAACTACTGATATTGACAATTGTTGCTTGGAGTCAAATTTAAAATATATATCGTATGTGGAAAAGATATAGTTTCAAGAGCACAGTGCTACAAGCCATGAAACATACACTTCTTTAGGCCCGTTGCGTAAAAAATTTCCAAAACGCGTAACTCCACATTTTCATCAATAAATTATTGTTATTGGAGTTGACGATACTTATGTATTATTATTCCTTCTTTATGAAAGAGCGTACTCATACCTTTATTATAACCCTCGAAATATATATCTTTAAAATATAATTATAAAAGGATATCAAATCCTTTTTAGGTTTATGATTATTGTTTGAAAATAAAAAAGTAAAAAGATTTATATAATTGTGCTAAATATACTCGATATAAATTTATAATACCTTGAACAATTTACTTTATGTATTGTATTTGGATCGACATAATATAAAAAGTATATATTTTTTCTTTTAAAACTCCAAGTAAAGGACATCACTTTTAAAATTTTATTTTATTTTAGTTTATTTATTTTATTTTATTTTATTTGTTAATTTTATTTTCAATTAAATGTATTTATTTTAACATTTTTTTATTTGTTTTACAAACTTATGTGGTGATATATTTTAATAGGCGTTTAATAAATTCTTTATGTCGGGAATATAGGGTTACTCTTCTACTACTCCTTCACAACACATAGTTTTTTTAATGATTTGTGCATGCAAAAGGTTATATTTTAAATGATTTTTTTTTATAGATGTCTGCTTTCATTATAAGTTCTTTGATATCAGTTGAGGTTGTCCAGTTAAATTTTAAGCTTCACTAAACCAAGTCACTATGAATTATGAGGAGTGGTATGTGTGATTTGACAACTATAAGGTAAGGAAAGCTGTAAGAGTATTTACACCTAAGAGCGGCAGATTGAACTCTTAGTTGATTATAAAATTATGTCTTGACCATAACGATTCCAATAATTGCCTGAGATTGATTTGGCTCTGAGGCAAAATATCTTCTAGTGTTCTATTGAAATATATTTTGTTTGAAATGTAAAAACTTTCAACAAACTTTCAACTTGGTATGCAAAGAATTAAAATTGTATGTCATTTCAAATGCAATCATTTATTGTATTTAATAGCTCTCACTAGTAATCAGTCTTATTAAGACAAAAATTCCGGTTCCGTTATGGACTTTAGTAAAAGCGTGTAAATTGTATTAAAAGCATATTATAGATGCTCTACGAGTATGATTAATAAGCTGACAAACAAATTCTAAAGAGATATTGTATTTCCTGTAGGAAGTGACTTTTCCTACATTTTTATTGAATTTAAGTTAGTAGTGAACATACTCAAACTGTAATTAGTTTGAATTTTTTAAATACAAGATATAATTTGTTTATTTCTAATATATACAATTTAAAAAATTAAATAATTTAATTTAAATTGCTTAAGTTTGTAGCGTTTTACTAGTGTTAATATAAATAAATTAAGTAATATAAAAATATTTAAGGTATTGCGAGGTTAAGCACACACGAAAATAAATCTAGAAATATCTAAAATCTGCAATTAGGTTTCAAAAATAATATTAAATAAAGAGATGATTAAGTTAGTGTAGAACATCTACTTTCTACTCTTACATCTATTGGTTACTATCTATTGCTCATTTTCAACAGCAATACTTTTGTGACTTTTTAACAGTTGCCAAAACACATTATCTCAACTATTATTCTGTTTACTTGCTAAATATATAGCAAGCAATACCGATTTAATTCGAGTTCAATAACCCTCTTACCAAGTAACTGATGACGACACTTCATTTTTGATAATATCTTTCAATCTTTGTCAATTTCATACATAAATTTTCAGTCATTATTCGTTTTGAAAATATTATATTTCCCCGTCTCACCCGGTCGATGTCTCATATGAAATAAACATGTGAAATAATAAAAAATTATTTGAACACTAAAGCACGTAGCAATTATTTAAAGCGTCCAGAATTAATATGAAGATATCTGTAAAAGACCTTTAGGTTACTATAAACAGAACTTTGCGTGGCTTTTGGTAAAATTCTTTGACAAAAATTCAAGCGTACTACGAAAGGTAATATATTTCTGATAATAAAATCGTTCAATTAGTACTGCTTGACTTTAGAACGACTATAAAAAGGTTAATAAGGTAATTTCAAATTACAGTTAAGCACTTTATATTGAAAAGTGCAATACATAATGAATTTGTGTTACCTAATTTGTTTTTATTCATTGGTTCTCACAGTTAGGACTCGAGCTGAATTGGATCATGACTATGTTTATGCGGATAGGCACAACGGACGAATTTGCTCTAATCATAATCCAGTCTGTGCTACGGATGGACAAGAGTATTTTAAATTTGAAAACGAATGTCATTTAAATGACCAAAATTTGGATCGATTATACAAAGGAAGTTATGGTATGTAAAGCACTATACTGGTGTTCTTGAAATACTTCTATAATTCAATATTTATTATATATGTATTCAAACTACTTTGCAGAACTGGAAATAGTTGACATGTCCTATTGCTATCCAAAATGTGATCAAATATTATGTCCCTACGTATATCGACCAGTTTGTGTTGCCTTAGCTGGTACCACAATAACAAAAACTTTGGCAAATGAGTGCGAAATCCATCGTCTAACGTGTTCAACAAAAAGGGGTAAGTGATATTTGATTATAATTCTTATGTAATCTTAAACAATAGCAATAACCTATCTGCCAATATAAAATATACTGATATACACATATAATATATTTAAAAATTTATTATTTTTAGATTGGTATATAATTAACCCCGGACCTTGTCAACCACACATTCCATGCCCACAAGTATGTACTAAAGAGTTTAGTCCAGTTTGTGCTACATACCATTATCACCGACGCACATTTACAAATCGATGTGAACTGCAACGATGGATGTGTGAGAATCGGCAAAGTTGGCATATCATAAACAATGGACCGTGTGTTACACGCTTACCTAGTGTTTGCACGTCTGTTTACAGACCTATATGTGCATCTTTTAATGGAATAACAAAAACATTTCCAAATGCATGCGTCTTACATGTAGAAAAAAGAACAACTGGTAAACATTGGGAAGTAATTGCTGCTGGGGAATGTAGCAATATATGCAGTCTTGGCAATAACCCAGTATGTGCATCATTTTATGGAAATCAAAAAACTTTTGCGAATCGTTGTGAATTAGAGCGAGAAAATAGTGGTTATATAAGTATGTCAATATAAGATATTGTTATTTAAAAACAAAATATTTTATTTTTAAATTTTTTAGCATGGACATTCGTTAATGAGGGCCCATGTCATGGAATTACAACAGCAAAAACCACTACTACTTCTTCGACCCCTGCAAGACAATATCCTTGTTTAGAACATATTCAAGTACAAAGTTCTATTGCAACTACAACTAGTAAAACTACAACAAATACTCCAATACAATCAATAGCGGATGAAGAAGAAACATTTGGTGTATTGGGATCTGATATTGAAAATATTGATGAATCTAGCATTCCATTGTCTTCCAATAATGCAAGCAATATAACAGATACAGCAACTCAGTCTACAACCGAGCTGAATAAAATCACAGCTTCAGGTAATTTATAAAAGAAATCTATAAATGAATTAATGACAACATTATACCCACTACCAATGTAGAAGCTGATTTCCAAGAAGAAGAAAGTTCGGACCAATTGCAAGCATTTGCTCAAAATATAGAAAGCCGACATCGAAAAACGACAACAAGAAAACCCACAACACAAACAACAACTCAAAAGCCTACAACTAAACAAACAACTACTACAACAACTAGAAAGCTACCAACTACAACTGTTACTACTACACAGAAACCAACCACGACAACTACAACTAAAAAAGTAACGGTAACTGTAACCCCAACCACAACATTGCGCACAAATCCAACACCAACACACACAACAACAACAACAAACAAACACACAACAGAATCAACAACCACAACAACATGGAAACCAATAACACAGTCTACAACTCCAAAACACACTACTACAAAGGAAACCACAACAACAGTAAAATCAACAAAAAGTACAGAACAACCAAAAACAACGACTACATTGAAACCAACAGCAACAACAACACATAAACCTACAACGACGACACTAAGACCTACGAAATCTACAGAGAAGCCAATAACAACAACAACTACAAAACTGTTCACAACAACAAAAACGACAAATAAACCTACTCCGACAACCACAATAAAAACAACAGAAACACAAACAAAATCCACTCAAAAACCAACAACAACAACTACAAAACTGCCCACAACAACAAAAACGACACATATACCCATTACGACCACCACAACAACAGCGAAACCAACAAAAACTACGAAGAAGCCAACGACAACCACTAGAAATCTACCCACAACGCCAACGACAACAACAACACACAAACCTGTTACGACAACCACAGTAACGACGACAACATCACCTACCCAATCAACAACTACAAGAAAGCCAACCACAACAACTACAAAAAATCCCACAACGACAATAACAACGCACAACCCCGTTACGACTACTACAACAACAACTTCGAAACCTACAACTACAAAAAAACCAAGTGACACAACCACAACTATTAAAATAACAACGACAGCAAAATCTTCAACAACTATAATAACCACTAAAGGGCCATCTACAACTACATCCACACAGAAGCCTACTACGACAACAACACTAACAACGACAGCTAAATCTACAACTACAGAAAAACCAACTGATACAACCACAACTACCAAAATAACAACGACAGCTAAATCTACAACTACAGAAAAACCAACTGATACAACCACAACTACCAAAATAACAACGACAGCTAAACCTACAACTACAGAAAAACCAACTGATACAACCACAACTACCAAAATAAGAACAACAGAAAAACCAACTGATACAACCACAACTACGAAAATAACAACGACAGCTAAACCTACAACTACAGAAAAACCAACTGACACAACCACGACTACCAAAATAACAACAACAGAAAAACCAACTGATACAACCACAACTACGAAAATAACAACGACAGCTAAACCTACAACTACAGAAAAACCAACTGATACAACCACAACTACCAAAATAACAACAACAGAAAAACCAACTGATACAACCACAACTACCAAAATAACAACGACAGCTAAACCTACAACTACAGAAAAACCAACTGATACAACCACAACTACCAAAATAACAACGACAGCTAAACCTACAACTACAGAAAAACCAACTGATACAACCACAACTACCAAAGTAACAACAACAGAAAAACCAACTGATACAACCACAACTACCAAAATAACAACAACAGAAAAACCAACTGATACAACCACAACTACCAAAATAACAACTACAGAAAAACCAACTGATACAACCACAACTACCAAAATAACAACGACAGCTAAATCTACAACTACAGAAAAACCAATTGGTACAACCACAACTACCAAAATAACAACGACAGCTAAACCTACAACTACAGAAAAACCAACTGATACAACCACAACTACCAAAATAACAACGACAGCTACACCTATAACTACAGAAAAACCAACTGATACAACCACAACTACCAAAGTAACAACAACAGAAAAACCAACTGATACATCCACAACTACCAAAATAACAACGACAGCTAAGCCTACAACTACAGAAAAACCAACTGATACAACCACAACTACCAAAATAACAACGACAGCTAAACCTACAACTACAGAAAAACCAACTGGTCAACCACAACAACCAAAATAACAACGAAAGCCAAAACAACAACTACACAAAAACCAACTGATACAACCACAACTACCAAAATAACAACAACAGAAAAACCAACTGATACAACCACAACTACGAAAATAACAACGACAGCTAAACCTACAACTACAGAAAAACCAACTGACACAACCACGACTACCAAAATAACAACAACAGAAAAACCAACTGATACAACCACAACTACCAAAATAACAACGACAGCTAAACCTACAACTACAGAAAAACCAACTGATACAACCACAACTACGAAAATAACAACGACAGCTAAACCTACAACTACAGAAAAACCAACTGATACAACCACAACTACCAAAATAACAACAACAGATACACCTATAACTACAGAAAAACCAACTGATACAACCACAACTACCAAAATAACAACAACAGAAAAACCAACTGATACAACCACAACTACCAAAATAACAACGACAGCTAAGCCTACAACTACAGAAAAACCAACTGATACAACCACAACTACCAAAATAACAACGACAGCTAAACCTACAACTACAGAAAAACCAACTGATACAACCACAACTACCAAAATAACAACGACAGCTAAACCTACAACTACAGAAAAACCAACTGATACAACCACAACTACCAAAATAACAACGACAGCAAAACCTACAACTACAGAAAAACCAACTGATACAACCACAACTACCAAAATAACAACAACAGAAAAACCAACTGATACAACCACAACTACCAAAATAACAACAACAGAAAAACCAACTGATACAACCACAACTACCAAAATAACAACGACAGAAAAACCAACTGATACAACCACAACTACCAAAATAACAACGACAGCTAAACCTACAACTACAGATAAACCAACTGATACAACCACAACTACGAAAATAGCAACTACAGAAAAGCCAACTGATACAACCACAACTACTAAAATAACAACGACAGCTGAACCTACAACTACAGAAAAACCAACTGACACAACCACAACTACCAAAATAACAACGACAGCAAAACCAAGAACCACAACCACAAAAACGACAGTTGAATCTACAGTATACACAAAGAGGCCAAAAACAACGACATCTACAGAGAAACCTTTTACAACAACCACAAAGGGAACGACAGCTAAACCTACAACTACAGAAAAACCAAGTGAGGCAACTAAAGATCCAATGATAACCACTGAATTTCCAACTGTCATTTATTCTAGGAGGACAACAACTCGAAAACTAGAAACAACAACGAAATCACCATCTACAATAATCAAGTACCCTTATATAACTACTAAGCCATCCTCAACTGTTGGTGATACAACAACCTCAACTACTACAAAGAAGACAACAACAGAAGAGCCATCTACTGTCAGCGATCCTTCGCCATCGCCTTCGACTACTACAACTTTTTCTACAACATTAATACTGCCATCCACTACTGAAAGTACCACAACTACTTCTGACAATTCAACAACTTCAAAGACAACGAAGCCATCAACTATGCAACCTGTTTCTTCAACTGTATATACGAAACCCACTTATAAGCCATTACCGCCATTACCTTATAGTTATCACGGAGATGATTATGGATATTTTGACTACATGTCTCCTGGGCAAGGCTCTATTTATCAACCATCAGCATATCATCAGCCTTCTATGGGACATTATTATGATGGTGCTTCAATGCATCACCCTATATATCCATCATATCCAGTTGCATATCCTAGATCGTATCCGAATGTGGGTGATATGCGTCATCAAGCATATCCTTCATACCAATTGGATTATCCTCAACCAAGGGTTGGTAACCTACAAGCTTATAACGCTCCACCTGACACTCCATCGAAATTGGACTACATTCTTCACAAACTTTGTGAATTAAGTGCTGCCTATAAGAAGAACAGCGCAAACAAAGAGTAGACTTACTCTTATTATTAATTACTATTAATTAGTTGATTCTGTGGCAGTTGCTAAATTTATTTACTTACGAGTATATTAAACTTTGAAACCTAATCAATTAATAAATAAAATATTTTGAGCATTAAAAAAAGATTATTTAATTTTCTAGATTTTGATTTATGAAATTTAGGCATAAGGAATTAGTAAAATTTGTTAAATACGAGCATGAATGAATATCGATTTAATTATAATTAATTACTTAAATTTTTATTTATTTTATTTTTAATAATATTTATGTATTATATTTCAAATCGATACTACTTTATATGCAAGCAACGAATCACACAACTGTCTTCAAAAAAATGTGGCGAGAAATAATATTTGATATATATCATTTGACACAATCGGATTAGTGTGGGCACCAATATCATCTAGTGACAAAAAACCGTTGGAACTTTTTATATCACCTAATATTGTATATTATATACAGGGTTATGGGATTGAAGTGTTACCAACTACATATAGGTATATTTTTCAAACTGATATTACCAACTATGTGAATAGGTGTACATATATTATATAGTACTTGCTATTCTTGATTGCGTTGAAAGGGCTGGTGTCGGTGGTGGGGTCTGAGATGGCTCATGGAATATAGAATAAAGAATAGAATATATATATATGAATATATTTAGAAAATATTCACATTTGTATGTTGATTGTACATCCCTTTTGAGCAAATGGAGGTGAGTTAAGTTGGAATACCCTCGTCCTGATCTTGTTATGAAGCACTGCTGAGAACGTGATAAATTGGGTTGGTAAATTGTGTACATATTTTTTTCAATCGTTAGAAATGTGGAAACATTATGTTTTATTGAAAATTTTGTTGCATGATTTTAGGATCACATTCTGGTCTGTTTCAACTGTAATGCATTTCAAACTGTTGATAGATAAGTTTAAACATAGAAATATAATTTTACCATTTTACAATCACTGTAAATTTCACGCGATCAAAGATATTTTAAGCAGCAAACTATTGTATTATTAATTTTTTTAGAAAGATCAAAATAAGTCTTTATGTAGTTTATTTATTCAGTGCAAGTTATAGGCAAAAAATCTATTCCAAAAAATTTAATAACAGTTTCTATGTTATTTTAAGTATTCGCAAATAATTTCGATGTTTTCATTTATCTTCACTTATATTTACTGAGTGATGAATATTCTTAAGTTAGTTAATACCCACCATAAGCTAATGTAAATGTACGTTTCAAAGGAATTCTTAAGACGATATTATGGAGCCAAATATTATCAAAAAATAAACTATGGATCTATATTCCAGAAATCAATAGAAGTGTGCATATATTTATCAGAAAACGATAATTAAAATTTTTTTAGAAGTGTGCGTACTCCTCATTATACAACCTTTGTATAGTTTATATAGCATAAATCCTACATCATTTTAATATTTATTATTATAACGTATAATAAATTCATTTTTTTTATATCATGTAATAGTCATATGAAATTTGGATTTGACATAAAAAAGAAAAGAGCACGCCTTGTACTAAATTCTTTTAGAGTTGCACTAATCTGAAATAACACTTACCTTTCGCATCTGGATATGGTATGTGCATCAATTGAGTCGATGGAACAATCGTCTGCAATCGAATTATACACGTTTTGTGTTGTGTCGTAGCAATAACTGCAGCTGCAAAACGAATACTGTGAACAGCAGAGCGACGATGCAGCCTCGATATCATCATCCAAATCTGTAATGGTAGGAGCACCGCTTTTGTTTTCCTGCTCAAAATATGCCGTAGCGGCTGTTGCTGCCGGTGGAGTACTCAATTCCGATTGCACACTACTGGATTTACGAGACCTGTCAAAACAAAAAAAAAAAACAAATAATACAAATAAATAGGAGGCAACGAAATTAAAATTTGAAATTTTAGTTAAAGATTTACAATAAATTCGAGGCTCATAACATAGCTTACGGCTTCCAATCTATAGCTACTTGTACCGTTTTTAAAAATATTTGGCAATCATACCTCTTGCTGCGCGTATCCACACTATCCACAACTACATTCCAGGTGCGGTGTATTAAGTATAGAAGAAACAGCATTCGGGATGTTTCACCATTTGGTGTGCCTTGTGTGCTACTCTTTTGTGTGGTCTGATTATCTGGATGGAAATTTACATCGTAGTGCGTTGATGTTGAGCTGCGCGTATGCCGTGCTGGCAGGGTTTTCGATTTAAAGTCCGCTACATGCTCTTGTTGGCGGTACCGTGAGTTATGGCTTCTTGTGGTGGTAGAAGTTTGGTACGCGTGCGTTATGCTATTACCCATCTTGGTGTGTGAGCATGCTTTCAACTTCTGTATGAGAAAATTATTTTGCAAACTGTAATAAAATAGAATAAATTCAGATGACTGTTTGATTCAGAAAGGTTAAATAATTTAAAAAAATATAAAATTTATAATCAATATGCGACCAACTGGTTGATTCAAAATAGTTTAAACTGTGATAAAATTTTAGTTATGGAAGTAGTAGAGTAGTAGCTATACAGTGTGAGGCGATTGAAGTGTTACCAATTACACACAGGTATATCTGCCAAACTGATATTGCCAACTACGTGAAATGCTTACAAATGACAGCTGTTTAAATTGTTTATAAGCTACCACAAGCATTTGCGTCTAAGTTTTATAGAACAAAAGTTATTCGAAATGCAATTCAAACGTAATAGTGTGATTGCGTTATATTTCACCGGAAAATCACAAACAGCTATTTTTCGTGAACTCAAATACCTCAAAGTGAATAAAATATTTGTGTATCGTATCATATATCGATATAATAGTATAGGCAGCGTCGCGAAATGCTATGGTAGTGGACTAAAAAAATCGCAAAATCATCTAAAATGGTTCGGAAAGTGAAGGCTCGACTTAAAAGAAATCCACGTTATTTCATCCAGTGCTAATTAAATGTCCAAAACAACTGAAAATATCCTAGCGAAGCATTGGACGCACAATCCAAAATGGACTCAAGGTAAAGCCTTATAAGTTCGAAAAGACACAAGATCTTACACCAAAGCAACAAAAAGTTAGATTCGATAGAGCAAAGGAGTTATTATGCTTGCACGAACGTGCCGAATTTCCAAACATTGTGTTCTATAATGAGAAAATTTTCTCCAGTGAGTAGTTCACAAACTATCAAAATTATCGCATTGCGTACAGAATGCTTAAAATTTGAGACTACGAATTGTCACCCGAAGTATTTTTCATTTCAAGTAATAGTATGGACAGCTATGATCGCGTCGATGGACGCTCTCCAATCGTTTTCATCGAACCTGATGTCAAAGTCAATGCAACTTATTATCGGGAAAATGTTTTGAAAGTTGCTTTTGACTCGGCACCTTCTCATAAAGCACGTGTGAAACAAGAATTGTTTAAAAATTATGTTCTACACTTCATTTCATCCACACAATGGATTAGAAATTGTAGTAGTTACAATGAAAATACTTGGCAGAAGCTCACTTATGTCTTTTATGTGTACCCATAGTAATACTACATTTTTTAACAGCGGACCACTTTTTTATTTTAGTGAAAAGGACACATGGCACTTGAGGAAGCAAGACCTCTAAATAATAAATCTGTCTTAGACGAGTACTGAGCTATGACAGAGCATATAAGTGACATTATTCTTTTCCTCCATTAAGTCATAGTTACAGTGGATGTTGATAAGACCACCTAATTGTCTACCTGTTGTCTACCTATTAGACAATGTCCCGTAAATATGGTGATTCAAATCAGTTTAGTTCTTTTATATTTAGTAATTCATAACAATTTCATAATTTCAAATCATCAATTATAAAAAAAATCGATTTTGATCGTAAAAAAAAAATCTTTTCTATATTTCTATATACAGGGTCGATATAAAATATATAGGTATTTTTGTTATGACCACTTACTAGTGCCATTATCACATAATTATACATTTATATGGGCTTTTACAAAATAATTTATTCTTTTATTTTTTCTCTTAATATTCTCTTAAATTATTCTCTTAATTTTTGGAGACGTATTTAAAAGGTTACTGATATCTCTTTTTTTTGCCAAATTATATAAATTATAGAAATAATATATTATTATTTTTTTTTGTAGTTTATATTGTGAGAATATCCATATATCCGCTAGTACTTGAGTGGATTATTTCCAGCAAAGAGAGGAGTCTTCGGATGCAAATCGATGTTTTTGAAAAGTATCAGTATCTTATCCTTATGAACTAAACTAAGTATGAGTTCGGAGATCTCTATGCAAGTACTGATGTACCATATTGCCCTCACGATCTACTTTAACGCTTGAAATTTGAAACGCTTAAGGAATAAGTTTCAGGAATCTTGTCAAAAAAAATTCAGCAATATAACAAAATAGGTCTCGCTGATTATTTATAAGTTGATGTCTTATTTCTGAGGTTTCAGTGTGGTAGTCTCAATTGGTTACAAAATGAAATCAAAACTTTAAATCTTTATAGTTGAACTGAATGTCCAACTTCTTAACTCTTATATAATTTTCTCTAAACTATTAATTAACGTTCATAATATACAAGTAGCCACCATTTACTGTATCTTAACTTATTCAAGTGTTAAGTATTTTCAAGCAACTTCTCTTAGTATGTCATAAATTTTTAGCCTCGCTAATGCTTCTTCCAAACCAAAGTGCAAAACAAAGTTCTCAGTGATATATTTATTTATAGTATGTCTACTTTAAGCAGAAGTATATTACATACACTTATACAATTTCAAACCATTTACCCCATATTTTTCCAAATCAATACTCCATCATCTTCATCATTCCTTTCTCGTAACCAAATCTTCTTTTTAAAGACGATTTAGCAATTAGTTTCATTGCTCAGTTGGTCAAGAGACTTGCTGTAAATTGGTTACTATGTGTACTACTTTTCTCTGGTAGGAGTTACTTATGCATATTTATACACACCTCACGTAACTGTCAATTTGATGTAGATGAAATACATCCACATCAATTGAAGACGTTGCAATGTACATGCCATATCCATAACAACTTCTCAACTGTAAAAGAATATTTTAACTTTTTTCCCAGTACTAATAGTTCTCGTAGCGCAGCAACTCTCTAAAATATGTAATAGGAATGAGTGTTACAAAAAGAAGAAGAACTACAATGCAAAAAAAAAAAAAAGAATTACAGAAAATTCTAAGTAGAACTCTATGATTGCTGGTTATGAAGTATTTATAAATTCGCTTTGATTGGATTGCTCTCTCCTAACCTACATGTTAGCAGTATGTGATCTTCACAAGCACATAAATATTGTAAATCTCATCAAAGAAAACTGAAACGTACGATTGAAAGGCTTGGCGATCAAAAGTCAAAAGTAATGATGATCCAAACGGATTGTAAAAGTCTGTGTTTGCGTGTGTCTATTATATTATGGACAATCAGGAGAAGTTGATTTTATGGTGCACTTTTCAATATTGAAAATTATTTTATTTCCTTCTGTTTTTCAACTTCATAATTATACTTTCACTACTTTTTTAAATTTTTAAATTTTTATAGCTTATGATCAAGTTTTATTTTTTTTTTGTAAGAGGGAAATTGCTTAACACAGAGTTTTTTATTATATAAATAATTTTATAATTAATAAATATTTTGAATATGTAAAAATACAAAAATGGATTAAAAAAAACATATTTAATCTTTAAACTCCAGCAATTTTGTTTTACAATGAGATCGAACAAGACGTATTTATAATATATAATTATTTCATCTACATTATTCCTTGAAGAATTCAAATTTTTTTAAAACTCACTTTGAGACAGTAGAGTGAAATATATTATGTTTTGAAAATATTTTAAATTTTAAAATATATTTAAAATATATATAAGTATTTAACATATATAACATTTCTATTACTCATTTATGATCATACATTCTGCTCAAAAAGTACTCGGATTTTGTAAATAAAAGACACAAATTTAAATTTTATTCCAAATTTATTTTATCTTCTTCAAAATATGCTCTTTAAAATATGCTCCTGAAGCGATACACATATGCCAACGCTTAATCGAATCTTCCATACACTTTTCGTAGGTCCGTGAAGGTATGACTTTTAGTTCCTTCAGCGAATTCTCTTTTACCGATTCAATTGACTCAAAACGCTTACCACGAAGGTGCAATTTGAGTTTCGAGAACAGGAAAATCTCGCACGGATCCAGATCCAGACAGTGGTGTCGTGTTTGGTCAAAAAATCGCATACAACAAGAATTTTCCATAGTAAAAATCGGTAGTTGTAGCACTTGAGGTAGTTTCACATGAACAGCTGCTGTAAACAAACTAATTGACAGATGGCGCTCAAATTTGTACCATATATTGTACCATATGTCATACATCCAACATGCAGAAGGTATAGGTACATATTATATATACTCAACTTCTTCAATTTAGTATCGATATGTTTGAAGATCGTATATAACAATATGTGACTTAGAAATAATTTTCAATTTAATTTATTCAATTTATATTATTGTTAGGCCCTCAACACTAAGTGAATCCAATTTGAGTCTCCGAAATATGTCAACATATCCCGTAACATCATAACCTGAACGATAGAGATAGAGTTTCCATAATAACTTACAGAGGTATGTATATCATAATAACTGAAGTAGATATGCCAAATATAGTTAAAAAGAAGGTTTTATATAGTTGCAAAAAAGGTGTTATTCAGACACGTTCTAATCGATTTATTGGCATCTTCAAAATTTTTGCGTCAAAGATTTATTCACAATATCTTTTATTCATGAAGAATGAAAATGATTAGTTTCTATACTATTCTATATTCTATATAGTTTCTAAACTATTTTCGGTTTCAGACAGTTATCTTATAAAGATAGACCATTAGTTAAAAATACTTTTATTGATGAATATCGAATATTTTAATCATTATTTTTGAAATTCTTTCGATTTTTGATATATAGAACAATTTCAAATTGATTTTAAAATAATTAAGATAAGTAAAGTTGAAATACTTCTTTTTGCCTCTTGTTTATATCAGATAAACTTTAATTCTAACAATCTATAGTGCAACTTATGCAACATAGTGGAGTCAGAGTCTGTTATTAATTCTTAAGCTGTTGTAGTTAGTGCTCTAATATTTATTTTCATACCTAATCAGTTTGCTCACGTGTATCTTATTTTAATATACTTTATTAAATCGAAATGGTGTCATTCTACTAAATAATTAAAAAAATTTGAATTAATGTTAAATAGAAACAGACATGCAATTTAACAATTTAAAATAAATATTGTTTACGACACATGCTAAGTTAAGAATATTATGGACTCGATCAACACTCCGGCGGATGTCAAGCAATTACTTCATAACAGGCTCTCTTCACGTATCCTCTAAACGTGAGACTTCAGACTTTAGACTTCTGATAGAAACTGATAGAATTCTAAAGCAAATAATTGTACAAAATATTTAATGCAAAACTGATCGTAGTGCTTAACAAATAATTATTAATTTGCAATCAAGAAGGCGTGGCATTAATCTGTGCCTATTGCCTGTTTATTAAGGTTACGGGAGTTCGCAATCGATGCAACTTCATGAACTGCGCTGAGAAAATTACCAACGCATCGCCCATAGTTATGGAAACAGGATGGAGGCTAGTGCATGATTGGATTGGATACCAAGAAATTGTTATAAGCTTATTTGCTGATTGGTTTCAGATGAAGCCGACACATAAATCTCGCGTGCTCGAACATGGTTAGACCGAATGAACCAGTTTGCTTCCTAAATAGGAAAGTTGCAAAATGACCCATTTTGCTTGAAGACTTTTAATTTATAAAATTGGACATTTACTGTCAAAGTATATTTTATATTTTCATACAAAGTGTAAGAAAATTTTAATTTATATTTGCATTGAAATTGATTTCAAGGTGTGAAGTTTTTATGACTTTTATTTGCATAGAAAATTTTTCTATATTAATTAGAAAACTTTATGATATGTATATTAACACAGCATCAGCACCAAATTATAGAAATTGTCCATAAATTTTGTAATTTGGAATAATAGAAAATAAATGTGTCATGCCATTTAATCGATTATTAACTAAAAAAAAACTATTAAGTGCAATAAATATTGTTAATTTTACGCCGTGTTATCTATACATGAATATATATTAGTAAATTAGTTATACTAGAATACTAGTAAATACTTACTAGAAAAGTATTAGAAATAATATGAATGAAACTCAAATAATTAATTAAAGTGATTAATATCTTAAGTAATTACTTTCTATCTGTTCAGCTTTGCATGACTTAAGCTTTCATTTGTTCCAATCCTCAAAATTTACTTCATAAGTTCTTTACTTAACTGTAGTAGCAAACTAATCTGAGAATTTGCATTAAAGTCGATTGATTCCGATTATTATTCTTCTTCTATATGCCTTATCCGCCTGAACGTTGGCTAACATGATTTTGACTTCATCTACAGCCTCTCGAAAAGTGATCTTGTACTTTTCTTCGTCTTGTGATCTTTCGTCTCGCAGTGCCTTGTTTGCCTTCAATTCTGCTTGTAATGGTTAATTTCAGTAGTACGTACTTTTTCGGATACCTCAGAATATGACCAAAAAACTCCAATTTTCTGCGTTTTACTGTCTCTAATATTTCTGTGTCTTTGTTGACACGCCAAAGTATCAATGTATTTGTAATTTTTTCTGTCCAGCTTATTTTCAGCATACGTCGATAGCACCACAT
Source organism: Teleopsis dalmanni (assembly GCF_002237135.1). Taxonomy (NCBI): domain Eukaryota; kingdom Metazoa; phylum Arthropoda; class Insecta; order Diptera; family Diopsidae; genus Teleopsis; species Teleopsis dalmanni. The sequence goes on from NC_051847.1 coordinate 38,358,676, forward strand.
TTCAAAAGCCTTGAGTTTATTCATCGATGCAACAGACAGCGTCCAGTTCTCTGTCTCGTAGAGGAGTATTGAGAATATATAGCATCGCAGCATGATTCCGATAAAGATTTAAAAACGATCAACTTTTGCGAAGCCATAATTCTAACTATAGGATTCTATTCGCATTATATTTAATCACAACCATTCTGCGGTTCTTTATGGAGCTTTTTCAAACTTAAAATAATGAGTGGCTGGAAAGACCAGCTCAGACTGATTGGGATAATACATTTGCTGTAGACAGACTAAAGAATCCATGCTGTATCGATCAAAAGCCAGAACTAGGAAGCTACTTATGCTGAACAGAAGTGGCATCCAACTGGTTACAGGGTTTCTCACTGGGCATTGCGGAGTTAAAAAGCATCTATCGAAACTAGGTATTACTAGAGACGATAGCTGCAGACTTTGTTGCGAAGAAGAGGAAACAGCACAACACAGTTTGTGTCACTGTGATAGTTTTGGCAGATTTAGCCTTCGGTACTTATCCACTGTCTGTCCATTTATAACGAAATTTGACAACATCTCTCTAAAGCACATAATGGCGTTCTGAACTGCTACACGTCTATGGAACTAAAGTGGGTATGTCACAATAATCCGCAAAGGATGCAGTGGTGACAAGTTCCCAACCCTTTTTAAAATCTAAACTAATCAAATAAATGTAGACTGGATTATATTTAATGAAATAAATGTTGACTGGGTGATTGAGAACCATATTTTACACCCAATAACAACTTGTTAATGGATTATACAGCAGTTTGCTTTAAAAATAGACATAGAAGCCATTACATTAACTATCAAAAACTGGAAAACTAGAAAAAATATGTGTCATAATTACCATATGCAGTAAGATCTCTATGTAGATTTGAAAAAACTATAACATTAGATGTTCATACTTTTTGTGATTTCAAATATTACTTAAAACACCATTATTAGAGACCTTTTGCAATTTCATAAATTGTAAAGCTTCAGTGACACACCAAGATAGAGATTAAGGGTTATATCCTACCAACAGACAGTTACTTCTCTTGACGGGTACATAATAATTAAACTAAGCCACTAAGTTTTATTAATATTAATTTCGTAAACTTTGAAAATAATACCAAAAAAAATCCTCCCTTTGAACAATACTGCCTATGTCACTATGAAACCTTCGGTATATTAAATTTGTTCGTCACAACTTTGAATACAAACTTCTGAAGTTTCCTTTTTCCCAATTCCCTGTATTTCATGAACTTCATACATACACAGGCCTGTTACTAATAACACTCAGTTTGAGTGCTATCTGATCATACCATAAATTCAAGCCGACTATTCCATTAATGAACCGTCATAGCATACAATTGATAAGGTTTCGACTTTATAGTCTGAAAATTTTATTAACACCAAAAGCATTGCTAAAGTTGCTGGTTAAAGCTTTCTTTTTGTTAAATGCAAAACAATCTTTTGTAGACTAAAGTACTGGCATTTAATATCTTTATTAGCTAATTTATCTGAATGCATAAAATATGTATCACATCACGACATATTGGGAGAAAGGTTGTAAATGGTAAGATAACCAACGTTAAGAGGGAGTTTTTAGCTTTTTTTAGTTTTCAATTTTTTTACAATTGGAAAGTATGGTTATTAAAGAAAACTGTGAAAAGTGCGTAAACGGAATTTATGTTTGAAGTTGGCGATAGGCAAATGTATCTATTGCACTTTTGGAAAAGTGTAAGTAAATAATTTTTTTTGCAACTGATCGCTTGCTGTACTTAAACGAGTGACAAGAGATCCAAACAATCGACTTACATGTGCAGAAATGTCTTTGACCTAAAGCTTTATTACTACTCCCACGGCAAAACATGACCCTGATTAATCGCAGATCAAGTGCACTAAATTTGTTTGTTTTTTTACTTGCAACATGCAACATAGTTTGGATCAACAAATCTGCATCGTTTAGTAGACGATAACATTTTGCTACAATTTACATTAACAGCAGACAGGAAATTCAACCTAAGTTCAATAAAACCAGTTACAATCTACGATCAAAAATTAAAATAGTGTTTGCCCATACCTACAATGTAGTACACACTACACACTCATACATAGTATAGACTGTGCTACATAACCTATCTTCCACTACTTAATAGTAAATATAGTTATTTTTAAAAAATAGCTAATAATTAAATGGTAATTATGGAGCGCTAAATTTAATCGACATAGTACTCGTATCTTAACTATTTGAATCCATCTGAAATATGCGCAGGCGCTGTAGCAACAAATAAAGATTGTGAAGAAAAGTGATCTTCGTAATCTGGAGAACAACTTTGCCGGCAGCAAATATGAGAAGAGAACAACATGTGCAGCAACATACCACAAAGTGGTACAGTGTAAACAGCGCCAGAGCAACAACATTAGCAATATCAGCAGCATAAGAAATGATGGCAAGCGGCGTGGTAGCTAGTTAAGCCAATCTTATTCTTCGAGTAGAATTGGGTCAATGAAAAACTCAACTTGGCCGTCTATTGAGGTTATTGTGACAAACAAATTACAACAACAATAATAATAACAACAACAACATCATCTCGCACAAATGATGAAAAATGCATATGATCTTTATATATTACTCACATGTGCTATATTTTTGTACCGATTTCTTTGACACAATCACACAAAAAGATGAAGAAGCGAAATGGACTGACTGTCTTAAACCGCTTGATTTTGACTTCGTTTTTAGATATTAGAAAGGTGTAGTTTAATGAATATTTCCATCATTGTGTCAATTAATATTTAATACAAAAACTAATAAAAAAAAAACATATCTGAATTTTATGATTGTCTTGATCTGAAACCCACGCAGACAAGCAGAGAAAGTCACATGAAATATTATTTACGATTATAAAGTATTTCAATTGTTGAGAGTATTAATCTTTTGGAAAATTTATTGATATATTTACATAAGAATTAAAATTTATTAAACTTTTTTTATAACTCAGTAATAACTTTTATGAAACTCAGTCAGGCAATGCTGCTTCATCCACTATGGGAAATTTTTAAACTGATCAAAAAATTGTAATAAGACATATAATGAAAGCTCGATGGTATATCAGAAATAAAAATATACATAAAGAATTGAGAGTCAAGAGTTATATCGAAGATGGAGCGCCGAAATTGTTTGCTTCTGTAGATCAAAACATTGTACTGATACATGGTATACATTGAGAGGGATTCCTAGTATATCCGAAATGACGATACACACAAAGAATTGAGAGTCGAGAGTTTGAAAAGTAAATCGAAGATGGAGCATCGATATTGTATGCTTCTGTGGATGCTCACACAAAGAAGAAAAATAAGAAGAGGTGATGCAAAGTAAAAACTTTAATATTTATTTGCTTTATGAACAGTAAATATTTATTTATGAACAAAAAATAATACTATAACAATAAAAATATATGATATATAATATAATATATAATAGGATTTAATAAATACAAACTGAACACATGTAATTTCATATGACTATCATATAAAATAGATAGACAAATCGGAATAGGTATCACCCCACAATAAATTTGGTTAGGTTGTTTTTAGTACCACAGATTGTAGGAAACCTCTCCGAAAACTTGTTAATAGGTATAAGTTAATATATATAATGTTTATAAAGGTTACTTCATAAAATATGTACACATATTATATAAATAAATACATCAGATTAGCTGATACGTCATACATATATCAAGCAAGTGTTGGTAATCCACAATGTGAAAAGGATTATGGGATGAAATGTCATTAAATGTTTTGGAGTAGTTCTTGACATAACTGCTAAGTGAGCATGGCTATTTCAAACAACAATTGTAATGATTTAAACAAAAAACTCATTCTAATCTGTGTGTCCAGGTATGATAAGGTTGATCGCTATTTACTATCAAATTTGCGTTAGGTTTGTAGAAGAAAAGTATATCCCAGCGTGAAGAATGTCATTCCATACATATTTAATAGTAATAGTAAATGACGCTAGGTATAAGAAGATTGATGATTAAACTTAGTCATACCAAGTGTGATAGCAAATTACTCAACTGATCAGAAGTGTAATCGATTTCACTTTCTCATGACCAGAAATTAACAAACAAATCAATGGACAATAGAGCTTTTTGCTTATAACAGTCTCCTGATATAGATAATAGTTTATGATGGTTCCAGGAAGATTCATAATTATCAAACGATGGCAGTCTTTAAAGACTTAGAGTTTCTCACTGAGTTTTGATGTTTTTTTTTTTCAATTGAAACAAAAAACAAATAAAAATAGTCATTGAACATATGCAATATCGCTGTGAATATGATCTTCATATAATAAAATCAGGTTCCCTGAATTTATTGGTATACTCAGAAAAATTTGCTCTAACCATATACTAATTAAGTTGAGCTGATCATTTTGTAAGCAACATTTTAGCTTATTTGGTAAAGAAGATTTGAAAACCAACATATGGTATGGTTGAACCTACATATGGTATGGTTGAACCAACATGATATGTCGAGTAAGAATATGTTGACCTTGGATATAGTTAAAATCTGTTTAAATCAGCCAAATTATTATTCTGAGTGTAGGAACAGCGTTAACACTGCTAGGCTATACACAAATTCTTTAGGTCATTGGCGGATATGAAACTCAGTGGATAAAAATAAATACATTGAACATATGCAATATCTCTGCTAAAGTGGCTTTTATAAACCAGAATTCGGTTCTGTGACCTCCACTTAGGCCATAGGTAGATATGAACCTAAGCAGAGACCGTTAATGTAGTAATTCAGTTAATTTAGTAGTTGAGGAAACTTAAAAAAAAAATGGATTTTTTATATGATATATTAACTTAGGTTAACAAAAGGAATGGGTTTTTAGGGAAATACTTTTTTAATAGTTTGTTGAAAAGCCCATCGGTAAGAACAAAAAATTTTATTTGATTATAAAAAGTTAACACGATGGATCCAGTTTTGTCTATAGCAACGATTTAAAGGCAAAAACTTTGTTATTCATAAAGTTAATAGGATGGATCTAGTTGTATCTTGCGGGGTTTCTTATAAGGGAATCTGGTACAAAAATGGCAAACAATTGTTAGTTATGAGAGATAGAAGAATATATGCTAATCAGTCACTGCAACTATCCTATCAACTTCTAGGTAAAGGGTGACAGAGGACGATCTGCTGATTACGTACTGCAACCAACCAGTCAACCTCTTGTTAAAGGGTGACAAAAGAGATTGTGCTGTCCATTCACTGCTACCAGTCAAATAACTATTAGTTGTTTTTTTGTATGATATATATAATACAAAGTGATCTTATTATTGACGATAGGTAGCTTTAAAAAAATAGCCACATGATAGGAATATAGTATAAGGCAACGTCGATTAAATTGCAAAGAGCAGCAAGTATTATTATTAAATATGTGCAAATTAAAATGAATATGTAAAGTGCAATAACATTTTTAATGCCAAAAGAGGCGTAAGTAAAAAGATTGGTTTTTTTTGTTTGTTTTTAATATTTTTTAATAATAAAAACAAAACATAAAATTTAAATGCCATGTCGCAAGTATCCATTACTTAATAATCCATTGCCATCTCTCTACAGGAAATTGTAGCTTCAGCTAAGCCCAAACTAACTTAACTAGTTTTTAAAGATAATAACTTAAAACTATTAAATTATTTTTTTTTCAATATGTACAGTAATATAATTATAGATTTCAAACTAAAGTAAAGTTAAAGTTTATAACTTTATAAAATCTTTAATGAAAAACTGTTCAGGAAACTAGTATTTTTATAAAATTTATATTGATAATAAAATATTTTTATTATTATTACTTTTATAGACAAAAACTAAAACTGTTGTATTTAGTAGTAAGTAGTAGTGTAGATACAAACATCTACACTACAATGAACCTTTCTATATAGGTATGTCTAAAGTAGTTTAATACATGTCCATTTTGAATGAAGCCATAAATTATATTCCCAGTTCGCACTTTTGCGAATAACTTTGAAAAATTTACCATATAATACACTCTACGTCAAAAGCATTATAAAATTTACTGATATTCGTCTATCATATCGCATTCACATTTAAAGTCTCAATAAACTATCACAGAAATTAAAAAAATAAATTTATTATAATATTTTCGCAACTTTGCAAGTATCTTCAAATGGTGGCGATACAATTTGCACATTTTTAACTTTTTTTAAGATGTGGATATGCCATAAGAAACTCCTCTGAGCTTTCATTATAGTTTTTCCATATGTGATCTCGAATTGCACGTCGATCACCTGCCGTGTTGAGTATTTCTCACAAGTTCGTTTTACTTTAAATGGGATAACATTTTAAATCTAAACAGAAAGGTGCAATCTAGTTTATACTTGTAGTTTAAATAAAAAAAAATATGTTTAAATAAAAAAACTATTGATTTTAAACTACTTACATTAAAGTTTAAATAGTTTTCTTACATGCGATAGACAAGATGCAATTTTCTGTAAGATGCACTCCGCTGTATGCAAACATTCATTGCAGTGACTGCACATTATCTGCATTTAGCGGCTTCGATCGGAAAATCAATGCTCTTTGGGAAGTAAAAAGATGTGTGGGATTTGAACTACTTGCAAAATTGTATGCTGAGGTTTTACGAAGTATATATTGATACATACAAATACTTTTTTTAATTTTATTTTTATCAAGATTTTCTAGATATGCATTAATTTAGCATATGTTTAAGATACTTGTTGGCTTTACATATGTCAGAACTCATTCAGCAGTTTAAATATAATTTAATATAATCATAATTTTATTATTTAACAGAAAATTACTTAAGCATGAGTTGCTAAATAGGTTGAGTCAATAGATTATTAATCAATAAAAAATAATATAAATTGTAAAAAATTTGTAGTTGAAGAAAAATATTATTAAATCAGTTAAGAGAAATAGAATATTTTATTAATCTAATATATACTATTATCAAAGCAACTGACAACAAAATGTTATATATACAATAAATTTACTAAATAAACATTACCTATTACTACTATAAGCACATGGTTACTACTGCTCAGTTATTACTACATTACACTAGAAGAGCCATTAATATAATTTATATCGTTATCCAAATTTTCTGGACATGCTTATTGGACAATGGATTTTTATAAATACAGTTATCAGTGAAATCCCAAATAACACATGGACTATACTTATTCGTATATTAACATATTAAAAAGATATATTCAGTCACTAACCTATCTGTCGTTATGCTCTTGTGAAATTAGACACAACCATTAGATTCAAGGCTTGTTTGGGAAGTACATGCCATGAAAAAAACATATTTTTAATAAAACTGCACTAAAAGGAAAACAATACATAAGTTAATTATTTTTATTCTTTAATACTTACCCTTGTAAGTAGTATATACTACTTCGTGTGAATAAAGTAGTAAAGTAGTATTATTAATATATTCTTGTTTATTCAAAAAGCAACCATCTATGGTACAATATTATATACTAATATCAATTTTATACTAGAACGTACTCTGTCAAGACACTATTTGAACATAATATGTGTAGAATTATTTTTTTAAGTCAAAATTCTGACCATATTCCGTAATGTTCCCAGTGAAATTATTTAACATACATCCATTGTAAAGGCAGAATTAGTTGACTTAGACGTAACGAATGTAAAAAATGTAAACAGCAGAACACACAAAAAGCGATTGTATATGACAAAATACACCCAACGCAAAACAACATAAAAACACAAACAACACGAACTCAATCCGATCACTAAATACTTACCACACAAAGAAAGCAATCGAGTTGCTCAATGTTTGTGTTAGCTGAAACACGAACATATATGACATTATGCGTCGGGCTTGCAACTCACCGTATAAAATACAAATTCAATGAAAATGAAGAGGAAACTTCGGATAAGGACATCGTATACTGTTGGCAATACAGGCAAACGTTTTAAGGAACATGATTTAAAAATATGCACTTAGAATATTTGAACTCTTTATAGAGAACATTTATAGAGTTGATTGATTTTCTTAAATAACACAAGGTTGATATTACCGGTCTCTAGGAAAATACTATACACTTGAATCAAAGTATAAAGTTGATCGCCAAAAGTCATTTAAAGTGACTAAAATCTCAAAAGTCAGCTGGACAGGTTAGGAAATGTGTATTTTGAGAGAGAGGTGCGGGGGGTCTATTGTTAGCCGTCTTTCTTGGGAAATATGAATTATTACTACAGAATATTGCATTGCAAAAAATACCTAATTCTGACCTGAAAAGCGCTGATTCAGCAAGTTTTCGTTCCCAAGTCATTAGTTAACGAAAACGATTATTTCTGGTGAAGGAATGTCTTCTCGTTCAGTCATATTTTCTAGACCGGGCCGCAGAGACTGCTGACTTTTGCTTATATCAAAAAAATCGTTGAAGAAATGATTACCGAAACTGAGACTTATTTTGGGAGGCAAAGGCAATCGAAAGACGAATATCGTTCTACATAAAAGGTATCAAAAAGTTTGAAAAGCATTGGAATTACTTTTGTTGCAGAATGAATTTATTTGATTGAATTAATTTGTAGGTTTTCTCTTTATTTTGTCTAAAGATTTGTGTTTTTTGACTGACTAAATTACTTTAGTAGATGATACTAAGGATTTCTTTTAAATCACTTTTCTCACTGTTTATTTAGATATATTATTTTCGTTGTGATACTTTAATAGCATTTTTGAAAGGAGAAAAATAAAACTGCCTGTGCGGACCTCACTCAACACTTCATGTCCACAATTAAATTTTTTATTATAACTTAAATGAAACATAATTCATAACATATTAACAGATTAGGAAATTATAAAGTCAAAACGACTTACTCACGCAAAGATACAATAAATTTGAAATGAAAATCGCTTTATCAACAGTTTTTGTTGTCGTAAAATGATTTTATAATTCATCATTAATTTCATGTACATTTTTATTATTTTCAATGTAAAAATCGTGGTCTGAAATTTACACGTAATTCGGAACTAAAATATGCACGGAGCTGAAGAAATGAAGAAATCAAAATCTTCATTGTTGATTTCAAGTTTTTACGTTTTTCGTATGTTGCTCTTTACGACTTGAAGAAAGCATTTCTTGACTTAAAGTCTAAACATTGGAAATACTGCAAAGCATCACGTAGTCAACAAGTTTACTTTTATGGAAACATGTTTATATTGTTCAAAAGTAAATTATTTAATTGCGTTAAATAAAATAAAACAAATGCGAAAGCATTTTCAGAAATAAAAACAAAATGGCAAAAGTTCTAGTTTAGAATCCACATTCAACTCCTGATCACAGACAGCTTGAGAAATACTCAACTGCAGTGAATAATACCGCCATATATTCCTTGTTATTATAAAATCATTATCGCGACTTGAATTGAATTCAATTGAATAAAAAATATATCGGTTAATATAAACTATCAATCGGATGTGTGAGTAGATTTTCAACTTTTTCCTGCGTCGCCAACATTTAAATAATGATTTAATAATCAGTTACATATGTACATCCCACTTAAAATGCGTAATCTGGCATGCGATGCTAATTATTTCCATATCGTGTTTTAGTTTAAATAAAGCAGGTTAATATTTATTTAATGAAGCGTGTCGATTAATCTTAATACATTGAAATTGAGTTGCTGTGTTGTGGTAAACAATCCATTGATTTATGCTCGGCAAACGTAAAGTCTAATTTCGTTTTTTGATGCATTAACCGCAAAAAGTTGGAGAAGAAAATTATAAACAAAATAGTTTGCTAACATTAAGCTTAATATGTATAAGAAATCAACACAAAAATGTAGAATTTTGAAACTTACCATAAGTTAGGTTAGGTTATACCGACAACCTATGTGGAGGTCAATTGACCCATGGTGCTACCGTGTAACGAAAAACTCAGGGTTGAAAACCACCAAGAACCTTTGGCGAATCTTAAAATGGTACTTCATGGGAGGTCTTGTAGTGGGACATCGAAGAAAGGGTCCTTAAATATTGAGTCGCAGTCGTGCATAAACTGGGCAAAAACAAAATATATGAGAAGCGTTGTCATCGCCCTCCCCAAAACTAAGATAGATATAATTGAAGGGGAGATTCTAATATCTAGCATGGTTACCTAATCTACAATGACTTCTAAATGAGAGAGTTAAAACTTAGCATAAATCATATTAGATGTACTCATATGTACGTTTATGACTTCAAGTCGAATTCTTTCTAGAGTCCTGCTAGTAATTAATGCAAAGTTATTGACAAAAACCAAAAGTTCGGCTAAAAAAGTAATATACATATATATATATATAAAATATATTAGGCTAGATAATGATTATTCCTTACCGAGTTGTTTAAAAAAACTAGTAATGGTACCCATATTATCGCCAATATTTTCGATAATCCCATAATAGTGTTTTCTCAAGAATAAAATCAATAACTACAGCCATTGTAACTATAATTTGCTTTAATACTGCAATATTCCAGAAGACACTATTGTCAGTTTTTATTTTTGTTTTAATTTTTGAGTCGTTACTTCGAAAATGTTTAAATGCTATTGTCAGGTTATGGTTAATTTCGAAACAAATAGCAATAGATGTAATCTTTCTAGCAAAACGATTCTTAATTTTCTTAACTGCACGACCATTCAAATAGAAAAAGTAAATAAAATTAAAATTTCCCAACTACCAGGTAAAGAAATGGTCTCCTTTACTGATGGCAGTAATCACACCCATTCTGAAGAATAAACTCTATATATTCTCAATAGAAATATCGCTTTATAGCGCTGTCAGATTGAAAGCGACAAGCATCTGAGAAGCGCTTACATACGGATACAGCTGCATTTAACAGTGCCAAGCTGTCTGTGTAGAATGAGATAGGATTATTTAAACTTCCAGACAATAATTCCGTCTAGAAATGAATGGAAAAGAAGAAACTTGCAAAGCACGATATATTAATTAACTATTTTCATGGATGGTTCAAAAACGGACTACAGGGTAGACATAGGCATTTTCACGCCATTTACAAATATAAATCATTTTCTTAGGCTACCTATTGAAGTCATGGTTTTTAAGACCGTGATTTATGAGATATAACTTCTTCATAAAATCAAAGTTAAAAGAGCGGAAATTGTCGAGCTTATACGACTAGTTGATATTACTCTTATCAGGGTTTCTGTATGTAAGAATGTTAATGTCAATGGAAAAACAAATAATATGGCCGGCTTATGTGCTTTCTTGGTTATATCGCTATAGGTACCGGTTTATGTGCACCTGGAAATCGGTAAGAAGGGTACTTACTTCTACTCTGTAACTATAATTGTTATTTTGTGCTGCTAACTAAAATTAATGGAGCGGAATGAGGATCTTTCAATGAAAGCCAATATTTTACCGGTTAATTACATGCTAAAATCAGTCGAGAATAGAAATTTCAATAATCACTTCCTGAACCAGATCAAAGCCGAACAAGCACAGAATATGTAAATAGAGATCTTATCCCTTTTTAAATAGAGCTGCCATTTAGTTTTCTTAGGTAGACTCATATTTTTTAAGATATTAACGTAAGTCATGGTGACCCATTTAAAACCCATTAACAAGTATTAGTTAAACATTTGTTTTGATAAATATTGAAAGCAATTTCACAATTTCTTCTAGAACTAAAACAAATTTTGGCATTAATTTTGTGAAAGTTGTTGGTTCGGAAAACAAAGAAATGTACGTTTGCTTTTAAGAAGCGCCATCTATGTGCCTGACCAAACAGTCTTACATAAAAATTAAAAATGTAAGTATATTTTAATATGCCGTACAAGAAGTTAACTACAGTTTTAGTGTTTTTAATCTTAATGTTAGTAAATTTACCTATACCTATGTCTGAAGAGCCTTTAAGCGAATCCATTGATTTATGAAGAAAATCTTGATATGGTGTTTATTGAATTCTTTCATTAATATTATTATTATTTTATTATTTCATTATTACTTGTTTTGTTTTTACTTTTAATGATAATCACAACCAAACAAAATACATGCTTATGAAAAATGGTCAGTCAAATACCGTCAAAGTCTATGTAAGACAATTATCGCCGTCCTTGTGATTCATCACACTGATATTTCATTTAAAAACTTTACTATCTCATTAATGGTTTATAAATTGTATTTCAAGTCATTTATTGTAATTTCACTTTAGATATATACCTTTTTTTGTATTAACGACTTCAGATATCATTTACTTGTTGAAATTTATAGTCAGTGAGTTTTGTTGGCTTTTAAATGATTTAAAGTTTTTTAAATGATTTTAAAGTTAATGTCATATTGATGTAATTTCTTCACAAATACATTATATGGATTTTATTTTTATGTAAAGTGCTTTTATTGTTGGGTTATACGAGTATTGTTATTTGAAAACCAGTATTAAAAAGGAAAGTTTAAAATCGACTAAACGTTGTCTATTACAATAGCTCAAAATATAATATTAAAACAAGTCAAATAGTTTACTTTAGTTTAGTTAGTGTAAAAGTTTTAAATTGGTTTTTATAATAAAATTAATGCTTAAATGTAGCATATAAGGGTTCACAGCTTCATTACTTGAATGCGTCTCGGTAATTAGTGGTAACTTATCTTTATTAGGTGATAAATACATAAGAGAAGGTGATTCAAAATTAAGGAAGTAGACAGGATTATTGCTTAAATTAAAAAAAAAACAAAAAAAATATATTAATACTCTGCACTAAATTTGTAACTGCACTAAAATCATTTAAAATTATTTTATTACGAGGAAAATGAAAATAAATTTAATGAGAAAAATATAAAAATAAATCCTTTTTATGTCAAGATCAGTAGTTACATATCCGTGGGTTTATAAGCAAAACTCGTTTCCAACGAAGATGCGGAAATCATTTGAATTGCAAGTGTCATCAACTTTATCCATAATTAAACATGAAACAAGTTATAAATGTGTTAATACTGTGCTTCTACGACAGGACGAACAAGCTTCACTGATTACATTGAGTCCATTAAATAAGCATATCATTACGAAACAAATATCTATAAAAATTATGCGTGGGGATTATCATAACAATTTGGAAAAACTTTAGTTGAATGACAATTTATTAGTAATTTTGTGTATTAAAAAATTAACAAATTTACAATAATTGCATACCACATATATGGAACGAGTTAGTAATCAAGAAGCCAATTAGAAAGTTACTTAATAAAATTCACTCTGGAGAAGACTATTTTCTTGAAATAAACGATTTTGAACTTTGGTAAAAATATGAATTTAACATTAACTACATTTAATTTAATTTAAATTTAATTAAACTGAATGTCTTGCTTACTCACTTAGTTTAATATATTAGCTCACTAATATCTTAAGACCTCACTTAGTCGATTAGCAGCTCATCAATATGCAAAACTTTTTCAACAGGCTGCCAGATTGCAAGCGATCTTAAACAAGTATACAGCAATGTGTTCTTCAAGTTCGAAAATGTTCAAGTTCGAAAAAAAAATGCTTTGTAAAAGTTAAGCAAAATAATATAGCTGTGGTTTATGCTTCAGTTCTTAATATACTCTTAGTTCAGTATGCGCAATTATCACATATGAAGTGCACGTTGACTTTGTTTGCTGACGCATGAAGTCTACATTCAATTTAACATTCTGCAGTCAAATTTGGAAGGGATATAATTCCCGATAGTGTAATGATGAAAGTTTGGAAGAGTTCCAAATCTATAGATTTGACAATTTACTCATAACTATTCTCTTTTCTATATGAAATTAATTTCTTACCGCATAAAATAAAAATTTATAAGTAAAAATTAGACTATGTTCTTTATGTCTCTATCTGAGTTATTCGACTGATAAGCAGCAATGTCTTCTCAACTTATAATAGTTAAGCAAATTAATATGGCTTTGTTTTATGCGTTAATCTCAAAAATGCAAACAACAAGCCTAATTATAATCAGCGAATAAATAAAAAAAATTAACAAAAGCTTTATAATTAAATAACATTAAGTATATGCTGCTTTTGTGTCGTGACAGCCGAGACTAGGGTCAAATTTAGTAGCTTGCGTTTCCTGATACTTACAGTTGAAGTATTATGTATTCAATAAATATTGTCCGCTATAGAGTCACTATCCACTAAATAGTGGGTCTAAGAATTTACTCCATTAAAAATTGAATTTCTCACTATTATCATTTTTTCAATTTGAAATAAATTTCTTGTCATAGGACACAAAATCTTGTAGTCACAAATTAAGATCTAGAATATATAGTTAGAAATACTTAGGTCTAATTTTTAACAGAGAACACATAGATGCTTATAGAATAGAAACTCTTGAAAAAACACAGAACATGCGATGATGAATTAATAAAGTAAGACAAATACGAAATGACGAGAACCACTATAATCTATAAAGGATCCACAATAGTACTCATTGATACAATGGAGGTGCTAGGAAGAAAGAACTAATGAAAAAAACAGGCACCATCTTTGCAATTGTGTAGGATTAGTTAGAATGAGACATATGTTACTACTAGGTAAGTCGATGAATTAATAAGCTTGGTGAATATTCTGTATATTGATTTTATGCTATAATAAGGTAGAAGGAAGAAAAATATGAAGAAATAACTTAACACTTCTTTTGTAAATGTGTAAAGTTAGTAAGAATAAGACATTCCATTAGTAATGTCAATCAATTAATGAGCATGGTGAACATTCTATACTTAGATCCTTCAATAACAATTTTTTTTATTAACCAGACAAAGGAAGAAAATGATAAAGAAAGAAGTGATGGGCCAGGCTAGTTAGATGAGATATTCTATTGGGAAAATCTTTAATGACCATGGTGGATAATCTATATTTCGATCTTCTAAAAACAATTTCTTTTATTAACAGACAAAGGAAGAAAATAATAAAGAAACAACTGAAAAGTTCTTTCGGAAATGTGTCGGGCTAGTTAGATGAGTTATTCTACTCGAAAAGTCTGTGAATTATACAGCATGTTGGATAATCGGGCAAATCAGTTTTAAGACTGAAAATTGCATATTCAATCATGTGCTAAAGAAAAAGCGTATATTTGGTGAACAGAAGAACAGTAGCTCTGTCTCTACTAAAGTCAATAGACCAACAAAGGTCTTAACATGGCGGAAGATTGGTGAAAATAGATGGATGTTTGTAGAGCTAAATCTGTTAAGCTGCTTACAATTGAGTAGGATTTAGATATATAATGGAAACGCTATGCTTGTTCGGAAGTTGAGAAATTTTGTTAGTAAGTGTTTGATTCTTTATAATAAATGTTGAACATATCTACTTTATCATATATAAACACATTATAGATACTATGAAAGTCGAGAAATTTAGTTAGTAAGTGTTTGATACTGTATTTTAAATATAAAATGTTGAACATATCAATTTTATTATATATAAAACAATATAGATTCTCAGGAAGTTGACGTCTTTAATAAGTGTTTGATACTTTATTTTAAATATATTAACATTAGATTGTAGATTATAGATTATTATATGGTATATAAATAAATTATAGATACTCCAGAAGTCAAGGAATTTAATAAATGTTCAATATATTATTTTAAATATAAAATGTTAGAGATAACAACTTTATTATACATTAACATATTATAGATTCTTAGGAAGTCAAGGTATTTAATAAGTATTCGATATTTTATTTTAAACATAAAATATTTAGCATATATACTTTATTATATATAAACACATATTATATTTTTAATTTTAACTTCACCTTATAACACATTTGTTTATTATAGTATATAAATATTTAATTTTTTATAATTATTTTGTATTTTAATTTACCTTAATTCCACCGGTCACTGTTATTATCGTTAAATATTATATATTAATTATTAGTTTCCACTATGAATTCACTAATTTAAAACAAATTATATATTGTATTATTAAAAAACTTCGTTCAAACTTTTTTATGGTTTTATTTAAACAAAAAAAAAAACAGTAATATTTTATGTTTTATACTTCAAAATAACTCTAGGCAAGAATTTGTATATATAATATATTAATTTATTATGCTTCGTGGAATAATGAATAAAATTTCTTTTAGTACTTTTTTCACTTTTTTACTTGTTTTTTTTTAAATTTCAATAAATTCTTATAGTTAATTTTTATTATTAAATTTATTATTTATTGTTTTGCCACTTAAAAGCTAATTTAAAAAATGCAAGTCTAAATTATTAATAAAATTTTAACTCCAAATGCCAATATTTAGTTATGTGGTTTAATGTTTATGAATATATAAAATAATATATATTATTTTTTTTTTTTTGTTTTTTGTTCGATTGTGTATAAAATAAAGACTTCAAAATTTATGTCTTTGGCAACTTTACTTTCTAGTAAAATGCATTATCGACATGGGCATTTTAATCATATGGCTTAAATGCATTTTTTTCTTCATTAGTGAAAATATTTTTTTTTTTGTTAATTATATGTATAATATCTATAAAGTATGCATGTGTATATATTTTTTTTATTTTTATTATGTATAAATATAACATGTAATTTCTTTTACTGTTAAAAATGTTAAAACATGCAAATGCCGCTCATTCACTCATAAAAATCAGACTTAACTTCGCGATGAACATTGAAAAATCTTTAAAAAATAGCACAAATTTGTTTCAATACAAAAGCACAGCGTAGCGGAAACAATAATAAAAACTTTTTCAAATAACTTTTCTATTATTAATAATTTTTATTTTTTATTATAACAAAACTTAACAAACTTAACAGACAAAAAAAAAAAATTTGCATTATAAAAGTTAATGGCGATCCGTTTAAGTTCATTCGCGTCGCGTCGCGTTTGCGCTATATTTGAAGACGAAAAATATTATTGAGCAATAAATTAAAAAAATAAAAATTAATAGTTGTTAACTTTCTTATTGACATGCAAAATATATTATATATTCACAACTCTCTTCACGCTTCATTCTTTACTTCGGAGCTCGAGCGCAGATAGACTCCAGAATTCTACGTCGTTCAGAAAATTAGTTAAGAAGTTGCGTGGAGGTTCCGCGATCGTACGTATTTGCAATGCAATTGTGCGCACATGCACTTCTTATCACTACGAAGACCGCGCGCTGCACAAAAAGACACATCTTCGTCGCTCTAAGACTTTCTTCGCTTCGTACCGGATAGGTGCCAGTTTTGTTTGCGTTCGTACGTTCGCCACACAAAAATCGTGTCTGCTTTGGTTAAGCGCTTTCTGCAAACTGAAACTGTGATTGAACTTCTTTTGCTACTTCAATTTTTTCGTTATTCATACAAAAAAAAAACAAAAAAGTTGCAGACTCAAGAAGTCTATAAGTTTTACCTTGGGCTAAGACATTTGTTTTGTTTTATTTCTATCTTTTTTTTCGTATTTTTTTTTTTTGTTGCTTGAATGGAACATGTGCAGCATGAAGTGCTATTTTATAGTGCAATACTTTGTATGCAATCTGAGATAGAGAGAAAAGAGATACGCAGATCAACATTGACTTATGAGACAACCACTGAACTAGTTGCCTGCGAAAGCAATGACTTTATCTTAGAATTAATTAAAAATTTTTAATTAATTAATACATGATTCCAAAACATTGTTAATAAAAAATTGGTGTGAAAAATATAAAAGAGCTAAGTCGTAAATAATAATAAATATAATAATATGAAAATAGTTTTAAAGATTAAAATAGTTTTAAGTTCACAGATAATGAGTACTTGGCAACTAAATTATTGTTGTTGCTTCTTTATTACTGTTCGAACCACAGTTTTGGCTCGTCATAAGACGCAACATATTCAATAAAAAAAAAAATTAACGTTAAAAATATGTTTTAAATAATTTCTGTAAAACTGAGAACTGAGAAAAATAAGTGTAGAATTTAATTATTCTTGCAATTTAAGTGGATCCATAGATATTGATTCAAAAATGTAGAGTCGCGACTACTTAAGATCTTATACTTATTAGGTTCTAATACCTAAAGGCTAAAGTATATAGAGTCATTACTGCTTTAAACTTTATCATTATTAGGTACCATAGCTTATGGCTGAAATATGTTGAGTCGCGGAAACTTTAGTCCTCATCATTATTTGCATCCATAACAGTCGCAGTTATTAAAGGCCTTGTCGTTATTAGTTTCCGAATTATTTCGTTATCAATATAAGGTACATAAGCTCAAGTATGTAACGTAACAGTTATTTAAGACCTCATCATGATTACGCTCCGTAGCCTATGAGTTCAGGTTGAAGTTACTTAAGTTCTTATTATTGTTAGGCTCCGTAGCTGATGGCTAAATCACATACATAAATTCGTGGCTTTTTTAATTCTATTTATTATATGATTCCATAGCTTTTCGTTAAATCAATCGCAGTCAATTTAGTCTACATTATTATTTACTTCCACAGGTCATGGCTAAATGACACCATATCATGCGGCTACTTAAGTCCTTATCATTATTAGCTTATCGCTCAAGTTTGTAGACTTGCTGAAATTTTAGTCCCTAACATTGTTAAGACCTGTGAAAAGCTCATGGCTAAATCACATAGAGTCGTGGCTACTTAAGATCTTTAGAACTATATGTTTTCATTGCTAATGACTGAAGCATCTGAAGCTATAGCTACCTGCAACTTAATCCATTATTGGGTTCCAATGCTTATTAATCTTGCGATCAGTCCAGAATCTATACCTACCCAGGTTCTCCTTAGCAATGCTAGATATAATATTATAATATTTAATAATAATTACAACTCTAAAGTTTTAAAATAGAAGTTTTAAAGGATTAATAAGATATTTTGCCTCAGACATCTTTTTTCAAACCTCCTAATTTCTCTCTCAAAAGGGGAAGAATAATATTTTGTAAATATTAATAGCATCCTGTAGAATAATTCTGTTTTTGGAAATTTTTAAAAATTTGCTGTTTTTGAGATGAGGGATGGAAGTGAAGGAATTGAGTTTATCTATCTATCTATTTATTCGTAGCAAACTTAATGAATTGAAGACAAAATTCGTTTCTCTTAAAATAAAGAAACAAAATTTATTACTATTCTTGAGCTTTTTTATCCGAAACCCAAATATCTAGGAGTAAAATCTAAAATCTTCGATTAATCCAAAAAGATAAACAAATATTTCATGCCGTAATCGTTGAAGAGTTACGATTGTTTGCTTTCAACTTTGATTTTTTATGGTGATTTTATAGAAACGAACTGACTAAAGTTCTTCTATTTTCAAAATATTATTACTAGGCAAAAAATCTAAAAATCTGTGTTTATGAGCAAAATAAAATTTTGGGACAGATTAGAAATGGATGAACAGCTGAATTCGTACTAATAAAAATTTTATGGATTCCGATAAAGTTAGCTGGAATTTATATCACATTTGGTCTCTAATGTATTATTGCCCAAAAAAGATGTCTTTTAAAGCATTGCAATTTTCGTAATTAATTTAATAGCTGAATTGCCTTGAAGTGTTTTATGGCTTCTATGGCGCACTCTTTTCAGTTTTAGTAATTCTTTCTTAACAACTTTATCACATAAAAAAATAAAAATTTTCCGGACCAATTCTTCATTTTCACAACGTGAAATAAGCATCGCCCGAAGTATGAGCCACAAAGTAATTGCAAGCAAATTTCCTCATTGCCGGCATCAAGAAGAACGCGTCTTAATAGTCGTCATCTGAGATCAAGCATAACGATTGTCAGGGTACTGCAATGGCTTGTGTGTGCTGTGCGTGAATTCTAATGACATAAAAGCTCCATCCGAAGAAAGAATACAGCAACGACTGATGAGCACTTGTCAAAGGCACTTAAAGTGAAAGAAGAAAAAATATTTTGTGATAGCAAGAATTCTCTCAAATAATTTCCATAATTACAGCTCGAAACTAAGACTGTAGGTCAGTAGGATTGATGGTTGTGAAAAATATTAATTTTGGAAAAATTTAGTAAAAAATTTTCTTTTCTTTTGTTCTGAAGTCTTAAGGATACTAAAATTTACAAGACTTGTAGGAAATCTCGGTTTAAAAAAGAATCCGAAGAATATGAATATGAAACTTGTTTACGGACACATTTTTGATTTACGCGGAGCGCTTCTTTTGAGAAGAAGATTTATATAGCGTATCGCCTTTATTTTGTCAACATACGGTTCTCATAATTGCATCCAACCTACTTTTGTCATATGAAAACATTTTGCTAAGACTGTATCATCTTAATTGTTACAATTTTCTCATGTGCAGTCTCAAGTTATCGCCAAGTTGGCACTTGGATTGACCATAACTGATGTGAAGGAAATTTAAGCCGTTCTTCATCATTTGGCCTTATGTAAACGTACGTGCTTTGAGTTCTTAATGAAAAGAATTCTTAATCTTATGCAGCATAAATATGACAACGAAAACTGGAACAAATAGTAACAAATGGTGTTGTTTTGCCTCCGGAACTTGTTCTTGCAGCCATCGTAGGTTAAGGAAAAAATGTGCTTAAGCAACATTTACGGATGACATAAGAATTGAAGCAATTAAATGAAATTAATTTGCAACAGGTTTCCATCTAATTAATATTCTCTTTCCTAATATTGTAAAGTTCTAAATGAAAATTTTAATTATTTGGTGATAAAAAAAGTATACAAATTTTTTTGGTACGTCACAATTTATAACTCAAATTTTTTTTATTGAAAATCAATTTTAGTCAAGTATATATTGACCATTAATATTATATGACCTCTTGCCATTTATCGAATAGTTTGTTAAATACATCGATGAAGAACTGGTGTGGTTTATCGATGAAAAACTTAACCAAGTAGTCTTCAAAGCGTCCTCGGTTGGGCAATTTCTGTATTATCGAGTTAAAGTTATTAACTCTTAAAGTTCTTCGTCGATAAAGTACTTTTCAAGGACATCTCGGTCGGCCTCGATCGACCAAACCTCTTATTATCAAAAGAGGTTTGCTCAAGTGTGTTTTAGCAGCTCTTCGCTCAGCGAATTCTTTATCAAGAAGAGAGTTTTGCAGAAGTCGAAACAAATCGTATTCAAACGGTGTAAGACACGGACTATACGGTACAGTATCAAATCCTTCCAACCAATACCTTTTATTTGTTCAAAGTCATCAAAAATGTGTGACATTACTGACATTATTATGTTGAGCAGCACTACATTTTCTATGGATCAATTCTAACCGCTTTTCTTAGATTGTCTTATTCAAATGATCGATTTGTGAACAGTATAGCACCGAATTAACCGATGAACTCTCTTCATTAATAGACAATGCCTACATACCAAATTCCAAATCTACCATCAAGGTAGGATGAAGTCTCTCTGAACTGTATGATACCGTGCGAGGCTTGAGACAAGGAAACCCTTTATAATATGATCTCAATTTCGTTATGGAAATGATCATGCACAGGACAAGTGTTCATCGTAATGGAACAATGGATCTACCTCCTTGTTTACGTCAACGATACTGATATAATTGGACGTAGCAAGCTCTATGTTACAGCTGCCTTTGCTGCTAACGAAAAGGCATGTACAAAAGTAGGTTTAGTGGTGTAGGAGGACAAAACAGTATATAAGTTACAGGTAGTAATGTGTTATCTACTGGTAGAAATGTGTGGACGACAAGCTGGTGGCTGGCGGCTATACTTTCACAGAAGCATGGAATTTATCACAAAGTGATGAAGCAGTACTGGGAGTTTTCGAAGGAAATGTTCTTAGCAAGATTTTTGGTCATCTACAAGTTGACAAAGACCACCACATCGCATGGAATAATATGCTGTCTTGGCTTGGTCATGCTGTGAAAATGGATAAAGGCGTTCTAGCGCAAAAGATGTTTATAGTGGTGGTTAGCAGGAAGAAGGCGTAGAGATAGACCGTGTTTCTGGGTGACTGATCAAGTAGATGGAGTAGTAACTGGTCTTAATGTTCAGGACTGGAGACGACGCGTTAATAGTACAGGCAACTGAAGTGACATGCTGCGTCAGACCGAAACTCGGTAATGGGTTGTTATGTTCAAATAAAGAAAATGAATAATGATTGTAGACAATTTCACTCAATATTCACTCAATATAGCCTTGTTTGTAATCAATTCAAAGTTTGGAGTCTTTTGTGCAGGGCCATCGACTTGTGGCTATGATTGTTTGCGTTGGGTATTCTAGTATTTGATCAATTTTTTTAGCCAATAATAATTTGCTTCAAAAATGGTTTAATTTCGTTGTGGTTTAGTAGTGCTTCCCTGATTGTAATTTGGTCAAACGAATTGCTTTGGCTGAATTCATGTGGTATCTAATCGTCTTTGCTGAGTACAATATTTTTAAATGGTACCAAATTTTCATGTAATTGATTTAAAGACCCCGTTATCTTCTGACAGCTAACGTAACAGGTTCGCTTCATCAGTTGTAAGATTCAATCAACTTTTTTAGTGAGTGTTTCAGTGAGCGAGTTGGTTTTTAGACATTGAAATTTCCGGAACGGAATCTTACAAACAATGTAAGAATGGCTGGGACATCTGGACGATGGCAAAAACATGTTTCGAATCAAAATATTTTTATTCTTAGATTTTTAGTTTAAATTAAATAGTGCGAATATATTGAAAAATTTAACAAGAAACCCGTAAACAAATTGGGGAAATCATATTTACTTATCACTTTTAACTTCATCTGGTAATTATTTGTCCAATTTCAACAAAATTTGAAACGCTATCATAGTCATAAACGTATACCCTCAAATTATCTTTTCTACTCTCAATCACTCCAAAATAGACCTATTTATTGTTCTCGAAGAGCAGCGTTTATTTTTTTATAAATACAAATTATGTGATAAAGCAATATTGGTTTTCTCCGAAAACTCCACAAATTTTTTAAACCTAGCATGAATATAACATAATTGTATTTTAAAAAAAATTTTTATTCAAAAATGTGAAACAATTAATTTTCAAAAAAAAAAAATAAAAAATTACCAAAAAAATTTCCCATACCGGGAATCGAACCCGGGCCTTCTGGGTGAAAGCCAGATATCCTAGCCACTAGACCATATGGGATATATGAGCAAGATGTCACAGTACAAATATAAAATATTATTGCAGCGCTATCTATCGAGAAATTATTTTAAAAATAATAACATTTTACCGCATGTTTAAGAAATTATGTGTACAGTACAAATAAAATTAAAATTCAACCAAGAATTTAATAATATTAAAAGTTTTCTACTAAAAATAAATTTTTTATATTATATATAATATAATATATAAGTAATAAACGATTTATGTAATTTATAAAAAGTTACTTTATTATTAATATTTTTTTTTAAGTAATAAAAAAAACATTTATTCAATTTAACTATAAATTATGTGTTAATATTTCAATAGTATATATTGTACATTTTATATATATATTATTATTTTTGAGATTATTTCGAGAGATTATTTTTTATTTTATGTGAAACAATGGAGCATTTATTAATTAAAAAAATAATCCTCCCATTGATTGGTATACACAAAAGAGATAGAAAATATTTAAGTAGACTTAATCATAGTGTAAACACATTTTTAAATACTTTTAAGTAGTATTGCAAACAGTATTAAGAATAAAAAAAGTAATACATTCAAGTCTTACCTTGAGTACAAAAAGAGTAATATTTGCAATAGTTGTAGAAACACCGTCTGTTCCAATAATCCGTAATAGATCGAATACAAGCAGATGAAATATTGTCGGTATTAGAAAAACTATCTGTGTGGAGGGGTTAAAATAGTAGATGAAAAAAGAAACAAGTCTTGAGTTGCATTTTGCAGAGCAGATTTTAAGCTCATTCTAGCTTACATTATATTTATATAACCCGAATTTGTGGTAGAGAGAGAGAGAGAGAGAGAGAGAGAAAGAGAAAGAAAGAGAGAGAGAGAGAGAGAGAGAGAGAGAGAGAGAGTTGTCAGTTACAATTAATAATTACTTATTCAAATAGCATCGAAAGCAGATTTAAATTATCAACGCTTGCTTGAACCGCTATACTCGGATATAACAAATTTAGTAAAAATTTCTAGTGACGTTCTTTACTTACATTTTGTTAAATAAAATTTATTTTTTTAAAAATATATAAAAATTATTAATAAAAATTTTATCATTTTGAAAATTCCACTAAAATTGTTTGAAAATCCTTCTCAGTTACGAAGTAACTGACAATAGACAATTCGGTTTTATGTTTCTCCATAAGTTTGAAGGTTTTCCATAGTTTATTTCTACGTGGTATAAAAAACTTGAACCGTGGGAAACATATCAATCTAATATTTAGAATTACATTTTATATTACAAATATTATTATTTATTTTTTAAAAATTATATTAAAAATACACTTACATTAATTTTGGATTTTGAAATCTTGACTGCATAAAATCATTTAATTCCACTTTCTTAATACTCTCTTCACTACTTATAATTGAAACGTCAGATCTGGAGCAAAAAAATTACAAGTTAACATAATAGACTAGTAGAGGGATAGAAAATAACCAGTTTTAGTCAGTGAAATCAGTCTTATGTATCCAGCTATCGTAATCTATTACTACGGTATAAAATTATTTCAATTAGTTCAGTCAGAGAGACAGTCATGAACATTCATATGACTGTGATTATAGGACGTGTGCGAGTTAGGCTAAGTTGATGCTAAACCAAATGGGAGATTTTTTGGGATTTTTTGCACTGCACACATTTAGCTATTTATTAACACGTATCGACACATCACTACATTATCGGCAGAACTTAGAATTTCTCTCATTTAGAACGCAACTTAGCCTAACTCGCACACGTCCTAAACCGAAACTAAGTCTAACAGTGGTAATATCTTAGTAATATACAAATATATTACAAATGTATATGCTATAGACTTACGAGCGATCATTATTAATAATAATTTCAAGAATATATCCATCTTCACTCCTTTCTAGTAATTCTTCCTTGGTCCCAATGAACTTCATTTCACCACCAGATAAGATGGCAAATCGTGTGCAGCACATATTACAATCTGTCATACTATTAGTTGTCAACAATATTGTCATACCAGTCGATCGCATTATATTGATAAGTCTCCATAACATGATTGTTGTTGGAGGATCGGTGTTGCTTATAGGATTATCCATTAATACTATAGACTTTCTTCTAATGCAACCTACCGCCATACGTAACATGTATTTATTCATTGTAGTGTAGTGTTTCACTTTCGTCGATGCAACATCAGTTAAATAAAATGAACCCAGTAGTATTTCACAAACATCATTTATATTTTCAATACCATTTATTAGGAAATGCAATTTCAAGTTTTGATAACCTGTGAACTCTTCAAACAATGCATTCTTTCGTGCCAGATAATCAATGTCAGAATAAATTTCTTTTATAAAAAACGCATTCATATTTTTATTGTTGATTCGGACAACGCCAACTGTAGGTGGGGTTACACCTGCAATAACATTTAATAAAGCGTTTTTTCCAGACCCATATAAACCGACAACACCGAAAGATTCTTCTCTAAGAGCAGAAGCGAAGCATTTTTAATTGAAAAGATCAAAGAATAAAAACTTCGGAAAAAATACTTACTTTTCGATCGCAAATGTCACGTCGTTCACAACAAATTTTTGATCTTGCTCCACTTTAGTTACGTGATTAACAACGATTGTCTGCTGCTGCATATCCGCATCAGTCATATTGTCCACTCGTGTAATTTCATCCTCAACTGATTCATCAGGTGCTACCTTATTTATGTTGTATTCACTTCCAAATAGTTTGTTATTGCTTATTCATTTAGGTAAGTGGTTGCCACTTATACTCACCTGTGCACGTCTCGTACCCAGTGCAGTACTTCGTTCATAAACCCACTGTCCGTGAGCACAACCCAATTGAAGAAAAATACTCCGAAAAACAGCATGAAGGCCAATTCATCTAACCTTCCTGATGTTCCCCAACTATATTTTGAATCTGTAGAATTTAATAATTATGAAGGTATTTAAAACTATAATCAGATAAAGTATTAGATCTTACAGCAACAATTTGTAGTTCCATTGCAATTTTCTATAGTTATATTTGTGCAAGCTTCTTGCACTTTTTTATGAACGTGATAATCTTCTATCGCAGATAGCACTGCATAAAATGGAACTATACTGAGGATGAAAGACAAATGGTTTCGAAAAGTAGTAAAGTACATATCCAAAATACCTAATATTACAAAACATGTTAATAATAATATATCAGGATCATTTATTAAAATTTTATTTAGTCAGTTATAAGTAAAAGATGGTTGGACTGCCTAAAATGTTTAAAATAATAAGGATAATATATAGTATTTTAAATACTGGTGAAAGTAGTTGTTTTTATATTGTAGGCACGAATCTGTTGTATCTGTAAGATCTGTGAGTTTAATAGCCGCACTAACACCATGTTTCCACCTGTTTCATTTAGACAGTTTTGCTCATTAAATCCGCTAATGGGGATAATTTATAGCACATTCACATTGTTATATTTAGGCATTTGCTCATTTATATAAATGAATGGACGTTCACATAATAATGAGTTCACTTAATAATATATCACACACATATATATTAAATCATTTATATACATTTTATATATTAATTACATATTAAATTAATAAAAACGAAGATTTTATTAAATACTTACTTGTTCAGTGCCTTTGTCTTTACCTCAGGTGTTTGTTTACATTATACGTAAAAAACATATGACACATAATTCAAATTTAGATAATTTCCCACAAGGGAAATTTATTTTTAAGGGTTGCATTCGATATTTTTCGCCTTAATGAGCTGATATATTGATGATGAGCTCATTTATATGAAACCTCTTTGTATTGTAAATCATACTATAATTAGAAAAACTGCCTAAATGAGACAGTGTGAATACGCTATAATATAAGTACTTTTAACTGCAGTGGAAATATAATATACGCTCTAAAATTTAAGAACAAATCAGCTGATAATCATATGATCAGAATTGGAAATCTTAAATCTTGTTCAATGGTGTTTAAGATATGTTTCAAAATTTCTGTAGCTCCATTCTACAAATTATCTATATTATATTTAGCGGAAGAAGATCTCATTTAACGATGTTTTCATAGATCGATAGAGATCGATATCGCTTATATGATGGGTTTAACATCTGTAACATTTTTAAGTTGTAACATCAAGGATCTTATATTTTTTTTCGATGGGTTCTAAAATTCTACTTTTCAATTTGTTAGTCAACTTGACCTTTCTATCTAAATCAGGTTAACGAGTATTGTCTTAGGGTACATCAAAGCCTACTTGATATTTAATAATGTACTATGTCTTTTATTATAAGTATATGTTAAAATATATTCCAGCACTTGTATTGAAGTTCTAAAGTCTTCTATATGTTTTTACAATAAAATTTCAATAATTTATTAAAAAAAACTGAACTTACCCATAATAAACGCAGCAATTATTAAAGCAGGTACCATGTGTTGTTCTTGGATATGAAAGGTACAAAAATATAAAAATGGCAACATATATATTGCAACACATATTATAATCACAAACAAATCAGCTGTAGGAGAGTTTATTTAGGTATAAGTAAGTTCTCATCAGTTAGTGTTAGTAAAGATATTTACCCATATCTGAAAAGTAATCACTTTTTGTGGAGAAGATGCAAATAACAACAGCAACCACGACGATAGGTATAAATAAGAAGAAAATCAGTTGCCATATGAGATGTGACACCCAGTAGATCCAAAAATGTAGTCCATTTATGAATTGTATTAACTTGGCATATGTAGTTCTTTCATATGTCACGAAAGATACACTCGATATACTTATAAGACAAACAAAAACCATTACAATCAGCACTAATATTGGTTGCGAAACACGAGTCTTATAATACTGCACTAAAGATTCGATCTCATATTTTTGTGGATAATTTGTAACAATGATTTCTTTATTTGAACCATCAGCTTCTCTAAAACTCCGCTATATAGAGAATTGAATCAGAAAAATTACATGGAAGCTTTTTACTTACCGTTGGTATGCCGTCAATGCCAAACCGAGAGATAAAGGAGCTGAGTGTATATAATCACCGTTAAACCAGCAAATGATACCATCATTATGTACAGTGAGTCCCGCTATGTACAGCTTTTTAACAGCTTCATATTTTTTATCACATAATTTTAATATATATTTATGAATAGGCAATGATTCCGTTATCTCAAAATGGTACCGGTCCCCAAACGATGAAACATAATCTATGTACAAGTTGAGAAATTCAAGTTGTGAGGCATCTGTGACATCTTTTGATTCTAGTAGAATAAAAGCTTCAGGATACTGTGTTAAACTAAAAGTCATAGGAACTAAAGGTTCTATCATTCTGAACGGTATAAAATATAAAATTAGCATAAAAGTTATCATTACAACACTTAGAAGTATATGAGTACAAATATGATTGGATGTGTATAGAACGTTCTTGTAAAACATCGCATAAAACTGTTTGCAAAACGTTGATTTCCCCTTTTGCACCGCATGATGTTGGTTGAAGTTCAAGGGAACTGAAATTGGAGAAGATTGTAAAGACTTATTATTAACGCAAATTTTTATCTATGTAGATGTAGTAAGTATCAGTAGTAGTATATTTCAAGTAGTAATTTACTAGTTTATATGAGTTGTGATCGAAAAAGAAATTTTATGCTCAAAATTCGTATGCCCACGTATAAATCGCATCATTTAAGTTGTACATATCATATAAGTCGTTTGATATTTCAAACCTTTTAGCAATCACTCCATTGAAAACTTTTCTGATCAACAGTGGACGTGCTAGAATATATGTAACCGCCCACAATTTTCAATCTTCCGAGGAACATTTGTACCACTTATGAACTCGTAGCTGTGACATAGAAATGCCGACAAAAGAATTCTTCATTATATTAAATCCTTCGTTGCAATTCAGAAACTGTTTAATCCGACGTATGGCTTCATAAAAAAATTTCCAAACAGATTACTAGGTATCTTATATGACAAACACAAACAACGCATCACAACTACCAGATATTGTTGTTGGTTATATAGCCCGCGGGAATCAAAAGCCGGTAACATGAAAGTAATTTCATGACAACAACATCGGTTAATACACCCAAAAGAATTACTGCTGCCTGATAGTTAACATGATCATTACTGACAGTACAACAAATACACCAAAAAGACTAAACTCGATAAACCAGATATGGGATACAAAATTTGATCAATTATCTCATCACATTTCGATCACACCCCATATACTCGTACACAAAGAATGAACTTACTTGCACTATGTTCTGCTATTGGATAGATACTTTTCATTCGCTGTAGATTATATCGTTTCTGGGATTCATCAGTTGCATTTAAGTACACTTCATGCAGACTCGCATAATATACCTTAACTGCTTTTATTCTTAATGGCTGAACATTTTCCTCCAAATTTCGGAGCAATTCCGCCATAACGTGAAAATAATCATTTGGTATGTTATATGTAAGTTCTATTGGTGTATCAGTTTCAGCAGCAGAGTAAGGCAAATATTTTTTAAAAAGTCGAATAACATCGTCAGTTTGAAAATTCTCCATTTTAACACAAACCTTAAAGACCAAAATATATAGTGTATATAACTAATCTGGAGAACGAAACTATATCGACATGTACCGATTTTGACAAAATTACTTAGCTATGTAGTCGTCATGTTGGAACAACGAATTTTGATAAACTCGACTATGAGCAAGTTTGGTCTGCGCTACATACCGATATTACTTAGACCTTTTTTGTGTAATCAATATCAAAGTCTTAATATCTGAAGAATAAAACTATATTGTGTAGTTTAATGTAAAAGTTATTCCGTATGTCCGATTTTACTAAAATCCATTGTCACTTCGTAACGTTTGAGATACAATCAATCTGCTTAAATAACTATACAGTAATCCCCCCTATAACGGGGTACCCTTATAACACGTTTTATTATTACGCGATTTCAATTCCCCGTATAACTCGGGTATTCTCTCATATAACGCGGGGATTTGTACAGTTCATAATTAGCTTCGCGTACCTGTACACGTGTGTGTACAGGGTATACGGGAATACCCCTATAATGCGTTTTCCTATAACGCGGAACCAATCTATCGCGTTATAGAGAGAATTACTGTATTTAAGTTACGTAGCAATTGTCGTGGAAGTTTTTTAAACACTAAACTAATATATAAAATATATGTTTTACCTTAAGTGAAGTAATTTTTTATATATGTATGGCTTACCACGTTTTTATCATATGGCTTACCACGTTATAGCCAGATCCGAGCGTGTCTCTTAAATGATAAGTTTCTCCGTAGCAAACTAAGTTGTCATTGAAAATAATACCTGCACGATCACCTATTGCTTCCACTACATAACTTAATTTCGTAAATACAATAATTGTGCGATCATATTTTTCAGATGTTAAAAATTCCATTATATCATGAACAATAGCTGGACTGGCCGTTGTGAATGGTTCTGCCAATATGATAATCGAAGTATTTCCACACATAGCGCAAGATATTAAAACCTTTAATCTTATATCGTCTGATAGTTTTAATAGTTTTTTATCAGCAAACTTTGACAAATCCAATAGGCTTATATATTTTTCCACGTCACCGTCCACCTGATGATAGGTTAAATTGCGTAAGTAACTATAAAGTCGGATATGTTCTCTTACAGTTAAATTTTCATATGAAAACATATCTGGAACATAAATACCGATATGTTTGCGAAGATATTTGAATTTGGTTTCTATTTCCGCATCCAATATCATAACATTACCGGATGAAGGCGTTACTAGTCCTGCCATTATATATGCTAAGAGAATGTGACTTTTGGTATTATTTCCTAGCAATACGGTTATTTCATTTTTATATGCTACCATTGAAATATTTTTGAATGGCTTAAAAGTTACTTGATCGAGGGAAACGGTAAGTAATTGCCCAGGTTTACTAAAATAGGAAAAAATTTTAGCGCGCGACTGCATCGAATTTCTATTCCAATTGAAAAGTCGTGTCTTATAAATGTGCCGTATTCGGTGCCAAATGGTTTTTTTTATAAAGTCTTCCAAATATAATGTTAAGCAAATGTAAAAAATGCAAGAGATAATCATCATCATTAGTACAGAGAAAAAAGTATAATTTCCATTCATTGAAGCATAATTGAATATATCATCCCAATCACATCTGCTATAATTTTCCTCGTAATCACTAATCCAATCACATCCATAAAGTAAAGCTAATGTGGGTTGTAGTGATAGCAATATTCGTACCCAAAAGTTGTGATTTTTATGAAAACTGTGATTAAAAAGAAGAAGAGCAACTGGCAGCAACCAAATAGTAATGCAGATCAGCTTAAATAGCACTTTTGTTCTAAAGAATGACACCGTTACCGAGGCATAACATAACATGGCTGCACTCAGTATCATCAAAAATGTAAGTAATAGTTTCGTATTAATATAATTTAAAACTGCCAAGTCTGAACGGTAATTAAACTGCAATTTAATAAAATAAAAAAATTAAAAAAATTTCATCCATTTAGTTATACTAATCTAATACTAAAATGATCATCAGTAGCTGACTAAGCACATAAAGAGCATAAAAAGAAGATCCCCTCAAGCATTAATCCTCTTAATAAAGGGGATCTTCATTTGGATAATATATTATTATATATAAATAATAATTTTCTTCATTTTAATATATTAAAAAGCCCTTCAAATTCCAAATACAATTAAAAATTTTTGGTAGAAAAACATAATGGGTTTTTCGAGGACCCTCCCTTATAACCACTCACGATTAAGCTACAGTTGCTCACTACATTAGCTGAAAACCATTTTCTAAACAGATAAAAGCGCTATAATTCAAAAAATTAAATCACAAATCAGTAGTAAATCATATTATAAAAGTACAAGAAAGAAGAGCGAAGGAGTGAGAATATATCCACTCAGTTCTAGTACCACTTCGTATGCAATGCTATAATGCTATTATCTGCTTAAACAGAGCCCATAACTTTTTAATGTGATTACCTGCCATGGAAGCTTAAGGCCACATTAAGGCCGGTAATTGTCGCCATTGAAATTCCAAGGAATCAAAACCGGAACTAATTATACTTACACATATACATATAGTTCCATCTTTGGTAGAGAGCACTCGCATGGAAAATGGAAGCCCATATCCGACAAAGTAAATCAATACATCATTCTAACCGTGTAAGTTTGGGTTTTAACGGCAGCCACCACAATACTCTCATTAAAGTGGCCAACCTCTAAATATCAGGACACCTTAAGTTGTGGGTTCTAACCCCTATAAAGTGAAACTCATTTACAATGACATATACATACTTTAAACATTATCGTGTTAAGCTTACTGGATTTAAGTTACCTCTTATGATAGGCATGCCTTACCTCAGAAATATTTTAAACTTTTTTTCGGCAGGGGAAACTTTTATGTCGTTGATTACTATAATCCATACATTGAACTAGAGTCTTCCAGCTATTATAGAAAGCGACTGTAGTTTAATCGTAATTACATGTACAAAATATATAACTCGTTTATATCAATTTTATTTACCTTGAAAAGTACAACTAAAAATAGGCTGATACCAAAGCAAATTATATAAGACGTTACAAATTTAGCAAACCAATGCATCCATACATCTATGCCTAATAATTTAGTTTGTATTAAAGTACCACCTTCAACGTCATGTATAATACTCTAATATATGGAATATAGATAGATTTAGTTATAATAATATTTGAAACAATGAAACTTACCAATTGCATATAGACTGCAGTAAGCAAGTAACCACCATAGATAGTCAGGGCTAAATATACACCATTTGCAGTAAAATTATTTATATTTGCAGCTTCGGGAAATCTGCATATAGCTACATTTGGAACTTGTTTACTGTGCTTCATAACAGCTTTAGATACAAACCATTGTATATATAAGAATAATTCATGTAAATAGATATCTTCATCGGGAAATCTAGTAACACCCCTAAACGCGCCAACGATATTCTCTAGACTGTCCGTTTGCCAAGTCGCGTGATTAGGCTGCGTGCGCAATTCACTGGGAAAACGCAATGTAAAGTGAATTTTATCCGGTAATTCGGTAATACCGGCATATGAATCCTCAAATTCTATTCCAGCAAAATATAGATCTTTTTCAAGCGCCGTTTCTAATGCATTAGCGTTTTCATATCCATAAATCATGGGGTGAGATTTTGGAAGATTGTAAAATGTTAATATTACTTTTGTATTTTCCTCCTCCTTTTTAGCTCCATCTATTAGGATGTCTTTCAATATTTCATTGGACGGTGAAAATGCCAAATTAAATGTTAAATTACGACCATCATAATATCTGTAAGAGAAATGAAGATATTTAAATGAAAATATTGTACAATATTAAATCTTAAACTATATTGAATATTTCTATATATGCCAAACATAGTACAAATATGCTTTAAAGTAAGAGTTACCCAGAGATACTAGAGATACCCACCTTATAACCGGTGCTTTTTAAGCTGCAAAAGAACTTAAAATGATAATACAACAAATGCATATTGTTAGCGTGAAATTTTTTTTATTATAATCTGATAGATATATTCATGACATATATATTTTGAATATGATTTCCGTCATATATCCGCCGCGGCTATAGATTAAATAATCCATTCGATTAGTCCACTTTTTGACTATTTTTTGCAATAAATATGGCCGTATGGCCATATCAATAGTGTCAATAGTGACATGAACATCCTGGGTACATTTAATGTTCATTACTTTTAAATTATACAATCAGGAACTTAACATCTATTGGTTTTCAACAAAAAACACAAACAACTTCTTACACTTCATAGTATCAAAAATTATGACGTCACAAAAATAAACATGTTATTTATGCTTTAAATTTTACTAAAAAAAATTATATGATAATCAAATAAGATAATTTTTTGTTAAATAAAATAAAATAAAAAATAAATCATAATAAATTTTTTAAAAAAATTCTTGTCAGAAGTGGGATTCGAACCCACGCCCTCAGAGAGGACCAGAACGCTCAGTCACCTTCGTACGAAGGTAAGATTTTACTCTTGAGTCTGGCGCCTTAGACCGCTCGGCCATCCTGACATATGAATTGCGTTTGACGAAAATTAACTAAAAGTTGTGTGGATGTTTAAATATATACCGAAAATATATTAAATTATTTATAGCAAGTGATTAATGAATTTATGAAAAACATTTCATGGAAAGCAATGAATTTTAAAATTAGCCTAAAATAATTAAATCACTATTAATTATTAAAATTGTCAAGTGATATAAATATAATAATATTAAGCAAAGTCTACTTTTTTTTTTAGTTTAAAAATTTTTTAACTGAAAAGTTGTAGCTTTACAAAGTTGCATGTGTCTTAACAAAAAAAAAGGACAATAATTTGCGTTGGCTCTGAATTTAATTATCTATGAATATTATAAATTAATTAATGTTATATGAAATAAAATAAGAACTTCAGTTTCAATATTCATAACACATTTGTTTTATTTAAAAGCCATTCCACGTGTCTTGTTTTACAAATTGCTTTGTTAAATAAAATGCAAATGTTACATTTCACATCACTTATAGATAATCTTATCTATATATAAAAATCATATAATCGTTTTAAACATACGTCTTAACTAGCATTTAACTTAAATATGCTTCTTATGTATTGATATTGCTTTTAATTTTTGTTTTTTGAAATAAATAAATATTTAACAAAAAAATTTCCCATACCGGGAATCGAACCCGGGCCTTCTGGGTGAAAGCCAGATATCCTAGCCACTAGACCATATGGGAGGTTATTGGAATTGTCATCATGGAGTAATAGAAACTAAACAGTTCTATATCAGTAGTTTTACAGTCTAATTAGATTGAAATGATTTAAATGATCATTTAAATCATTTATATGAAACTAATTTATATGTAGAGGTATGACAAGAAAAGTGAAATTGCCATATTTAATTATACAAATTTTTTATCAACAACCATGCTTTACCTATATTAATAACATAAACATCTGACCAATAACAATGTGGCGCTGTATGTAAAAAAACAATACTGACGAAAGCTTTACACACAAATAGCTAAGCTTTTACAGTGATGGCAAGAAAAGCACAAAAATACCAGGGTTCAGAAAAACACTGTGCTGTGCACAAAAATGCAAAACACCACGCACAAATGTTGTGCGATTCTAAAATTTCACACCACAAATGTGGTGTGCGAAAATTTTTGTGCACATCTTAAGTGCACATCTTGTGTGCACAAACGAAACGCACATTTCACACGAGTGTGGTGGAGTGAAATAAAACTCGCACACGCATTCGGTGTTTGTGCCGAAGTTATTTCGCACAGCACATTGTGTGTGCGGCAGCCAACATGCCCTCGCACACAACGTGTGCAGAAAAGAATACGAGAAGCACATTTTGTGTGCAGGCTCGAAAATAAAAATGCACCCAAATGTGCGGAGACGAAATGTCTACTGCACGTTTGTGTGAAATGATGATTTAAAAGCGCACAATATTATGACAAATATCGCAGCAAAATAGTACGGAAAACTGATTTGTATTAATTTTGGTCTTAATGCGAAATATTTTATTGAAGAAATAATTTTGTATTTATATTTTAATTTTGAATTTATTATTAGATTTACATTTATTGCTTATATTACTTATTTTTTTAAGGTTTATTAATTTAAAATATGGGAATAAAGTTAATTTCACAATGTACTTGAAAACTTTGTTATATTCAATAGGTACATGAATTTAATAGAGAAAGAGTATTTGTTTCGAAATGTTATAAGTAAAGATCGGTTCTACGGATCGTACTTTGAAAAAATTAAATATATCAATTTTGGACTACTTCATAAAATTTTATTTAATAGTAAGTTGTACACTAAGATTCGTTAGTAAGGTTATAAAAATATTTTTTACAACAACATAAATTAATTTTGTTATTAGATTTCACTTAATTTTTTATCTTTAATTACAGTTTAAATTTTACAAAGTTATTGAAATAATTTAATAATTTAATATTTTAATTTCTTATTAAAAAATATATAATTTTTATTACATATTTTTTGAAATAAATTTTCATTTAATCTTATTAATAACATTGCTGAAATAATTTTTTCACTTAAATTATATCTCTGCTTACTTAGCACAGTAGAAAGGGCGCTAAAATCCTGCTACCTGTTCAAGAAAATATTTTCTTAATCTTTCGCGTTTTTTAATGAATGTTAGATACTCTACCTAAGTGAATACATATTTCTGGAGAAGA
Source organism: Teleopsis dalmanni (assembly GCF_002237135.1). Taxonomy (NCBI): domain Eukaryota; kingdom Metazoa; phylum Arthropoda; class Insecta; order Diptera; family Diopsidae; genus Teleopsis; species Teleopsis dalmanni. The sequence continues at coordinate 38,395,072 of NC_051847.1, forward strand.
AAAATACCTATTTGTGGCCCTCCCGTATTATCTTTTTTAAACTGTTGCAAAATTTATTAAACAAATACACCAATACCAATACCTGCTACCTGTTCAAAAAAAATATTTTCCTAATCTTTCATATTTTTTGGGCATAAAAAAATCTTCCTAAAATATGTTTTTATTTTTTTTAAACTGGTGCAAAACTTTCCAAACAAATACTTTAAGTTCACTTACTATATTTGCATTTAAAAATGCTCAAAGTAATATACAAAAAACTAATATTTTAAGTTAAAATACAAATAAGGTTAAGACAGTTATAATTTTTAGTTTACATTAATTAACAAAAATAATTATTTTAAATATTTGTTAATTTATGCAATTTTTAACATAAATTACGATCCCAACGAACGCAAATATCAATTTTTTCAAAATTTGCAACAAAATAATATTTTCTATTTCAAACAAAATTGTGAAGTTCCTGTAATTTTTTCCACCCTTGGGTGCAAGCGCAAAATCGCACATTTGTGCACGTTTGTGCATCGCACATTTGTGCACGTTTGTGCATCGCACATTTGTGCACGTTTGTGCAGTCGCACATTTGTGCACATTTGTGCAAACGTAATATGAGCAGCACACTCGTGTGCAAAGAGAATTTTTTGTCGCACAGTGCGGTGCGAGCATAAAATTTTCTCGCACATCTGATTGTGCACATTTTTAAAAATCAGTCACACAGCACAAATGTGTGTGCACGAATCTGTGTGCACAATCATCGCTTTGTGCGATGTGAAATTTAAAATCGCACAACAAATTTGAGTGCGTGCATTTTTTTTCTTAACACCACAAATGTGCGTGTGCATATTTTAAAAATAATTTCCACTCGCACAGTGCAGTGTGCGATTTTGTGCACCACATTCCGAACTCTGAAAAATACTGAATGATTTTTATATACTGAGGTTTTAATGTATTTTTTTTAGCGATTACTGTAAAACATGTACTGTTAATTAAAATAAAGGCATTTGCATTGCGTTGGCAAATGCCATTTTGCTTGTAAAGTTCTTATTTAATTTATTTATTTATTTGACATTAATTTTTATAATCAATTTTTTTTACTACTAGTAAATTTTTTTTTGAATTAGTAAATTTGTTATTGCATATTAGAATTTTATTCAGTTGTGTTTTAATTGCAAAATTAATTTATTAAGAACAAATTGAATGACAAATTTTGTTATAGTTTCATTAATACGAAAGCAATTGAATTTAACGTATTATTTTTCGTTATATTAACTTTAAAATATCTCTTAAATATTTAAGTGAAAAAAAATTGTTAATATAATATAATATAATATATATAATATAATATAACATAATATAATAATAATATAATAATAACATATTTTTATTGATATATTTAATTATTTATTTTCTATTTGGATGTTGTTCTTAAAATTAAATTCTAATTAAAATTATTCTAAATTTTCTTTTTAATCTATATGTATATAATTATTAAATTAAATTATATTAATTAATATATTGTTAAATATTTAATTTTCATTTCGCATTTGCCATACGTTTCTCATATGTCAGGATGGCCGAGCGGTCTAAGGCGCCAGACTCAAGAGTAAAATCTTACCTTCATATGAAGGTGACTGAGCGTTCTGGTCCTCTCTGAGGGCGTGGGTTCGAATCCCACTTCTGACAAGAATTTTTTTTAATTATTTTTGGTTCAAATTTAGTTAATTTTCTTTTCATTTAAATTACAACAATGTAATTAACTTAAATAAAATTTTAATTAAATTTAAAATACAAAATATGAATTTTGATGAATCTAAGAAGTTTTTTTATGTTAACTAATTTTATTTTTTGCAGATGCTTTTACACATTTTTATATATTATATATTTCGTAAATATTTTTACATTCAAATTAAAATTAATTTAATTTTTTATTTATAGTATAATTTACTTTGTGAAAAGTATACTGCATCATATTTTATATTATTTAATTTGTTTTTATTGGAAAAAAATAAAAAAATATGAGCACAAAAATAAATAGAGTAATAATATTATTTAAATGTTTATTTAAATCAGATATGAATATGTATACATATATATTTCACACTATTCCACAATAGCTGCAACATTTTAAAATGTGGCTAAGTCGCTAACACTTAGCAGCATATTTCTATATTCAATCAACCAGCAATTCTTTTATTTCACAATTTGTATTTAACTCATTAAATAATTAAGCAAAATTACCTTAGCAAAAAAAAAAGAATATATATATACATATATATATATTCATAATTTTTATGCTAGGAATAACTTTGCTAAATTATTTAGAAATTTAGATACAAACTGTGTAGATTGGGAAATAAAAGAATTGTTGGTTGATTGAATATAGAAACATGTTGCTAAGAGTAGGCGAGTAAGCAACGTTTCAGAATGTCGGAAATGTTGCGGAACAAAAATAAACATGTTGCAAAGTCTGTAATTGTTTGCAATACCATTCCAAACATAAAATGTTTGTAAAACCATAAAAATGTTGCTTCATTTGATTATTTTTATGTTGCAAAGCAGATTGTTGATGTTGATAAGTCCAATAATAATTTTTGTGTCCAAAAATGTTTTTAAAAGTTTTTGTGGCTTGAAAGAAAAAATCAACATCCTTTATAAAACTGTGGCTAATCCGTTCGTTTCAAATTGAATTTTTATTTGCAAGAAATTTAATTATTTAATTATTTATAATTATTAAATTTATTATTTTGAATTTTGGCAGCTACACTTTTCTAATAGAAGGTAGTTTAAATGAAAGTAGGATAAAATTGAAGTCCGTCTTAATTCCCCATTCTTCGTGATTCTGAATAGAAACTTGGCTATATTAGAACGAGTCGTACACTCTGAGTATCTGGCCAATAACTATATAGGTGCCGTTTACTGCATACCTACGGTTGCATGTACGGTTTCATGTATAAAGAACTGCTTAGAGGACTGAAAAGATTACCGCATTACGATATATCGTAGCGCATTCTTATCTGCCATTGACACTCTTATGGCGATCCTGAACACATTTCTTGACGGGATATTGTCTGTGAGCTCAAGTGAAGGTGTGAAGGTGCTCCGGTATTAACTTGGAAATCAGATCGTTTTAATTAGACCTACTGCAATCTATGAGTTTATGTCTGAAATATATTTTTTTATTTACAATTTTGCTTAAACCAAATCATAAGAAGTGAAAGTTTCATTTTGAGAGTTTTCAGGAGTTTTATTTACATGAACTTTTCTTTAAGTTTCCGCTTATAACTCCGTTTTTCTCTCAGTTTTTCCATTTTTAAGTAACAACAACATTCTAAGAAATATTTTTAAAGATTTTATTTGTTTATTTTTTACCATTCACATCTTCCGTTCTCTCCACAGCTGTGTTGTTTTATAAAAAAAAAGCAAACCCACATTGTTTCCAGAATTGCACAGTTGCTGTAGAGTTTCTTTGTTTCTAACCATTGTCCGAATTATTTTAATTGCTCCCCGAGTTGAGCGGTCTTTGCAACTGTCTCAGGATTTTCTTCTACTCTTGGACATTTTACGATTTTCTTTCCGAAAAATAAACCAAATTTATTGCATTGTAAATGTTAAGTTTTATGCACGACAAACTTTTCTTTTGTGCATTTTTTTGACTGGTATTTGCTCGGAGATTCCAAATCCAAATAATGGATTTGGGTAAGTTTTGCGACATTGTTTACAAACAAACTGTACGAACTGCACGGAGTCTCTTGCAATGAAAGAGCATTTTTAATTTCCTTTAGGATATGTCTTCAGTTCACTTTACTGATTTATGCAGTTAATATAACTAAAAGTGGAATTATAAGACTACAGGAGTTTACAGGTGAAGATGACCAACGAAACTTTATGTTGTCATAAAATGGTATCTCAAGAATTAAACAAACCGAAAATGCAAACACCCAATAAGTGGGTTGTAAGTGTCAAGTGTGAATAGGATGTGTAGCGATTTACGTCTTAAATGCTATTTTAGAATCAGTAGTAGCAAGTGATTAAGTGCCTTTTTATTAACGTTTTATTGAAGTGCCTTTAAAATGGTCATAGTTACTATTATATTACAATCGAATATCTTAATTAAAACTATGAAATAAGGTCATATGGTATGGATCATAAATGCTTACCAGCACTCTACAGTAAAACGCAGTACGATAAACATAAAAACTTTACAATCTATTGATAGAGTATTTCTTATTAATACTGAGATTTATTGGAGAACAATAGTAGGTCGCTTATAAAGTAAAGATATTATTCGAAGATTTGACTTTATTCATTATTTTGTACTCCATCTATTGTAAGTCAATGATTCTAGGCCAAATTTTTAGGTCATGCAAAAGCAGAATATGGCGAGAGCAACTAAATAATACTCTATTTCGGCGAACTGAATTTTATTAAGAAATCGTTGGATGTGGTAGTAGTTCGAATCGCAGCTAGGTTGGTGGTGCGTGCAGTCGGAGACTACGACAACCCAACCCCCACCTCCTTCTCGCGGTAAAGCGGTTAGAATATTCCCAACGTAAAATATACCTGTCGTAAGAGGTGACTAAACTCCTGGAACCACCCCACATGGCTAGGAGTGTAAATGGTAGTCCACGGAGGTCAGTGCGGCGTCTATCAACGCATTATCTTGATACGTGAAAGCATCAAGACAGATTATTAAGTAAATCACTGGTAATGTCATGTCCGAGACCATGAAAAAATTGATAAGTTCGCAGTAATAAAAATTTGAAATTTCTACGTTATTCACTATAATAAAATTTGGGACACCTACAAAATAATTTAGACGATAACTCTTTTATCAAGTTCTATCAAAATACATGTACTCTTCCTGTTGAAGAAAAGGTAAGTTTGACTGGGGTAAAATTTAAAGAATCGTTAGGTATGATAACAGTTGGAATGAAAGATGGTGCTTGCTAGCAGAGACCACATAAAAAACTAATAGGTCCGTACTGACATCAAATTAGAATCCTGAAAGGCGGCTATTTACGAATTTTACAAGACCGTTCATTTGAACAAAAAGAATGAAGTGTAGCTCTTCAAAATTGTTGCTGCAAAAACTTTTGTTGGAGTTTAACAGACAACCAGATAGAAACAGAGAAGCTTCAGGGTTCCTTTGTTGCCCCGATTGTTTATATTCTCAGTAATCATTATAGTTGATAATAATTAAGAAGTACTCTACTAAAATACTAACTTTTAATCGATCGAATGACAGACAACACAGATTTGGAGTATGTGTCATCAATTATGTGATTTAACATGATATCGTTGATTTTGCAGTTACTTAAGGAAGATTACTTATTAACTACATTATATAGTATCAAATAAGTTTGGAATGAACGATATACAGCAATATCAATATTTTTCTTTAACGAGATTTAGAGAATTCACAAATAACTGGCTTTGTGGATTATAATCTATGAATCTAATCTAACTGCTTATTATAATTTATGAAATATTTTTTATTATTATTTACTTACTCTAAAATACCTTCCAAATTATTGGGTGCAAAAGTTTTCTCATCTATTCTCTTAATTCTGTATTTGATACGTGCGAAGATCAATAATAATACCAGAAGTATTGGTATAAGGAATTGAAAAGCCAGCCATCTTATGTGGTGGAATTGTTGTCGTAAATTATTTTTGGTTAAAAGTGCAATTTTCGTCAACATTCTTAACTGAAAAACTATATTAAAAAAATTCTAAAACTACTAAATTAAAAATATATCAAAATTTTTCTCGTCGATTTCAATGATTACTTTGATAGTAAACTTTTGATATTATAAAACCCAGTACCAGTCGTTGTCTATCAAATTCCCATTAAACGATCTTATTTACGATCTGTAATTTTAATACTATTTATGGTTTGAGAAAATTAAAAAAGGGATTATAAGCTGAAGATGGTTAATAATAGTAAAAAACCAAATGATCAAGTAAATTCAATCAGTACATCACATTAGGAATCATAACAAATATATCGACTATCATATCTTAATGAGAAAGTAGTGGGCTGTTAATATCGATACTCGGATTGTATTTGTACTTCAACACATCAATTATACACTCCCCGAAGATTTTAGTTAATTCAAAATTCGTACAACTCGAGTCAACAAGAAAAATTGTACTTTTGTCAAGTCCAATCTAATTAAATCTTTGAATAGATTTAATTTAATACTAAACAGTAGTTGTTTAATTGGACAAATTCCTGTCAACCACCAATTTTTAGATATGGGGCTTAATGCCAATGATAACTACAGATTCTATATAGTTCAGTGTGGAATTTATACTGATCTTATCTACTTGTGTCCTGAGATTTTTGAGAAATGAGTGTCTCCATTCGGTTTATATTCGGTTTTTATTTGTTTTTCATTCGGAATTCATTCAATTGATTGAGGTCTAATGTGATAATAATTTATTTGATCGAAACAGAACTTCAAGGGTTTTCCTTGATTGTTTCATTAATCAGTCAAATTTTGAGCAGTAAGGAACAGAATTTACTATTGCACCAAACTGGAGCAACTTATAATAGATAATTTCCTTCAATTCCAGCTAACACAACATAATCTTTTTTGCCGTTAAAACAAGCGTTGGATACGTTTTTAGAGGGTGTCCGGACTGTGGATTAAACTTGCGTTAGATATACTGGTGCAATAGTAAATTCTGTTCCTTACTGCTCAAAATTTGACTGATTGAAACCCTTGAAGTTCTGTTCCATTATAGAAATGCCAGGTCATATCTTTGACAACTTGAAAGCAATTGATTTTGTTGGGATTTTGATGCATCCACTATATCAGAAAATCCTCGCATAATCTTATAGTTAGCAGTGTATCATTGGTCCTTCTATTAAAGAATAATAGTTCTCTTTGTGCATCTGTCAGCGCTTTTATCTGTTAATATATATGTCTTTATAAACAAAGTTCTCAGTTTGTGAGTAAACCTAGGAGCTCATTGTCAGTTCAGGTGCATCAAATGCATAAGGGAAAAAATTATTCTTTAGGCAGAACTCCCGAAAATAGGTTTTTTTTAATGTAAAATGGATTTTACATATATTAAAAATTTTGAAAAAATTATTTTAAGTATATAGTAGATATTTAATTTGTAACAAAATTATTTAAGTAAAGATTATAGAAGCTTTAGTAAAGCTAAAGATGAATTTTTTTTTGTTGTGAAAATTTCAATTTAATTATTTTTAAAATTACTAAAATTTTTTTGTTATAATTTGTGTATACTTAAAAATGTGTGATTATGATAAACTTAAAAAAAATTAATATAAATCAGACGCTGTTTACTTTAATATTAATTTATGCATAAAATTTCAATTAGCATATTTACAAATACTTTTGTTTATTTATTTTGGAATATAGCAAAATAAACTTTGCATTACAAAATTAGTTTCTGTATTGTTTGCTAACAAATATTAAACAAAAATTGAAATATAATTAAAACATAAATAAAAGTACAAAAAAAAATTAAATAAAATAAAATCGTAACTTTAGTTTATTATCATTGGATTGATAATTAAATGCCGCGTTAATGTGGCACATTAAATGTGTCTGTATTGTTTAGGTAATGCCATAATCGATTTAAGTGGACTGACTAGATATGTCAAACGTCACATAAGGCTATCCTTTTCTTATTCATAAGGACTTATATTAAAATTAATTTGATGTGAAGGGATTCATTTTTCTTTAACATTCTCCACTTATAGCTGCCTAAGTTACGAAGTTAACTATTAATGTACCTTCAATGGCATAATAACATCTGCATATTCTAGATTTGAAAAATATTGATATATTTATGCTGCAGTTCAATTAACCTGTAGTCACCTCAGGAGTGAATTTGAGATACGACGGGTCGGAAGATATCTCATAAAGATACTACGGAGTTCAAGTATTTGTTGAAGTCGTTAGTTAATGCATTAAAAACGATATGATTTCCAAATAGGAGCCCATTTTCTATATCCTTGAAACCGTATCGTTGTACTTCCCAGACTTCTCAGGACTAAGACAAAGGAAAGCACCGTACTCCTATAAAAACATTCTTAAATTCTCAAAATGTAATTTGAGTTTGATAATGGGTTTCATTACAGGTCATTATGGTCTGAAATATCAGCTTTATAAACTACGATTATTTGCTCATTTGGAATGCAGATTATGCCTCGAAGATGAGGAAACTACTATGCATATTGTTTGTGACTGTCTAGCTTTAATAACACACAGAAGAAATTTATTTCATATAGAATTTCTGTCACCAGAATAGATCAAGAGCTCTTCTCTAGATTTAGATCTGGACTTTATTCACAAAGCTTTAAAGGACTTTGTGTAGTGAAATTGATACAATGAACTCTTCTGGCCGTAATACGGGTTGTTGGGCGATTTCATGTAAAAGCTTTAAAAATTATAATTATAATAAATATCCTTTTATTATTATTATTATTATTGTTAGGGGATGTGGCACTGCGACCAACGGGTTTATTGTGCCACTTTCTGGGCTTAGAGTAGGTCTTTAAGCCCTGTTGCGTCAATGAAAAGTAGTATAGACCTACTTTACAGAGTTTTATTGCCGCTACAGTAAGAATTCTTGTGCTGATTCTAAGTTTTTCTTTTGATAAGTTCATACCATCCTGGTATCGCTTATTATTATAGGTACCAATAAGTGATTTGGATTGGTTAAATTCTGGTATATTATCCCAGTAATGCTTTTTATTCAGGTTCTTCTTTATTTTTATGTTAGAAAGGAGCGTATTATATCCTAGTCCACAAAAAGATTTCGGTCCCATCATCAATTTAAATATTCTTTTTATACAAACACGCATTGGGACTACGATCTGTGAGATCTGTTATAACACTAAAAATAGTAACAAAGCAACAATAAAAGTGAGGTTTGAGAAATTAAAGAAAATTATTAAAATCCATAATAAGTTAATAATAAAAATAATTATTATTTATTAATAAAACTTAATAAAACCCGTATGGGTTATTATTGGTTCTGTTGTTGTTATTGTAGGTGAGTAGGTGTTTTCCATACTCTGTTTAATTAATGTTTCCATTATTCTATAGTTATGAAAGCCTTAATTATGTTAAGTAATATAATATGAAAAGTTAACTTAAGTTATCTTTGAACAGTTTTTATTGTATTTATAATTTTTAAAAAACAATATTAACTTAAAAAAACAACAACTACCTACGCAACATTAGCACAATAAAGCCTTTTTATTTTTAATTTCCTTGGGCACTTAACAACAAATTCTGCGAATTCATATAAGCCACCATAACAGTTGCTAACGTCAAATGCAAATTTATTATTTTAATAAAGTTTTTTAATTACATTTACTGTTTCAATTTGTGAAAACTCATTTAATTTACAACAAATTATAAGTAGAAAAACATAAACACAATATTATGGCTTAAACATGTGTTTGAGTGTTTGAGTGTGTGAGTGTTTGAGTGTTTGTGTGGGTACGCGAACACTACATTACCTTAATTGTGTTTGTCATTCATATTGTTCCACAGCAACGGTGCACACACCATCAACGGCACCAATAATCACGGCAAGCACAGTTATGCTTCCGGTTTCTAATTTAACCTACAACCACAATGGCAGTGAAAATGGCGGCGCGAAAAGTGTTGCCAACATCATCAGAAGTACTTATAACAGCAGTAATAGTGTTATTCCAAGTCGAAACAATTAAATTTATTTAAATTTTATCACACAAAAAAAAAAAATACACATGCGTAGGAAAAAAACTATACTTGGTATATGTGGCGAACAAAATGTACTCGACGCGATATTGTAGATGGACAGTAATGCATTTTTAATTTTGTTCTTTTAATTACCGACTAAAAATTAGTTAAAATCTATGCCTATCCTTATACCTATAAATCGGTTCAAGTTATTGTATTTAGATTTATAGGTGATATACCAAAAATAATATCACATTCTTAATGAATCCGTCTCCTTTCAAATCTCAACAGACCATGTCGTTCCAAACCCGATTATTAATCCATGTAAAAATTATCCATTTTGAAATTTAATATTTTTAAACCAAATTATACTAATCATGTCTTTTCCATGTTGATCAACGATCCATGCAAAAATTATTATCTCTTTTGAATTGTTAACTTTTCCGTCTCATTTTTCCGTCAATCCATGTAAAAATTATCTATTTTGAAATTTAATAACAGTTTTGAATCAAATTATTATAATCATGTGTTTCCCATCCTAATCAACGATCCATGCAAAAATTATTATTTCTTTTGAAACCCAATAATATTTTTAAACTGAACTATACAAATTATATATATTCCGATTTTCAATCTATCAAAAATTGATGTTTCCTTTGACATCCAATATTATTTTTAGCCTGATCTAAACTCATTCAAAAATATTTTTTTCTACTTACAACACATTATGTAGACCATTGCATAGCTTACAGAGGAGCGGAGTACTGTAACTATGACTGATTTTTTGTGTTAACCTACAGTAACTGAATAGAAGAACCTTCAGACCGTGAATGAAATCAAAATAATAGTAGTTGAGAACAAACTAATCTCAGATTAGAGTAATATCTTTCAATTCATTAATCTTCTCCTATCTGTAACAAAATCTGACAGTTATAAAGAATGTGATTAGAAGTCTCATCTGCTCTCAAACAAGCTGAAACGTTTTATCTCCTCAGACAGATCCATCTCATTTAGATGGTATCGCATGTAAAGTCGAAGTTTATGTTGAGAAGGCAAAAGATTCGTCTTATTTAGAGGTTATATAACAAATACCATGTTAACGGCCTTCTTCTCCTTATTTTTTTTGTTTACTAATTTATTCCACAATAAGATCTTCGTCTACAGAACTAATATGGTAATATGGTATCGTAAGTAAAGTCGACGTTTTGGTTGAGTAGGCAAAAGATTCGTCTTATTTAGAGGTTATATAAGAAAGACCATCTTCTTTTTCTTCTTTTGCTTACAAACTTTGTTATAGTAGACGTTGTACTGGACTAATTTATTCCACAATAAGATCTTCGTCTACAGAACTGAATGTTTGATTCAGCTCCTGTGAGTTTGTCCACTTTAAATTATGGAATATTATAAAATATTCATTCAAAAATTAAGACTCTGGGATAAAATTCAAAGATTGAGCGGATATTTAATGTTTGTGTATGTATAATATTTAGAAAATTTTTTTTTTATGTTAGAACCACAAACAGAAGCAAGCTGAATACAATGAAAATCTCTACCAGAAAATCTATAATGGTTAATGGATTTATTTTCTCAAGCAATATCAAACTCCCCAGCATTTTAAGTCATCTTTTTAGAGTAAGTGACGTGTATATATTCTCCCATTTTCCCAAATCTTCAATTGAAATTCGATAGGTTGTTCGTTTTGGTATCCCAGTTTTCTCTTCGTTGAGTTTCTCAGGCCTTACTAAGAGAAACTTTATATAAAATATGCAGTCACAGCGAAATGTCAAGCAAATTCTCTAAAATATTGACAATATGTAGGTAAAATGTACACAATTCCTCCACCAACATATGCCAATAGAAGACACTTAAGTCATATTCAACTTCCCTGTTAACATGGCTCATCTGTAATAAAATTGGATTTTGAGAACTCATCAAAAGAGATTGCGTGAACACCGCAAGGCTCATTGAAGTGCTTTTAAGTCATTGGTTTATTGGGACCTATGTAGAGAAACTGCGTATATCTTATAATCCTCATTGCAGAAGTTGTGGAAACCTGCAGGAAAAAGAAACCATAGAACACTTTTTCTGTAAATGGTCGACTTTGCTGTCCATAAGCAATAGGTTAGGAAGATACTTCTTTGACAGATACTTCTTTGTCCATATTCTTATATCTTAAAGGTTTTTGCGGAGATTGTGGTAGCAAAATGGTAATTAAGTCGGTAATCGGTAATTAAGGTACATGAATAGTTATCTGATGGCTTTCCACTGCAATCAACGAACCAACTATCTACCAACTATCCACCAACATTCTATCATAGGTGTGGATGCCCGAAGAATTTTTTATGGGATCCTTCTCATTGGATTTTCGGCAGATAGTTAGAAGTCATATATGAAAAGATCCTTAAAGCTAACATTGCTGATATTATTCTGTAGTATAAACAAAACTTTATGAAAGTTGATGGTACTTAACGCCATAAAAAAGTCATGTATAATTAAAACAAAGTATAGTATTGCGTAATGTCACAGAAAACTGTATTTAAATAAATTAAAAATTTACAAACAACTACAAACGTATATAATAAAATCTAATATACCAACTCCATTTATAATTTAATTTTTACATACTCCTAAGTTGGCTGTCAAGGATATTAAAATTTAGCCAGAGGTTTTACATTTGCCTAAATTGTTTCCTAGTTTTTTCCCCAGATATTTTCTTTTTATTGTGTTGCGTTGAAAAAAAAAATAAAAAATATTAAAAATAAAATAAAAAATATCTGAAACAAAACACAAAATATGAAGTTTAAAAGTTGTTAAGTTAAATGAACTTTTGCTTGGGAATTTATGCTTTAACTTAGTAAAATATGTGGAGAGAAAAGTTTCCGGCAAGCCAACAATGCAACATTTTCCGCAACAACAGCAGAAAGTCAGCAACGCATGTTATGAAGTTAAACAACAACAACAACAACGACGACTATTGCACCACCTGAAAAAATATTATTAATAATAAAAGAGCATAAAGCATAAAATTTATGAAATATGTTTTAATTATGTTTAAATTGTTTATGTTTGTTAATGCATTTTAAAGACTTAATACTTAAAAATGCAATGCAGAGTAGAGAAGGAATACCATGAGCTTTACGTGTCTTATATTAAAACCTACAACACATATTAAAAACCTATTTAATTGCTTATGAAATAGTTTTTACATATATTATAAAAAATTTCATAAAAGAACTTGAAGAACTATGACTTAGTAAGAGTAATTGCCGAGTAATTAATCCAGCAATTGCATCGTGCATGAGTTGCCAGAATGAAGAAAATTTAGAACCCAGCGATAAATTTCTAGGCTTTTACAAGCTTATTTTTTAGCTGAGAGTGCCTAATACTTTCTATATCTTTGTCCAGAAATACAGGCAAAGCAAATTCAACAGTCTTGGAGATTGTTTGCTTATTGGCCTGCTAGAGATAATGGAAATAAATCTCCTCAGCATTATCTGGTAAATCATTAGGTTAGTTTAGGTTGGGTTGACTGCATTGTGCCCAAAGTTCACTTAAGCTCAAATAATGGCTTAGTGTAGTATCACAGAATTGGCATTTGTACATGCATTGAAGAGAGTTCAGCGCTGAAAGGCACGACTTCCCCATTAGGTAAAAATCAAAAAACCTGATAATTCCATAAACTTGACTAAGTCTCTATCTTTGCAGACTGACAGTAACGAAGATTTTAGATCTTCTTTTAGCTAAAGATGAGAATCTTTTCCTCATTCGCCACAACCTCGGCAAAAGTCATTATAAGGTAGACTAAATTTCATAACATGTCTTTCTAATATGCTGTGACTCTGACTTGGAGAATATTTTTCAGGTAGTACCACAATCTACAGTGGCCTGTTAGCAACTCCGTGTTGAGTTTAATATCTGTTCTGCTAAAATTTAAAACAGCTTCAGGCGTAATATATTCAGGAATAATATATCGTTTTGTTTGCCGCATAAGGTATGCGGCCTCTCCAGAAGTCAGTTAGGTTTTGTTTTTCGTTTTGGAATACTAAGCTAGCTTTGTAGCTGTTGTTTACGCCGTAAAAGGGGTCCACACCTACAAAAGGTGGTTTTGCTCCCTTTTTGGCCAAATTCGCCACTACATTATCTTCGTGCCTCTTATGTCTCGGAATCCATAGCAGACTCACAAAATTTCCCGTTGCTAGGATATTGAGAAAGTTAGAACAGTTCCAAACCCACTTCGATTGGAATGAGAATGCCATTAATAATTTTAGAGCTGCTTGAATGTCTCAGAAGATGCATATCATGGCATCGAGAGTCTTTCTCAAGTATGATATCTATAAAGCATAGGTCTAGGGCGTAGACCTCTGCTTGAAAACTGGTAGCCACTTGGCTCATTCTACTGCTTCTGAAAATTTGGCCCTACAATTCTCGCTCCAGCGCCGACGTTTTCTAATTTGGATCCATCAGGGTACCAAAACTTTGAGCCCGCTTTAAATTCTACTTTGTTGTTTTTCCATGAAGTGCGGTCTCTTTTATGTACTGATTTAATTTTACCATTTAAAATAATAATTAAATTCTATTTTTAAAGTCAATTATGTTGAAAGAAACCATGTTTCTTAATAGAAACTATTGTTTTAATAGAGAGGTAGTTACAGTAGTAGTGAATAAGAACAACAAAATTTTTTATTGTATATAAATTAATTCAATTTTTGACCTACCATACAGGTGTTTCAAATAATGTCAAATATCCATCATCAGTGGTTTTTTGGAAATATTCCTTGTATTAAAAAATAAGTATTATTAAAATATAAATTAATTACAAATAATTAGAAAATGTTGCTCTATTAAAAACTTCTACTTATATTTATAACTTATATTTGTGTATAAATAAACTATTTTAGTAATAATTCCAACAAAAACTAACATCACTCTAAGTCAAATGGTACGCTTTCAGCTCATCGTAATTAGCATTGATATGGGTTTAAGATACGCAAATTTTCGAGAATACTTTTAAATACATTTGATTGTTTAAGGGCTTTCGAACAACACTTTTTAATCCCTTACTGATAAGGGATCACAATGGCACATTGCAAAGACAACAAGAATAGAATGGAAAAAAAGACGAAATCTCAACTTTTACAATATTATTTATACACAAAAAAAAAAAACAAAAGAAAAAAAAACGAATAAAAAGACAACTACTAAAAATATGCAAATTAAGTGAAGAAGGACGATTTTGTCGAAATTCACAATATAAAGTGACCAATTCTAAAGAAAGCAATAAGAATAAGAAGCAGCACAAGGAGAATACACAACATGAAGAAAGTTACTTCCAAGTTGGTAAAAATTTGTTTAAAATTATGCTTTGTTTGTTGCTCATTGCGAGAGGAGGGGCTTGGGATATTTAACTGGGAATTAAAAGTTTTGCTTTTGGCTACGAAACCATAAATAAATTATGCATGTAAGGATTCCGTTAGAACAATCTAACCGAAGACATTTGGATTTGGTGAAAGCATGAAAATTAAAGGAAACGTGTGTCCTGTTGACAGTCTATAGTATATGCGCACCAGTGTTGGTAGCTCTGGACCAAAAGTATATGCCTTGCTTTATTTATTGTCCAAAATAAAATAAAATAAAATAAATGTTAAGATATTTTAAGCTTCTTGGTATTATAGAGAATTTTTGGCAATAAACGAAAATATTTGACAATGGATTTGTTAAGTTCAGAAATTGAAAATTAATTGGGTAGAAAATGAATGAATGAATATATTTTGCATATTTACTTGTAAATGCATTTTCTATGTTTAATTAAGAAATTAGGACATTTCTGCTTCTAAATGAAATTAGTAATCAGTATTATTTGCTTTAACTATTAGTATTTTTGGTTCCTTTTCTAGTTCTCTACTGGCACATGTATTGTATTTTAATTATGTTTTACATATAACTTAAATATTCATTCGAAATTGTTTCAAATTAATTGGAATTGGTATTTTTATAGCTTATATGTGTTAAATTAAATTTATTAAACAATGACAATATAAATTGTAAATTAAAATGTTTTCATTCTGGTATAGTATAATTGAAATGCAAATAATATAAAAATAATTTAATATTGTACATATGTGGAAATATTCCATTTGCCAGAAATGTGACCAACACGCTGCAGGAGCATTGTAATCTCATTCTGGAGTTCTTCCAGAAATGGAAAATAAAAATTAACAATGAGAAAACTAAATCCCTATTTATTATTAGTAATCCACCGAGAGTGAAAGTCGGTGACATCGCGATTAATTGGGAGGACAGCATTAAATACTTAGGAATCACATTTGATAAGCGGTTCACTTGGCACAAGCACATGCAAGTCAAAAGAAGTAGTTGCGCAAAAACACTGCACTGCTCACAACCACTTTTCAAACACAACAATCTTAGCGTGAAGAACAGAAAGCTGATCTATAGTCAGATAATTAGACCAGCCCATTACTATTCAAAAACTAAAAGTTGCTCAAAGTCAGACTCTCCGAAGGTTCTTTAAAGTATCATGGTACATCCGCACGAATGACATGTTAAGATATCTTAGAATAGGTCAAAAACATAAGGGATACATAAGAGACAGAGCTCTGAAGCTATATAGTGCTGCTCTACTTAGCACTATTTAATCTCAGAGTAATCACTAACCGCACGGTGCGGTACGCAGATTTTAGATCAATCATTGAATAATCACGAAGATTATCAGGAATACTCAAATAAGTCAGTGAGGTGGGTGGGACTCTGCAGAATCCCCCCAGCTATCATAGAGTAAAAGGAAAAGGCTTAACATAATAATGAACGAATTTCGAGTATCATTATTTCTGTACTTAAAAATTATTTTATTAAAATGACTATTTTAAGATCGTTAAGATGCTTGTAAAACATAACAGACTCTACAAGGTATATTAATCTCAGTTCAGAATGCTAATATGAATCAAGCTAGCTACACTCCGGATTCAAATTACTTTATACAAACATATTATGTATATAAATTGTTTGGTTAGTTGTAGTAAACGATAAATAAATACTATTCCGTAACTAATAATTGGCCGTTCTGATACCCAATTTCACTTAAAAAGCTTCTAAAGTAAATCCAAATAGTTTTTCTTTACAGTAGACGGAAAGCATCAAAAGCCACATTGTGAGACTTGAACTCACTAAGACTATGTCTTTGGAATGAATGAAGATGATTTCTATAACAATGTAGAATCTTCATTCCAATAATTAGGGGAATATGAGTAAGAACCTTAATACCTAGTGGACCCGGTTTATATAAGCCAAAAAGTATGGGCGAGGTGCCAGTGAGGTGTGTAGTAGGTTAGATCCCACTAGTTGAGTATATGTTAATTGGTTAATTGTACAGTATCTGAATGGCGGTATACTCTTCCCTTTCATATAATAGTTAACTATCCTTAGTTTTAATATCAACTGATGTACAGATCTCCAATTGTATTATGAGGGTACGGGTTCCATTTCAAAACCACGAACGTTTTTATGTTCTTGGAAATAACTGATGGTTTTGCTTGAGTCAAATGTGGGTCTTTTATATATGTCTTTGTACAAACGTGTTTAAATTTACTATATTGGTCAATCGTAGTTGATGACCTAGAACTTCACTGTATGGTTCATAAATTCTTTTATGTAACTCTGTTTGTTTTTTGAAATTGCTCTCGATTTTAGTGGAATAAAATTCTCAACATTATAAGTATTGCTACGATCGCTTCTATACTCAAGTCAATAAGTCAAGTTAATAATAATGAATTGCCATGATGTAGAGTTTTCATATTGGTTATGAAGTCACTGTTGGGCTACAAGAGTATTTATCCTGACAATGTATGACATTTTTTTTGTATCATTTGTCTCGAAAATTACAAAACTGTGGTCACCTAAACCACTGTCAACTTAAATTTCCCTGGGGAGAGGGGAAAAGAATACTCCCGCGGTTAGGATGGCCTGTCGTAAGAGGCGACTATTATCACTAAGTGCCAGTCTGGCACTTATGCAAGAAGTGCAAATGGTAGTAAGTTATGGGCGGCAACTTGCGACATCTGACCAGAGATGATACTATATGGTACTTCGGGGGTTAGTGGCCCGACAGCTTCGGCTATACTGACCATTGGTGTTGGCTTCGAAGTGGTTGTGGTTAATACCCAAACATAAGCGGGAAGAATGTTTTGCTTGTCATTCATTCGTCGTGGTGTGCGTTTCAAACCGGGTGCTGCAGCTCAAATTGTAGCAGAGGTCAGTAGGTAGGCCTCGCATCTTACCAAGGTGGAAGTTATAACTTGCATGAATTTCTTCATTGGTACCGGCGGAATAGAGCAGACTATTCCAAGAGCACCGTGATGTTGAGCCTAGATGGCAGGAAATCACGTAAAACAAAAGAGACCACTGTCAGTTGTAAAGTAATTATCAGAAGGTGATGATATGACGTGCATGTATCATTTGGTGGATAGTACTCTTCACAAATGGTATGCATTTGTGTTATAATGTTACCTTATGTGTGTCAAAACCAATTATTTTCTCGAGAATTTAACAATTTAGTCACTTAAATAAAAATATTTATAAATATATAAGGTATTCTTTAGCATTTGAAGGATACATATGTAAATCCATATGCCAGACTCAATAAATTCAGATCTATAAGGTAAAAAATAAGTCATCCTACAATCGTAAACGTACAACTGAAAAGTGAAAAATTCAATTAAACTAGGAAAGCTGTAAACTTTTTCAATTAAAACGCTTTTTGTAACTTTTTCCTTTAGAAATGAAAATAAAGGATGCCAGTTTATGGTACACAATGCAGCTAGGAGCCGCAGTAGTAGAAACACATAAAAATACAAATTTAATTTGTAGAACAAATATTGTATTTGTTTTGTATTTCGAAAATGTCAGCTCAGCGTAAACATACCAAATTATAATCTTCTTTGTTAAAATAAAATCGTTTAAAATTTTGTTACACTCAAAATAATATACAATATTTTGGCTTTTATGGTTTCTTCTCGACTGCTTCG
>NC_051847.1:38413918-38436311 GCF_002237135.1 Teleopsis dalmanni
CTTCCATGTCATTTTTCTGATTCCATTTTCTATATAGCGGAGTTTCAGAGAAGCTGGTGGTTCAAATAAGGAAATCATTGTTACAAATTCTCCACAAAAATATGAGATCGAATCTTTAGTACAGTATTATAAGACTCGTGTCTCGCAACCAATATTGGTGCTGATTGTAATGGTTTTTGTTTGTCTTATAAGTATATCGAGTGTATCTTTCGTGACATATGAAAGAACTACATATGCCAAGTTAATACAATTCATAAATGGACTACATTTTTGGATTTACTGGGTGTCACATCTTATATGGCAACTGATTTTCTTCTTATTTATACCTATCGTCGTGGTTGCTGTTGTTATTTGCATCTTCTCCACAAAAAGTGATTACTTTTCAGATATGGGTAAATATCTTTACTAACACTAACTGATGAGGTTTACTAAAGCCTAAATAAACTCTCCTACAGCTGATTTGTTTGTTATTATAATATGCGTTGCAATATATATGTTGCCATTTTTATATTTTTGTACCTTTCATATCCAAGAACAACACATGGTACCTGCTTTAATAATTGCTGCATTTATTATGGGTAAGTTCAGTTTTTTTTAATAGATTATTGAAATTTTATTGTAAAAACATATAGAAGACTTTAGAACTTCAATACAAGTGCTGGAATATATTTTAACATATATTTATAATAAAAGACATAGTACATTATTAAATATCAAGTAGGCTTTGATGTACCCTAAGACAATACTCGTTAACCTGATTTAGATAGAAAGGTCAAGTTGACTAACAAATTGAAAAGTAGAATTTTAGAACCCATCGAAAAAAAATATAAGATCCTTGATGTTACAACTTAAAAATGTTACAGATGTTAAACCCATCATATGAGCGATATCGATCTCTATCGATCTATGAAAACATCGTTAAATGAGATCTTCTTCCGCTAAATATAATATAGATAAGTTGTAGAATGGAGTTACAGAAATTTTGAAACATATCTTAAACACCATTGAACCAGATTTAAGGTTTCCAATTCTGATCATATGATTATCAGCTGATTTGTTTTTAAATTTTAGAGCGTATATTATATATCCACTGCAGTTAAAAGTACTTATATTACAGCGTATTCACACTGTCTCATTTAGGCAGTTTTGCTAATTATAGTATGATTTACAATACAAAGAGGTTTCATATAAATGAGCTCATCATCAATATATCAGCTCATTAAGGCGAAAAATGTCGAAAGCAACCCTTAAAAATAAATTTCCCTTATGGGAAATTACCAAAATTTGAATTATGTGTCATATGTTTTTTATGTAAAACGTAAACAAACAACACCTGAGGTAGAAACAAAGGCACTGAACAAGTAAGTATTTAATAAAATCTTAGTTTTTATTAATTTAATATATAATTAATATATAAAATGTATATAAATGATTTAATATATATATTAAGTATTTAATTTTTGTGTGTGATATATTATGAAGTGAAGTTTATAAAAGTTAATAAATGTTCTGTCGTCCACTCATTTATATAAATGAGCAAGTGCTTAAATATGACAATGTGAATGTGCTATAAATTATTCCCATTAGTGGCTTTAATGAGCAAAACTGCCTAAATGAAACAGATGGAAACATGATGTTAGCGCGGCTATGAAACTCACATTTCACAGATCTTACAGATACAACAGATTCGTGCCTACGATATAAAAACAACTAATTTCACCAGTATTTGAAATACTATATATAATCCTTATTATTCTAAACATTTTAGGCAGTCCAACCATCTTTTACTTATAACTGATCAAATAAAATTTTAATAAATGATCCTTATATATTATTACGAGTATTAATATGTTTTGTAATATTAGGTATTTTGGATATGTACTTTACTACTTTTCGAAACCATTTGTCTTTCATCCTCAGTATAGTTCCATTTTATGCAGTGCTATCTGCGATAGAAGATTATCACGTTCATAAAAAAGTGCAAGAAGCTTGCACAAATATAACTATAGAAAATTGCAATGGAACTACAAATTGTTGTTGTAAGATCTAATACTTTATCTGATCATATTTTTAAATATCTTCATAATTATTGAATTCTACAGATTCAAAATATAGTTGGGGAACATCAGGAAGGTTAGATGAATTGGCCTTCATGCTGTTTTTCGGAGTATTTTTCTTCAATTGGGTTGTGCTCACGGACAGTGGGTTTATGAACGAAGTACTGCACTGGGTACGAGACGTGCACAGGTGAGTATAAGTGGCAACCACTTACCTAAATGAATAAGCAATAACAAACTATTTGGAAGTGAATACAACATAAATAAGGTAGCACCTGATGAATCAGTTGAGGATGAAATTACACGAGTGGACAATATGACTGATGCGGATATGCAGCAGCAGACAATCGTTGTTAATCACGTAACTAAAGTGGAGCAAGATCAAAAATTTGTTGTGAACGACGTGACATTTGCGATCGAAAAGTAAGTATTTTTTCCGAAGTTTTTAGTCATTGATCTTTTCAATTAAAAATGCTTCGCTTTTGCTCTTAGAGAAGAATCTTTCGGTGTTGTCGGTTTATATGGGTCTGGAAAAAACGCTTTATTAAATGTTATTGCAGGTGTAACCCCACCTACAGTTGGCGTTGTACGTATCAACAATAAAAATATGAATGCGTTTTTTATAAAAGAAATTTATTCTGACATTGATTATCTGGCACGAAAGAATGCATTGTTTGAAGAGTTCACAGGTTATCAAAACTTGAAATTGCATTTCCTAATAAATGGTATTGAAAATATAAATGATGTTTGTGAAATACTACTGGGTTCATTTTATTTAACTGATGTTGCATCGACGAAAGTGAAACACTACACTACAATGAATAAATACATGTTACGTATGGCGGTAGGTTGCATTAGAAGAAAGTCTATAGTATTAATGGATAATCCTATAAGCAACACAGATCCTCCAACAACAATCATGTTATGGAGACTTATCAATATAATGCGATCGACTGGTATGACTATATTGTTGACAACTAATAGTATGACAGATTGTAATATGTGCTGCACACGATTTGCCATCTTATCTGGTGGTGAAATGAAGTTCATTGGGACCAAGGAAGAATTACTAGAAAGGAGTGAAGATGGATATATTCTTGAAATTATTATTAATAATGATCGCTCGTAAGTCTATAGCATATACATTTGTAATATATTTGTATATTACTAAGATATTACCACTGTTAGACTTAGTTTCGGTTTAGGACGTGTGCGAGTTAGGCTAAGTTGCGTTCTAAATGAGAGAAATTCTAAGTTCTGCCGATAATGTAGTGATGTGTCGATACGTGTTAATAAATAGCTAAATGTGTGCAGTGCAAAAAATCCCAAAAAATCTCCCATTTGGTTTAGCATCAACTTAGCCTAACTCGCACACGTCCTATAATCACAGTCATATGAATGTTCATGACTGTCTCTCTGACTGAACTAATTGAAATAATTTTATACCGTAGTAATAGATTACGATAGCTGGATACATAAGACTGATTTCACTGACTAAAACTGGTTATTTTCTATCCCTCTACTAGTCTATTATGTTAACTTGTAATTTTTTTGCTCCAGATCTGACGTTTCAATTATAAGTAGTGAAGAGAGTATTAAGAAAGTGGAATTAAATGATTTTATGCAGTCAAGATTTCAAAATCCAAAATTAATGTAAGTGTATTTTTAATATAATTTTTAAAAAATAAATAATAATATTTGTAATATAAAATGTAATTCTAAATATTAGATTAATATGTTTCCCACGGTTCAAGTTTTTTATACCACGTAGAAATAAACTATGGAAAACCTTCAAACTTATGGAGAAACATAAAACCGAATTGTCTATTGTCAGTTACTTCGTAACTGAGAAGGATTTTCAAACAATTTTAGTGGAATTTTCAAGATGATAAAATTTTTATTAATAATTTTTATATATTTTTAAAAAAATAAATTTTATTTAACAAAATGTAAGTAAAGAACGTCACTAGAAATTTTTACTAAATTTGTTATATCCGAGTATAGCGGTTCAAGGAAGCATTGATAATTTAAATCTAAAACTCTACTTGGAGAATCGCTGTTATCAACTATTGCTTTCGATGCTATTTGAATAAGGAAATATTAAATTGTAACTGACAACTCTCTCTCTCTCTCTCTCTCTCTCTCTCTCTCTACCACAAATTCAGGTTATATAAGTATAAAGTAAGCTAGAATGAGCTTAAAATCTGCTCTGCAAAATGCAACTCAAGACTTGTTTCTTTTTTCATCTACTATTTTAACCCCTCCACACAGATAGTTTTTCTAATACCGACAATATTTCATCTGCTTGTGTTCGATCTATTACGAATTATTGCAACAGACGGTGTTTCTACAACTATTGCAACTATCACTCATTTTGTTCTAGAGGTATGACTTGAATGTATTACATTTTTTATTCTTAATACTGTTTGCAATACTACTTAAAAGTATTTAAAAATGTGTTTACACTATGATTAAGTCTACTTAAATATTTTCTATCTCTTTTGTATATACCAATCAATGGGAGCAATTATTTTTTCAATTAATAAATGCTCCATTGTTTCATATAAAATAAAAAATAATCTCAAAAATAATAATATACACATATATAAGATGTACAATATTTATTATTGAAATATTAACACATAATTTATATTTAAATTGTATAAATGTTTTTTTATTATTTAAAAAAAAAATAATAATAAAGTAACTTTTTATAAATTATATAAATCGTTAATTACATATATATTATATTATATATAATATAAAAAATTAATTTTTAGTAGAAAACTTTTAATATTATTAAATTCTTGATTGAATTTTAATTTTATTTGTACTGTACACATAATTTCTTAAACATGCGGTAAAATGTGATTATTTTTAAAATAATTTCTCGATAGATAGCGCTACAATAATATTTTATATTCGTACTGTGACACTCCACTAATACATCCCATATGGTCTAGTGGCTAGGATATCTGGCTTTCACCCAGAAGGCCCGGGTTCGATTCCCGGTATGGGAAAGTTTTTTGGTAATTTTTTATTTTTTTTTTTTGAAAAATTAATTGTTTCACATTTTTGAATAAAAATTTTTTTTAAAATACAATTATATTCATCCTAGGTTTAAAAAATTTGTGGAGTTTTCGGAGAAAACCAATATTGCTTTATCACATAATTTGAATTTATAAAAAAATAAACGCTGTTGTCCGAGAACAATAAATAGTTATATCTTGGAGTGATTGAGAGTAGAAAAGATAATTTGAGGGTATACGTTTATGACTATGATAGCGTTTCAAATTTTGTTGAAATTGGACAAATAATTACCAGATAAAGTTAAAGTGATAAGTAAATATGATTGCCCCAATTTGTTTACAGTTTTCTTGCTAAATTTTTCAATATATTCACACTATGTAATTTAAACCTAAAAATCTAAGAATAAAAATATTTTGATCCGAAACATGTTTTTGCCATCGTCCAGATGTCCCAGCCATTCTTACATTGTTTGTAAGTTTCCGTTCCGGAAATTTCAATGTCTAAAAACCAACTCGCTCACTGAAACACTCACTAAAAAAGTTGATTGAATCTTGGAACTGATGAAGCGAACCTGTTACGTTAGCTGTCAGAAGATAACGGGGTCTTTAAATCAATTACTTGAAAATTTGGTACCATTTAAAAATATTGTACTCAGCAAAGACGATGATTAGATACCACAAGAATTCAGCCAAAGCAATTTGTTTGACCGAATTACCATCAGGGAAGCACTACTAAAATACAACGAAACCATTTTCGAATTTAATTATTATTGGCGAAAAAAAAACAAATACTAGAATATCCAACGCAAACAATCATGGCCATAAGTCGATGGCCCTGCACAAAAGACTCCAAACTTTGAATTGATTGCAAACAAGGCTATACTGAGTGTATATTGAGTGGAATAGTCTATTATTATTATTTATTTGATCATATGTTAACAACCTGTTCAGGCGCCTGTACTGTTTACGCGCACTCTCCAGTCCTGTACATTAGGTCCGATTAGAGCTCCATCAACTTAATCAGTCACCCTGAGACATGGTCTACCTCTATGCCTTCTTCCTTCTAACCACTACTTCAAACATCTTTTTCGCTAGAGTGTCTTCATCCATTCTCAAGTCAGCGAAGCCGTATTATCCATACCGTCATAAATCATAAATATAAGACAGCATATTATTCCATGGAATGTGGTGGTCTTTGTCAACTTGTAGACGACCAAAGATCTTGTACCGTTTGACTACGATTTGTTTCGAACTCTGCAAAACTTTTGTCATGATAAAGAATTCGCTGAGGGAAGAACCGCTAAAAAACATGACCAAACCTGTCTCGATAATAGAGTACTAGGCCAAACGAGAAGCTTCTGAAAACTACTTGGCCAAGGTTTTCGTCGATAAACTATAAAACTTCAACCTTAACTTGGCCAAGTTTTTCATCGATAAACCACAGCAGTTCTACATCGATGTATTTAACAAACTATTCGATAAATGACAAGAGCTCATATATAATAATGGCCAATATATACTTGACTAAAATTGATTTTCAATAAAAAAAATTTTAGTTATAAATTGTGACGTACCAAAAAAATTTGTATACTTTTTTTATCATCAAATAATTAAAATTTTCATTTAGAACTTTACAATATTAGGAAAGAGAATATTAATTAGATGGAAACCTGTTGCAAATTAATTTCATTTAATTGCTTCAATTCTTAACAAATTGGAAGCATCCACGCTATGTTCTTCTTCTTAACTGATTTCCTGCTGCATGGAATTTATGTCTAATCTTGTTCTATAACTCGTATCTGTGACACTTTTATGCTTACAAATTTAGATTTTGTTCCAATGTAATCCTTAAAACAAACAACACTTCATATAATAAGATGTCATCCGTAAATGTTGCTTAAGCACAGTTTTTCCTTAACCTACGATGGCTGCAAGAACAAGTTCCGGAGGCAAAACAACACCATTTGTTACTATTTGTTCCAGTTTTCGTTGTCATATTTATGCTGCATAAGATTAAGAATTCTTTTCATTAAGAACTCAAAGCACGTACGTTTACATAAGGCCAAATGATGAAGAACGGCTTAAATTTCCTTCACATCAGTTATGGTCAATCCAAGTGCCAACTTGGCGATAACGTGAGACTGCACATGAGAAAATTGTAACAATTAAGATGATACAGTCTTAGCAAAATGTTTTCATATGACAAAAGTAGGTTGGATGCAATTATGAGAACCGTATGTTGACAAAATAAAGGCGATACGCTATATGAATCTTCTTCTCAAAAGAAGCACTCCGCGTAAATCAAAAATGTATCCGTAAACAAGTTTCATATTCATGTTCTTCGAATTCTTTTTTAATACGAGATATCCTACAAGTCTTGTAAATTTTAATATCCTTAAGACTTTAATTTTAAGTACCCCAGTCAGAACAAAAGAAAAGAAACTTTTGTACTAAATTTTTCCAAAATTAATATTTTTACACAACAATTGATCCTACTGACCTACAGTCTTAGTTTCGAGCTGTAATTATGGAAATTATTTGAGAGAATTCTTGCTACCACAAAATATTTTTTCTTCTTTCACTTTAAGTGCCTTTGACAAGTGCTCATCAGTCGTTGCTGTATTCTTTCTTCGGATGGAGCTTTTTTGTCATTAGAATTCACGCACAGCACACACAAGACATTGCAGTACCCTGACAATCGTTATGCTTGATCTCATATGACGACTATTAAGACGCGTTCTTCTTGATGCCGGCAATGAGGAAATTTGCTTGCAATTACTTTCTGGCTCATACTTCGGGCGATGCTTATTTCACGTTGTGAAAATGAAGAATTGGTCCGGAAAATTTTTATTTTTTTATGTGATAAAGTTGTTTAGAAAGAATTACTAAAACTGAAAAGAGCGCGCCATAGAAGCCATAAAACACTTCAAGGCAATTCAGCTATTAAATTAATTACGAAAATTGCAATGCTTTAAAATACATCTTTTTTGGGCAATAATACTTTGGAGACCAAATGTGATATAAATTCCAGCTAACTTTATCGGAATCCATAAAATTTTTATTAGTACGAATTCAGCTGTTCATCCATTTCTAATCTGTCCGAAAGTTTTATTTTGCTCATAAACACAGATTTTTAGATTTTTTGCCTAGTAATAATATTTTGAAAATAGAAGAACTTTAGTCAGTTCGTTTTTATAAAATCACCATAAAAAATCAAAGTTGAAAGCAGACAATCGTAACTCTTCAATGATTACGGCATGAAATATTTGTTTATCTTTTTGGATTAATCGAAAATTTATATTAATTTGAACTGCTATCATTTTACTCCTAGATATTTGGGTTTCGGATAAAAAAGCTCAAGAATAGTAATAAATTTTGTTTCTTTATTTTAAGAGAAACGAATTTTGTCTTCAATTCATTAAGTTTGCTACGAATAAATAGATAGATAGATAGACTCTACTCCTTCACTTCCATCCCTCATGTCAAAAACAGCAAATTTTTAAAAACTTCCAAAAACAGAATTATTCTACAGGATGCTATTAATATTTACAAAATATTATTCTTCCCCTTTTGAGAAAGAAATTAGGAGGTTTGAAAAAAGATGTCTGAGGCAAAATATCTTATTAACCTTTCAAACTTCTATTTTAAAACTTTAGAATCATAATTATTATTAAATATTATAATATTGTACCTAGCATTGACAAGGAGAGCCTGGGTAGGTATAGATTCTGGATTCATCGCAAGATTAATAAGCATTGGAACCCAATAATGGATTAAGTTGCAGGTAGCTATAGCTTCAGATGCTTCAGTCATTAGCAATGAAAACATATAGTTCTAAAGATCTAAAGTAGCCACGACTCTATGAGATTTAGCCATGAGCTTTCCGCAGCTCTTAACAATGAGAGTGACTAAAATTTCAGCAACTCTACAAACTTGAGCGATAAGCTAATAATAATAAGGACTTAAGCAGCCGCATGATATGAAGTCATTTAGCCATGACCTATGGAAGTAAATAATAATGTAGACTATATTGACTGCGACTTTGTCTGCTTAAACGAAAAGCTATAGAAGCAATTAATAAATAGGATTAAAGTAGCCACGAATTTATGTATGTGAATTAGCCATCAGCTACGGAGCCTACCAATAATAAGAACTAAAGTAATTGCAACCTTACATACTTAAGCCATAGGAAACGGAGCCTAATCATGATGAGGTCTTAAATAACTGTTACGTTACATACTTTGTACCTTGTACATGTACCTTATATTGATAACGAAATAACTCGGAAACTAATAATGACAAGGCCTTTAATAACTGCAAATAATTATGAGAACTAAAGTATCCGCGACTCAACATATTTCAGCCATAAGCTATGGTACCTAATAATGATAAAGTTTAAAGCAGCAATGACTCTATATACTTTAGCCTTTAGGTATTAGAACCTAATAAGTATAAGATCTTAAGTAGTCGCGACTCTACATTTTTGAATCAATATCTATGGATCCACTTAAATTGTAAGAATAATTAAATTCTACACTTATTTTTCTCAGTTCTCAGTTTTACAGATATTATTTAAAACATTTTTTAACGTTAATTTTTTTTATCGAATATGTTGCGTCTTATGACGAACCAAAACTGGGGTTCGAACAGTAATAAAGAAGCAACAACAATAATTTAGTTGCCAAGTACTCATTATCTGTGAACTTAAAACTATTTTAATCTTTAAAACTGTTTTTATATTATTATATTTATTATTATTTACGACTTAGCTCTTTTATATTTTTCACACCAATTTTTTATTAACAATGTTTTGGAATCATGTATTAATTAATTAAAAATTTTTAATTAATTCTAAGATAAAGTCATTGCTTTCGCAGGCAACTAGTTCAGTGGTTGTCTCATAAGTCAATGTTGATCTGCGTATCTCTTTTCTCTCTATCTCAGATTGCATACAAAGTATTGCACTATATTTTCCGTAATGGAAAAAAAAAATTCATAAAATAGCACTTCATGCTGCACATGTTCCATTCAAGCAACAAAAAAAAAAATACGAAAAAAAAGATAGAAATAAAACAAAACAAATGTCTTAGCCCAAGGTAAAACTTATAGACTTCTTGAGTCTGCAACTTTTTTGTTTTTTTTTTTGTTTATGAATAACGAAAAAATTGAAGTAGCAAAAGAAGTTCAATCACAGTTTCAGTTTGCAGAAAGCGCTTAACCAAAGCAGACACGATTTTTGTGTGGCGAACGTACGAACGCAAACAAAACTGGCACCTATCCGGTACGAAGCGAAGAAAGTCTTAGAGCGACGAAGATGTGTCTTTTTGTGCAGCGCGCGGTCTTCGCAGTGATAAGAAGTGCATGTGCGCACAATTGCATTGCAAATACGTACGAACGCGGAACCTCCACGCAACTTCTTGACTAATTTTCTGAACGACGTAAAATTCTGGAGTCTATCTGCGCTCGAGCTCCAAAGTGAAGAATGAAGCGTGAAGAGAGTTGTGAATATATAATATATTTTGCATGTCAATAAGAAAGTTAACAACTATTAATTTTTTTTTTAATTTTTTTAATTTATTGCTCAATAATATTTTTCGTCTTCAAATATAGCGCAAACGCGACGCGACGCGAATGAACTTAAACGGATCGCCATTAACTTTTATAATGCAAATTTTTTTTTTGTCTGTTAAGTTTGTTAAGTTTTGTTATAATAAAAAATAAAAATTATTAATAATAGAAAAGTTATTTGAAAAAGTTTTTATTATTGTTTCCGCTACGCTGTGCTTTTATATTGAAACAAATTTGTGCTATTTTTTAAAGATTTTTCAATGTTCATCGCGAAGTTAAGTCTGATTTTTATGAGTGAATGAGCGGCATTTGCATGTTTTAACATTTTTAACAGTAAAAGAAATTACATGTTATATTTATACATAATAAAAATAAAAAAAATATATACACATGCATACTTTATAGATATTATACATATAATTAACAAAAAAAAAAATATTTTCACTAATGAAGAAAAAAATGCATTTAAGCCATATGATTAAAATGCCCATGTCGATAATGCATTTTACTAGAAAGTAAAGTTGCCAAAGACATAAATTTTGAAGTCTTTATTTTATACACAATCGAATAAAAAACAAAAAAAAAATAATAATAATATATATTATTTAATATATTCATAAACACTAAACCACATAACTAAATATTGGCATTTGGAGTTAAAATTTTATTAATAATTTAGACTTGTATTTTTTAAATTAGCTTTTAAGTGGCAAAACAATAAATAATAAATTTAATAATAAAAATTAACTATAAGAATTTATTGAAATTTAAAAAAAAACAAGTAAAAAAGTGAAAAAAGTACTAAAAGAAATTTTTTTCATTATTCCACGAAGCATAATAAATTAATATATTATATATACAAATTCTTGCCTAGAGTTATTTTGAAGTATAAAACATAAAATTTTACTGTTTTTTTTTTGTTTAAATAAAACCATAAAAAAGTTTGAACGAAGTTTTTTAATAATACAACATATAATTTGTTTTAAATTAGTGAATTCATAGTGGAAACTAATAATTAATATATAATATTTAACGATAATAACAGTGACCGGTGGAATTAAGGTAAATTAAAAAATAAAATAATTATAAAAAATTAAATATATATATACTATAATAAACAAATGTGTTATAAGGTGAAGTTAAAATTAAAAATATAATATGTGTTTATACATAATAAAGTATATATGCTAAATATTTTATGTTTAAAATAAAATATCGAATACTTATTAAATACCTTGACTTCCTAAGAATCTATAATATGTTAATGTATATAATAAAGTTGATATCTTTAACATTTTATTTTTAAAAAAATATATTAAACATTTATTAAATTTCTCGACTTCTTTAGTATCTATAATTTGTTTATATATAATAATGTTAATCTATAATCTAATGTTAATATATTTAAAATAAAGTATCAAACACTTATTAAAGACGTCAACTTCCTGAGAATCTATATTGTTTTATATATAATAAAATTGATATGTTCAACATTTTATATTTAAAATAAAGTATTAAACACTTACTAACTAAATTTCTCGACTTCCATAGAATCTATAATGTGTTTATATATGATAAAGTAGATATGTTCAACATTTATTATAAAGAATCAAACACTTACTAACTAAATTCCTCAACTTCCGAACAAGCATAGCGTTTCCATTATATATCTAAATCCTACTCAATTGTAAGCAGCTTAACAGATTTAGCTCTACAAACATCCATCTATTTTCACCAATCTTCCGCTATGTTAAGGCCTTTGTTGGTCTATTGACTTTAGTAGAGACAGAGCTACTATTTTTCTGTTCACCAAATATACGCTGTTCCTTTAGCACATGATTGAATATGCAATTTTCAGTCTTAAAACTGATTTGCGCGATTATCCAACGTGCTGTATAATTCATAGACTTTTCTAGTAGAATATCTCATCTAACTAGCCCGACACATTTGCAAAGGAACTGTTCAATTGTTTCTTTATTATGTTCTTCATTTGTCTGTTAATAAAAGAAATTGTTTTTAGAAGATCGAAATATAGATTATCCACCATGGTCATTAAAGATTTTCCCAATAGAATATCTCATCTAACTAGCCTGGCCCATCACTTGTTTCTTTATCATTTTCTTCCTTTCTGGTTAATAAAAAAAATTGTTTTTAAAAGATCGAAATATAGAATATCCACCATGGTCATTAAAGATTTTCCCAATAGAATATCTCATCTAACTATCCTGGCCCATCACTTGTTTCTTTATCATTTTCTTCCTTTGTCTGGTTAATAAAAAAAATTGTTATTGAAGGATCTAAGTATAGAATGTTCACCATGCTCATAAATTTCTTGACATTACTAATGGAATGTCTTATTCTTACTAAGTCTACACATTTGCAAAGGAAGTGTTAAGTTATTTCTTCATACTTTTCTTCCTTCCACCTTTTTATAGCAGAAAATCAATATACAGAATATTCACCAAACTTATTAATTCATCGACTTGCCTAGTAGTATGTCTCATTCTAACTAATCCTACACAATTGCAAAGATGGTGCCTGTTTTTTTCATTAGTTCTTTCTTCCTAGCACCTCCGTTGTATCAATGAGTACTATTGTGGATCCTTTATAGATTATAGTGGTTCTCGTCATTTCGTATTTGTCTTACTTTATTAATTCATCATCGCATGTTCTGTGTTTTTTCAAGTGTTTCTATTCTATAAGCATCTATGTGTTCTCTGTTAAAAATTAGACCTAAGTATTTCTAACTATATATTCTAGATATTAATTTTTGATTACAAGATTTTGTAATCTAATTTTGTAATCTAATTTTGACAAGAAATTTATTTCAAATTGAAAAAATGGTAATAGAGAGAAATTCAATTTTTAATGAAGTAAATTCTTAGACCCACTATTTAGTGGATAGTGACTCTATAGCGGGCAATATTTATTGAATACATAATACTTAAACTGTAAGTATCAGGAAACGCAAGCTACTAAATTTGACCCTAGTCTCGGGTGTCACGACACAGAAGCAACATATACTTAATCTTATTTAATTATAAAGCTTTTGTTAATTTTTTTTATTTATTCGCTAATAATAATTAGTCTTGTTGTTGCATTTTTAAGATTAACGCATAAAACAAAGCTATATTAATTTGCTTAACTATTATAAGTTGAGAAGACATTGCTGCATATCAGTCGAATAACTCAGATAGAGACATAAAGAACGTAGTCTAATTTTTACTTATAAATTTTTATTTTCTGCGGTAAGAAATTAATTTCATATAGAAAAGAGAATAGTTATGAGTAAATTGTCAAATCTATAGACTTGGAACTCTTCCAAACTTCCATCATTACATCATCGGGAATCATATCCCTTCCAAATTTGACTGTAGAATGTTCAATTAAATGTAGACTTCATGCGTCAGCAAACAAAGTCAACGTACACTTCATATGTAGTAATTGCGCATACTGAACTAAGAGTATATTAAGAACTGACGCATAAACCACAGCTATGTTATTTTGCTTAACTTTTACAAAGCATTTTTTTTTTCGAACTTGAACATTTTCGAACTTAAAGAACACATTGCTGTATACTTGTTTAAGATCGCTTGCAATCTGGAAGCCTGTTGGAAAAGTTTTGCATATGAGCTGCTAATCGACTAAGTGAGGTCTTAATATATTAGTGAGCTAATATATTAAGCTAAGTGAGTAAGCAAGACATTCAATTTAATTAAATTTAAATTAGATTAAATGTAGTTAATGTTAAATTCATATTTTTAACAAAGTTTAAAATCGTTTATTTCAAGAAAATAGTCCTCCCCAGAGTGAATTTTATTAAGTAACTTTCTAATTGGCTTCTTGATTACTAACTCGTTCCATATATGTGGTATGCAATTATTGTAAGTTAGTTAATTTTTTAATACACAAAATGACTAATAAATTGTCATTGAACTAAAGTTTTTCCAAATTGTTATGATAATCCCCACGCATAATTTTTATAGATATTTGTTTCGTAACGATATGCTTATTTAATGGACTCAATGTAATCAGTGAAGCTTGTTCGTCCTGTCGTAGAAGCACAGTATTAGCACATTTACAACTTGTTTCATGTTTAATTATGGATAAAGTTGATGACACTTGCAATTCAAATGATTTCCGCATCTTCGTTGGAAACGAGTTTTGCTTATAAACCCACGGATATGTAACTACTGATCTTGACATAAAAAGGATTTATTTTTATATTTTTCTCATTAACTTTATTTTCATTTTCCTCGTAATAAAATAATTTTAAATGATTTTAGTGCAGTTACAAATTTAATGCAGAGTATTAATATGTTTTTTTTGTTTTTTTTTTTAATTTAAGCAATAATCCTGTCTACTTCCTTAATTTTGAATCACCTTCTCTTATGTATTTATCACCTAATAAAGATAAGTTACCACTAATAACCGAGACGCATTCAAGTAATGAAGTTGTGAACCCTTATATGCTACATTTAAGCATTAATTATATTATAAAAACCAATTTAAAACTTTTACACTAACTAAACTAAAGTAAACTATTTGACTTGTTTTAGTATTATATTTTGAGCTATTGTAATAGACAACGTTTAGTCGATTTTAAACTTTCCTTTTTAATACTGGTTTTCAAATAACAATACTCGTATAACCCAACAATAAAAGCACTTTACATAAAAATAAAAACCATATAATGTATTTGTGAAGAAATTACATCAATATGACATTAACTTTAAAATCATTTAAAAAACTTTAAATCATTTAAAAGCCAACAAAACTCACTGACTATAAATTTCAACAAGTAAATGATATCTGAAGTCGTTAATACAAAAAAAGGTATATATCTAAAGTGAAATTACAATAAATGACTTGAAATACAATTTATAAACCATTAATGAGATAGTAAAGTTTTTAAATGAAATATCAGTGTGATGAATCACAAGGACGGCGATAATTGTCTTACATAGACTTTGACGGTATTTGACTGACCATTTTTCATAAGCATGTACTTTGTTTGGTTATAATTATCATTAAAAGTAAAAACAAAACATGTAATAATGAAATAATAAAATAATAATAATATTAATGAAAGAATTCAATAAACTCCATATCAAGATTTTCTTCATAAATCAATTGATTTCGCTTAAAGGTTCTTCAGACTACTAGAGGCTCTACAGACATAGGTATAGGTAAATTTACTAACATTAAGATTAAAAACACTAAAACTGTAGTTAACTTCTTGTACGGCATATTAAAATGTACTCACATTTTCAATTTTTATGTAAGACTGTTTGGCCAGGCACATAGATGGCGCTTCTTAAAAGCAAACGTACATTTCTTTGTTTTCCGAACCAACAACTTTCACAAAATGAATGCCAAAATTTGTTTTAGTTCTAGACGAAATTGTGAAATTGCTTCGATATTTATCAAAACAAATGTTTAACTAATACTTGTTAATGGGTTTTAAATGGGTCACCATGACTTATGTTAATATCTTAAAAAATATGAGTCTACCTAAGAAAACTAAATGGCAGCTCTATTTAAAAAGGGATAAGATCTCTATTTACATATTCTGTGCTTGTTCGGCTTTGATCTGGTTCAGGAAGTGATTATTGAAATTTCTATTCTCGAGTAATGAAAGATCCTCATTTCGCTCCATTAATTTTAGTTAGCAGCACAAAGAAACAATTATAGTTTCAGAGTAGAAGTAAGTACTTTTCTTACCAATTTTCAGTTGCACATAAACCGGTACCTATAGCGATATAACCAAGAAAGCACCTAAGCGGGCTATATTATTTGTTTTTCCTTTGTCATTAATATTCTTACATACAGAAACCCTGATAAGAGTAATATAAGTTAGTCGTATAACCTCGACAATTTCCGCTCTTTTAACTTTGATTTTATGAAGAAGTTATATCTCATAAATCACGGTCTTAAAAATCGTGGCTTCATTAGGTAGCCTAAGAAAATAATTTATATTTGTAAATGGCGTGAAAATGCCTATGTCTACCCTGTAGTCCGTTTTTGAATCATCCATGAAAATAGTTAATTAATATATCGTGATGTGGTTGAAAGTTTCTTCTTTTCCATTCATTTCTTGACGGAATAATTGTCTGGAAGTTTAAATATTCCGATCTCATTCTACACAGACAGCTTGGTACTGTTAAATCCAGCTGTATCCCTATGTAAGCGCTTCCCAGATGCTTGTCGCTTTCAATCTGACAGCGCTGTAAAGCGATATTTCTATTAAGAATATATAGAGTTTATTCTTCAGAATGGGTGTGATTACTGCCATTAGTAAAGGAGACCATTTCTTTACCTGGTAGTTGGGAAATTTTAATTTTATTTACTTTTTCTATTTGAATGGTCGTGCAGTTAAGAAAATTGAGAATCGTTTTGCTATAAAGATTACATATTTTACTATTTGTTTCGAAATTAACCATAATCAGACAATAGTGTCCTCTGGAATATTGCAGGATTAAAGCAAATTATAGTTACAATAGGTGTAGTTATTGCTTTTATTCTTGAGAAAACACTATTATGGGATTATCGAAAATATTGGCGATAATATGGGTACCATTACTAGTTTTTTTAAACAACTCGGTAAGGAATAATGATTATCTAGCCTAATATATTTTATATATATATACATTAAGACTGAAAAGTTTTCGGAAATTCTCATTTAAAATTCGCGCGCTGTATATTTTTCGATATTTTAAGTTTATGTAGTTTGGCAGCACTGTCCTTAATTACTATGCCAAAAATGAGCTCGATCTGTCAGACAGTTCGTTTACGGCAGCTGTTGAAACCAGTTCACCTCAGTAGTGCGTTGCGAAATGTCTTCGACGGTCGTACGACCGTCCTGGAAGGCTTTGTACCACTCATAAACTTGAGTTTTCGATAAAACTGATTCCCCATAAGCCTTTTGTAGCATTCGCAACGATTCTGCACACGAAATTTCGTTCGAAACACAAAATTTGATGCAAACTCTTTGTTCAATATTTTTTTCCATTGTTTTTTTCGCAACGCCCTACTGAGGTGAACTGGTTTCAACAGCTGCCGTAAACGAACTGTCTGACAGATCGCGCTCATTTTTGGCATAGTAATTAAGGACAGTGCTGCCAAACTACATAAACTTAAAATATCGGAAAATATACAGCGCGCGAATTTTAAATGAGAATTTCCGAAAGCTTTTCGGTCTTAATGTATATGTATATTACTTTTTAGCCGAACTTTTGGTTTTTGTCAATAACTTTGCATTAATTACTAGCAGGACTCTAGAAAGAATTCGATTTGAAGTCATAAACGTACATATGAGTACATCTAATATGATTTATGCTAAGTTTTAACTCTCTCATTTAGAAGTCATTGTAGATTAGGTAACCATGCTAGATATTAGAATCTCCCCTTCAATTATATCTATCTTAGTTTTGGGGAGGGCGATGACAACGCTTCTCATATATTTTGTTTTTGCCCAGTTCATGCACGACTGCGACTCAATATTTAAGGACCCTTTCTTCGATGTCCCACTACAAGACCTCCCATGAAGTACCATTTTAAGATTCGCCAAAGGTTCTTGGTGGTTTTCAATCCTGAGTTTTTCCGTTACACGGTAGCACCTTGGGTCAATTGACCTCCACATAGGTTGTCGGTATAACCTAACCTAACTTATAGTAAGTTCCAGAATTCTACTTTTTTGTGCTTATTTCTTATACATAGTAAGCTTAATGGAAGCAAACAATTTTGTTTAAAATTTTCTTCTCCAACTTTTTACGGTTAATGCATCAAAAAACGAAATTAGACTTTACGTTTGCCGAGCATAAATCAATGGATTGTTTACCACAACACAGCAACTCAATTTCAATGTATTAAGATTAATCGACACGCTTCATTAAATAAATATTAACCTGCTTTATTTAAACTAAAACACGATATGGAAATAATTAGCATCGCATGCCAGATTACGCATTTTAAGTGGGATGTACATATGTAACTGATTATTAAATCATTATTTAAATGTTGGCGACGCAGGAAAAAGTTGAAAATCTACTCAAACATCCGATTGATAGTTTATATTAACCGATATATTTTATTCAATTGAATTCAATTCAAGTCGCGATAATGATTTTATAATAACAAGGAATATATGGCGGTATTATTCACTGCAGTTGAGTATTTCTCAAGCTGTCTGTGATCAGGAGTTGAATGTGGATTCTAAACTAGAATTTTTGCCATTTTGTTTTTATTTCTGAAAATGTTTTCGTATTTGTTTTATTTTATTTAACGCAATTAAATAATTTACTTTTGAACAATATAAACATGTTTCCATAAAAGAAAACTTGTTGACTACGTGATGCTTTGCAGTATTTCCAATGTTTAGACTTTAAGTCAAGAAATGCTTTCTTCAAGTCGTAAAGAGCAACATACGAAAAACGTAAAAACTTGAAATCAACAATGAAGATTTTGATTTCTTCATTTCTTCAGCTCCGTGCATATTTTAGTTCCGAATTACGTGTAAACTTCAGACCACGATTTTTACATTGAAAATAATAAAAATGTACATGAAATTAATGATGAATTATAAAATCATTTTACGACAACAAAAACTGTTGATAAAGCGATTTTCATTTCAAATTTATTGTATCTTTGCGTGAGTAAGTCGTTTTGACTTTATAATTTCCTAATCTGTTAATATGTTATGAATTATGTTTCATTTAAGTTATAATAAAAAATTTAATTGTGGACATGAAGTGTTGAGTGAGGTCCGCACAGGCAGTTTTATTTTTCTCCTTACAAAAATGCTATTAAAGTATCACATCAAAAATAATATATGAAAATAAACAGTGAGAAGTGATTAAAAAGAAATCTTTAATATCATCTACTAAAGTAATTTAGTCAGTCATAAAAACACAAATCTTTAGACAAAATAAACTGAAAACCTACAAATTAATTCATTCAAATAAATTCATTCTTCAACAAAAGAAATTCCAATGCTTTTCAAACTTTTTGATACCTTTTATGTAGAACGATTTTCGTCTTTCGATTGCCTGTGCTTCCCAAAATAAGTCTCAGTTTCGGTAATCATTTCTACAACGATTTTTTTGATATAAGCAAAAGTCAGCAGTCTCTGCGGTCCAGGTCTAGAAAATATGACTGATGGAGAAGACATTCCTTCACCAGAAATAATCGTTTTCGTTAACTAATGACTTGGAAACAAAAACTTGCTGAATCAGCGCTTTTCAGGTCAGGCCTTTTTTGCAATGTAATATTCGGTATTAATAATTTATATTTCCCAAGAAAGATAGACCCCCCCGCACCTCTCTCTCAAAATATACATTCCCTCACCTGTCCAGCTGACTTTTGAGATTTTAGTCACTTTAAATGACTTTTGGCGATCAACTTTATACTTTGATTCAAGTGTATAGTATTTTCCTAGAGACCGGTAATATCAACCTTGTGTTATTTAAGAACATTAATCAACTCTATAAATGTTCTCTATAAAGAGTTCAAATATTCTAAGTGCATATTTTTAAATCATGTTCCTTAAAATGTTTGCCTGTATTGTCAACAGTACACGATGTCCTTATCCGGACTTCTTCTTCTTTTTGATTGGAGTTGTGTTTTATATAGCGAGTTGCAAGCCCGACGCATAACCTCATATATATTTGTATTTCCGCTAACACAAACATTGAGCAACTCGATTGCATTTCTTTGTGTGCGAAGTATTTAGTGATCGGATTGAGTTCGTGTTGTTTGTGTTTTTATGTTGTTTTGCGTTGGGTGTATTTTGTCATATACAATCGCTTTTTGTGTGTTCTGCTGTTTACATTTTTTACATTCGTTACGTCTAAGTCAACTAATTCTGCCTTTACAATGGATGTATGTTAAATAATTTCACTGGGAACATTACGGAATATGGTCAGAATTTTGACTTAAAAAAATAATTCTACACATATTATGTTCAAATAGTGTCTTGACAGAGTACGTTCTAGTATAAAATTGATATTAGTATATAATATTGTACCA
This sequence comes from Teleopsis dalmanni, assembly GCF_002237135.1. NCBI lineage: Eukaryota > Metazoa > Arthropoda > Insecta > Diptera > Diopsidae > Teleopsis > Teleopsis dalmanni. The sequence goes on from NC_051847.1 coordinate 38,434,599, forward strand.
TAGATGGTTGCTTTTTGAATAAACAAGAATATATTAATAATACTACTTTACTACTTTATTCACACGAAGTAGTATATACTACTTACAAGGGTAAGTATTAAAGAATAAAAATAATTAACTTATGTATTGTTTTCCTTTTAGTGCAGTTTTATTAAAAATATGTTTTTTTCATGGCATGTACTTCCCAAACAAGCCTTGAATCTAATGGTTGTGTCTAATTTCACAAGAGCATAACGACAGATAGGTTAGTGACTGAATATATCTTTTTAATATGTTAATATACGAATAAGTATAGTCCATGTGTTATTTGGGATTTCACTGATAACTGTATTTATAAAAATCCATTGTCCAATAAGCATGTCCAGAAAATTTGGATAACGATATAAATTATATTAATGGCTCTTCTAGTGTAATGTAGTAATAACTGAGCAGTAGTAACCATGTGCTTATAGTAGTAATAGGTAATGTTTATTTAGTAAATTTATTGTATATATAACATTTTGTTGTCAGTTGCTTTGATAATAGTATATATTAGATTAATAAAATATTCTATTTCTCTTAACTGATTTAATAATATTTTTCTTCAACTACAAATTTTTTACAATTTATATTATTTTTTATTGATTAATAATCTATTGACTCAACCTATTTAGCAACTCATGCTTAAGTAATTTTCTGTTAAATAATAAAATTATGATTATATTAAATTATATTTAAACTGCTGAATGAGTTCTGACATATGTAAAGCCAACAAGTATCTTAAACATATGCTAAATTAATGCATATCTAGAAAATCTTGATAAAAATAAAATTAAAAAAAGTATTTGTATGTATCAATATATACTTCGTAAAACCTCAGCATACAATTTTGCAAGTAGTTCAAATCCCACACATCTTTTTACTTCCCAAAGAGCATTGATTTTCCGATCGAAGCCGCTAAATGCAGATAATGTGCAGTCACTGCAATGAATGTTTGCATACAGCGGAGTGCATCTTACAGAAAATTGCATCTTGTCTATCGCATGTAAGAAAACTATTTAAACTTTAATGTAAGTAGTTTAAAATCAATAGTTTTTTTATTTAAACATATTTTTTTTTATTTAAACTACAAGTATAAACTAGATTGCACCTTTCTGTTTAGATTTAAAATGTTATCCCATTTAAAGTAAAACGAACTTGTGAGAAATACTCAACACGGCAGGTGATCGACGTGCAATTCGAGATCACATATGGAAAAACTATAATGAAAGCTCAGAGGAGTTTCTTATGGCATATCCACATCTTAAAAAAAGTTAAAAATGTGCAAATTGTATCGCCACCATTTGAAGATACTTGCAAAGTTGCGAAAATATTATAATAAATTTATTTTTTTAATTTCTGTGATAGTTTATTGAGACTTTAAATGTGAATGCGATATGATAGACGAATATCAGTAAATTTTATAATGCTTTTGACGTAGAGTGTATTATATGGTAAATTTTTCAAAGTTATTCGCAAAAGTGCGAACTGGGAATATAATTTATGGCTTCATTCAAAATGGACATGTATTAAACTACTTTAGACATACCTATATAGAAAGGTTCATTGTAGTGTAGATGTTTGTATCTACACTACTACTTACTACTAAATACAACAGTTTTAGTTTTTGTCTATAAAAGTAATAATAATAAAAATATTTTATTATCAATATAAATTTTATAAAAATACTAGTTT
>NC_051847.1:38436411-38443213 GCF_002237135.1 Teleopsis dalmanni
TAGTTTCGATAGATGCTTTTTAACTCCGCAATGCCCAGTGAGAAACCCTGTAACCAGTTGGATGCCACTTCTGTTTAGCATAAGTAGCTTCCTAGTTCTGGCTTTTGATCGATACAGCATGGATTCTTTAGTCTGTCTGCAGCAAATGTATTATCCCAATTAGTCTGAGCTGTTCTTTCCAGCCACTTAATATTTTAAGTTTGAAAAAGCTCCATAAAGAACCGCAGAATGGTTGTGATTTAATATAATGCGAATGGAATCCTATAGTTAGAATTATGGCTTCGCAAAAGTTGATCGTTTTTAAATCTTTATCGGAATCATGCTGCGATGCTATATATTCTCAATACTCCTCTACGAGACAGAGAACTGGACGCTGTCTGTTGCATCGATGAATAAACTCAAGGCTTTTGAAATGTGGTGCTATCGACGTATGCTGAAAATAAGCTGGACAGAAAAAATTACAAATACATTGATACTTTGGCGTGTCAACAAAGACACAGAAATATTAGAGACAGTAAAACGCAGAAAATTGGAGTTTTTTGGTCATATTCTGAGGTATCCGAAAAAGTACGTACTACTGAAATTAACCATTACAAGCAGAATTGAAGGCAAACAAGGCACTGCGAGACGAAAGATCACAAGACGAAGAAAAGTACAAGATCACTTTTCGAGAGGCTGTAGATGAAGTCAAAATCATGTTAGCCAACGTTCAGGCGGATAAGGCATATAGAAGAAGAATAATAATCGGAATCAATCGACTTTAATGCAAATTCTCAGATTAGTTTGCTACTACAGTTAAGTAAAGAACTTATGAAGTAAATTTTGAGGATTGGAACAAATGAAAGCTTAAGTCATGCAAAGCTGAACAGATAGAAAGTAATTACTTAAGATATTAATCACTTTAATTAATTATTTGACTTTCATTCATATTATTTCTAATACTTTTCTAGTAAAATATACTTAGTTCTACTAGTATTCTAGTACAACTAATTTACTAATATATATTCATGTATAGATAACACGGCGTAAAATTAACAATACTTATTGCACTTAATAGTTTTTTTTTAGTTACTAATCGATTAAATGGCATGTCACATTTATTTTCTATTATTCCAAATTACAAAATTTATGGACAATTTTTATAATTTGGTGCTGATGCTGTGTTAATATATCATAAAGTTTTCTAATTAATATAGAAAAATTTTCTATGCAAATAAACGTCATAAAAACTTCACACCTTGAAATCAATTTCAATGCAAATATAAATTAAAATTTTCTTACACTTTGTATGAAAATATAAAATATACTTTGACAGCAAATGTCCAATTTTATAAATTAAAAGTCTTCAAGCAAAATGGGTCATTTTGCAACTTTCCTATTTAGGAAGCAAACTGGTTCATTCGGTCTAACCATGTTCGAGCACGCGAGATTTATGTGTCGGCTTCATCTGAAACCAATCAGCAAATAAGCTTATAACAATTTCTTGGTATCCAATCCAATCATGCACTAGCCTCCATCCTGTTTCCATAACTATGGGCGATGCGTTGGTAATTTTCTCAGCGCAGTTCATGAAGTTGCATCGATTGCGAACTCCCGTAACCTTAATAAACAGGCAATAATCACAGATTAAAGCCACGCCTTCTTGATTGCAAATTAATAATTATTTGTTAAGCACTACGATCAGTTTTGCATTAAATATTTTGTACAATTATTTGCTTTAGCATTCTATCAGTTTCTATCAGAAGTCTAAAGTCTGAAGTCTTACGTTTAGAGGACACGTGAAGAGAGCCTGTTATGAAATAATTGCTTGACATCCGCCGGAGTGTTGATCGAGTCCATAATATTCTTAACTTAGCATGTGTCGTAAACAATATTTATTTTAAATTGTTAAATTGCATGTCTGTTTCTGTTTAACATTAATTCAATTTTTTTTAATTATTTAGTAGAATGACACCATTTCGATTTAATAAAGTATATTAAAATAAGATACACGTGAGCAAACTGATTAGGTATGAAAATAAATATTAGAGCACTAACGACAACAGCTTCAGAATTAATAATAGACTCTGACTCCACTATGTTGCATAAGTTGCACTATAGATTGTTAGAATTAAAGTCTATCTGATATAAACAAGAGACAAAAAGAAGTATTTCGACTTTACTAATCTTAATCCTTTTAAAATCAGTTTGAAGTTGTTATATATATCAAAAATCGAAAGAATTTCAAATAATAATGATTAAAATATTCGATATTCATCAATAAAAGTATTTTTAACTAATGGTATATCTTTATAAGACAACTGTCTGAAACCGAAAATAGTTTAGAAACTATATAGAATATAGAATAGTATAGAAACTAATCATTTTCATTCTTCATGAATAAAAGATATTGTGAATAAATCTTTGACGCAAAAATTTTGAAGATGCCAATAAATCGATTAGAACGTGTCTGAATAACACCTTTTTTGCAACTATATAAAACCTTCTTTTTAACTATATTTGGCATATCTACTTCAGTTATTACGATATACATACCTCTGTAAGTTATTATGGAAACTCTATCTCTATCGTTCAGGTTATGATGTTACGGGATATGTTGACATATTTCGGAGACTCAAATTGGATTCACTTAGTGTTGAGGGCCTAACAATAATATAAATTGAATAAATTAAATTGAAAATTATTTCTAAGTCACATATTGTTATATACGATCTTCTAACATATCGATACTAAATTGAAGAAGTTGAGTATATATAATATGTACCTATACCTTCTGCATGTTGGATGTATGACATATGGTACAATATATGGTACAAATTTGAGCGCCATCTGTCAATAAGTTTGTTTACAGCAGCTGTTCATGTGAAACTACCTTAAGTGCTACAACTACCGATTTTTACTATGGAAAATTCTTGTTGTATGCGATTTTTTAACCAAACACGGCACCACTGTCTGGATCTGGATCTGGATCCGTGCGACTTTTTCCTGTTCCTGGAACTTAAATTACCTTTTCGTGGTAAGCGTTTTGAATCGATTGAATCGGTAAAAAAGCCATACCTTCACGGGCCCACGAAAAGTGTATGGAAGATAATGTAATATATGGTACAAATTTGAGTGCCATCTGTCAATTAGTTTGTTTACAGCAGCTGTTAATGAGAAACTACCTCAAGTGCATTTAGCGATTTTTACTATGGAAAATTCTTGTTGTACTCGATTTTTTGACCAAATATGGCAACACTGTCTGGATCTGGATCCGTGCGACTTTTTCCTGTTCCCGAAACTCAAATTGCCCCTTCGTGGTAAGCGTTTTGAGTCGATTGAATCGGTAAAAGTGAAATCGCTGAAGGAACTAAAAGCCATACCTTCACGGGCCTACGAAAAGTGTATGGAAGATTGGATTAAGCGTTGACATATGTGTATCGCTTCAGAAAGAGCATATTTTGAAGAAGATGAAATAAATTTGGAATAAAATTTAAATTTGTGTGTTTTATTTACAAAATCCGAGTACTTTTTGAGCAGAATGTATGATCATAAATGTGTAATAGAAATGTTATATATGTTAAATACTTAATACAATTGGCGTTGGAATATATTTTAAAATTTCAAATATTTTCAAAACATAATTTATTTCACTATAGTGTCTTAAAGTGAGTTTTAAAAAAATTTGAATTCTTCAAGGAATAATGTAGATGTAATAATTATATATTATAAATACTTCTTGTTCGATCTCATTGTAAAACAAAATTGCTGGACTTTAAAGATTAAATATGTTTTTTTTAATCAATTTTTGTATTTTTACATATTCAAAATATTTATTAATTATGAAATTATTTATACAATAAAAAACTCTGTGTTAAGCAATTTCCCTCTTAAAAAAAAAAATAAAACTTGATCATAAGCTTTAAAAATTTAAAAAAGTAGTGAAAGTATAATTATGAAGTTGAAAAACAGAAGGAAATAAAATAATTTTCAATATTGAAAAGTGCACCATAAAATCAACTTCTCCTGATTGTCCATAATAGACACTCGCACACACAGACTTTTACAATCCGTTTGGATCATCATTACTTTTGACTTTTGATCGCCAAGCCTTTCAATCGTACGTTTCAGTTTTCTTTGATGGGATTTACAATATTTATGTGCTTGTGAAGATCACATACTGCTAACAAGTAGGTTAGGAGAGAGCAATCCAATCAAAGCGAATTTATAAATACTTCATAACCAGCAATCATAGAGTTCTACTTAGAATTTTCTGTAATTCTTTTTTTTTTTTGCATTGTAGTTCTTCTTCTTTTTATAACACTCATTCCTATTACATATTTTAGAGAGTTGCTGCGCTACGAGAACTATTAGTACTGGGAAAAAAGTTAAAATATTCTTTTACAGTTGAGAAGTTGTTATGGATATGGCATGTACATTGCAACGTCTTCAATTGATGTGGATGTATTTCATCTACATCAAATTGACAGTTACGTGAGGTGTGTATAAATATGCATAAGTAACTCCTACCAGAGAAAAGTAGTACACATAGTAACCAATTTACAGCAAGTCTCTTGACCAACTGAGCAATGAAACTAATTGCTAAATCGTCTTTAAAAAGAAGATTTGGTTACGAGAAAGGAATGATAAAGATGATGGAGTATTGATTTGGAAAAATATGGGGTAAATGGTTTGAAATTGTATAAGTGTATGTAATATACTTCTGCTTAACGTAGACATACCATAAGTAAATATATCACTGAGAACTTTGTTTTGCACTTTGGTTTGGAAGAAGCATTAGCGAGGCTAAAAATTTATGACCTACTAAGAGAAGTTGCTTGAAAATACTTAACACTTGAATAAGTTAAGATGCAGTAAATGGTGGCTACTTGTATATTATGAACGTTAATTAATAGTTTAGAGAAAATTATATAAGAGTTAAGAAGTTGGACATTCAGTTCAACTATGAAAATTTAAATTTTTGATTTCATTTTGTAAACAATTCACACTACCACACTGAAACATCAGAAATAAGACATCAACTTATAAATAATCAGCGAGACCTATTTTGTTATATTGCTGGGTTTCTTGTGACAAGTCTCCTGCAACTTATGCATTAAGCCTTTCAAATTTCAAGCGTTAAAGTAGATCGTGAGGGCAATATGGTACATCAGTACTTGCATAGAGATCTCCAAATTAATACTTAGTTTAGTTCATAAGGATAAGATACTGATACTTTTCAACAACATCGACTTGCATCCGAAGACTGTTCTCTCTTTGCTGGAAATAATCCACTCAAGTACTAGCAGATATATGGACATTCTCACAATATATATTACAAAAAAAATAATAATATATTATTTCTATAATTTACAGAATTTCGCAAAAAAAAGAGATATCAGTAACCTTTTAAATACGTGTCCAAAAATTAAGAGAATAATTTAAGAGAATATTAAGAGAAAAAATAAAAGAATAAATTATTTTGAAGAAGCCCATACAAATGTATAATTATGTGTTAATAGCACTAGTAAGTGGTCATAACAAAAATACCTATATATTTTATATCGACCCTGTATATATAATATATACAGCGTCTATATTTAAAAACAAATCAATGAAATATAGAAAAGATTTTTTTTTTACGGTCAGAATCGATTTTTTTTATAATTGATGATTTGAAATTATGAAATTGTTATGAATTATTAAATATAAAAGAACTTAACTGATTTGAATCACCATACTTACGGGACATTGTCTAATAGGTAGACAACAGGTAGACAATTAGGTGGTCTTATCAACAATCACTGTAACTATGACTTAATGGAGGAAAAGCATAATATAACTTATATGCTCTGTCATAGCTCAGTACTTATCTAAGACAGATTTATTATTTAGAGGTCTTGCTTCTTCAAGTGCCATGTGTCCTTTTCACTAGAATAAAAAAGTGGTCCGCTGTCAAAAAATGTAGTATTACTATGGGTGCACATAAAAGACATAATTGAGCTTCTGCCAGGTATTTTCATTGTAACTACTACAATTTCTAATCCATTGTGTGGATGAAATGAAGTGTAGAACATAATTTTTAAACAATTCTTGTTTCACAAGTGCTTTATGAGAAGGTGCAGAGTCAAAAGCAATTTTCAAAACATTTTCCCTATAATAAGTTGCATTGACTTTGACATCAGGTTCGATGAAAACGATTGGAGAGCGTCCATCGACGATCATAGCTGTCCATACTATTACTTGAAATGAAAAATACTTCGGGTGACAATTCGTAGTCTCAAATTTTAAGCATTCTGTATGCAATGCGATAATTTTGATAGTTTGTGAACTACTCACTGGAGAAAATTTTCTCATTATAGAACACAATGTTTGGACGTTCGTGCAAGAATAATAACTCCTTTGCTCTATCGAATTTAACTTTTTGTTGCTTTGGTGTAAGATCTTGTGTCTTTTCGAACTTATAAGGCTTTACCTTGAGTTCATTTTGGAATATGCGTCAAATGCTTCGCTAGGATATTTTCAGTTCTTTGGACATTTAATTAGCACTGGATGAAATCGAGCCTTTACTTTCCGAACCATTTTAGATGATGTTGCGGTTTTTTTAGTCCACTATCATAACATTTCGCGATGCTGCCTATACTATTATATCGATATATGATACGATACACAAATATTTTATTCACTTTGAGGTATTTGAGTTCACAAAAATAGCTGTTTGTGATATTCCGGTGAAATATATAACGCAATCACACTATCACGTTTGAATTGCATTTCGAATAACATTTGTTCTATAAAACTTAGACGCAAATACTTGTGGTAG
>NC_051847.1:38443313-38448154 GCF_002237135.1 Teleopsis dalmanni
AAACTAGTATTTTTATAAAATTTATATTGATAATAAAATATTTTTATTATTATTACTTTTATAGATAAAAACTAAAACTGTTGTATTTAGTAGTAAGTAGTAGTGTAGATACAAACATCTACACTACAATGAACCTTTCTATATAGGTATGTCTAAAGTAGTTTAATACAAGTCCATTTTGAATGAAGCCATAAATTATATTCCCAGTTCGCACTTTTGCGTATAACTTTGATAAATTTACCATATAATACACTCTACGTCAAAAGCATTATAAAATTTACTGATATTCGTCTATCATATCGCATTCACATTTAAAGTCTCAATAAACTATCACAGAAATTGAAAAAAATAAATTTATTATAATATTTTCGCAACTTTGCAAGTATCTTCAAATGGTGGCGATACAATTTGCACATTTTTAACTTTTTTTAAGATGTGGATATGCCATAAGAAACTCCTCTGAGCTTTCATTATAGTTTTTCCATATGTGATCTCGAATTGCACGTCGATCACCTGCCGTGTTGAGTATTTCTCGCAAGTTCGTTTTACTTTAAATGGGATAACATTTTAAATCTAAACAGAAAGGTGCAATCTAGTTTATACTTGTAGTTTAAATAAAAAAAAAATATGTATAAATAAAAAAACTATTGATTTTAAACTACTTACATTAAAGTTTAAATAGTTTTCTTACATGCGATAGACAAGATGCAATTTTCTGTAAGATGCACTCCGCTGTATGCAAACATTCATTGCAGTGACTGCACATTATCTGCATTTAGCGGCTTCAATCGGAAAATCAATGCTCTTTGGGAAGTAAAAAGATGTGTGGGATTTGAACTACTTGCAAAATTGTATGCTGAGGTTTTACGAAGTATATATTGATACATACAAATACTTTTTTTAATTTTATTTTTATCAAGATTTTCTAGATATGCATTAATTTAGCATATGTTTAAGATATTTGTTAGCTTTACATATGTCAGAACTCATTAAGCAGTTTAAATATAATTTAATATAATCATAATTTTATTATTTAACAAAAAATTACTTAAGCAAGAGTTGCCAAATAGGTTGAGTCAATAGATTATTAATCAATAAAAAATAATATAAATTGTAAAAAATTTGTAGTTGAAGAAAAATATTATAAAACCAGTTAAGAGAAATAGAATATTTTATTAATCTAATATATACTATTTTCAAATCAACTGACAATAAAATGTCATATATATAATAAATTTTTGATTCTGTTCTTTATATTTGACAGGACCCGAGGTAGAATCCTGGTACTTGCAGTCTCAAAAATAATTATTTACGAATAATTACAATACAAGAATTATTTCCAAGACCACTGATGATGGGTATTTGGCAATACTCGAATAAATACAATTTTTGTTGTTGTAGTTCACTACTGTTCGAAAAAAAACCTCTTTATAATAAATTTACTAAATAAACAGTACCTATTACTACTACAAGCACATAGTTACTACTGCTCAGTTATTACTACATTACACTAGAAGAGCCATTAATATAATTTATGTCGAGATTCAAATTTCCTGGACACGCTTATAGGACAAAGAATTTTGATAAATATAGTTATCAGTGAAATCCCAAATATAACATGGACTATACTTATTCGCAACATATTAAAAAGAGATATACAGTCACTAACCTAGCTGTCGTTACCGCCCAATGCTCTTCTGAAATTGCCCAATGCTCTTCTGAAAAAGACAACTATATTCAAGGCTTGTTTGGGAAGTATATGCCATAGAAAAACATATTTTTCATAAAACTTCAGTAAAAGGAAAACAATACATAAGTTAATTATTTTTATTCTTTACTACTTACCCTTGTAAGTAGTATATACTACTTCGTGTGATGTCGTAGTAAAGTAGTATTATTAATATATTCCTGTTTATTCATAAAGCAACCATCTACAATATTATAAACTGATAAAATTTTGTACAAGAACGTACTCTCTCAAGACACTATATGAACATAATATGTGTAGAAGTATTTTTTTAAGTCAAAATTCTGACCATATTCCGTAATGTTCGCACTGAAATTATTTACCATACATCCATTGTAAAGACAGAATTAGTTGACCAAGATGTAACGAATGTAAAAAATGTAAACACCAGAACACACAAAAAGCGATTGTATATGACAAAATACACTCAACGCAAAACAACATAAAAACACTAACAACACGAACTCAATCCGATCACTAAATACTTCGCACACAAAGAAATGCAATCGAGTTGCTCAATGTTTGTGTTAGCGGAAATACAAATATATATGAGGTTATGCGTCGGGCTTGCAACTCGCTATATAAAACACAACTCCAATCAAAAAGAAGAAGAAGTCCGGATAAGGACATCGTGTACTGTTGACAATACAGGCAAACATTTTAAGGAACATGATTTAAAAATATGCACTTAGAATATTTGAACTCTTTATAGAGAACATTTATAGAGTTGATTAATGTTCTTAAATAACACAAGGTTGATATTACCGGTCTCTAGGAAAATACTATACACTTGAATCAAAGTATAAAGTTGATCGCCAAAAGTCATTTAAAGTGACTAAAATCTCAAAAGTCAGCTGGACAGGTGAGGGAATGTATATTTTGAGAGAGAGGTGCGGGGGGGTCTATCTTTCTTGGGAAATATAAATTATTAATACCGAATATTACATTGCAAAAAAGGCCTGACCTGAAAAGCGCTGATTCAGCAAGTTTTTGTTTCCAAGTCATTAGTTAACGAAAACGATTATTTCTGGTGAAGGAATGTCTTCTCCATCAGTCATATTTTCTAGACCTGGACCGCAGAGACTGCTGACTTTTGCTTATATCAAAAAAATCGTTGTAGAAATGATTACCGAAACTGAGACTTATTTTGGGAAGCACAGGCAATCGAAAGACGAAAATCGTTCTACATAAAAGGTATCAAAAAGTTTGAAAAGCATTGGAATTTCTTTTGTTGAAGAATGAATTTATTTGAATGAATTAATTTGTAGGTTTTCAGTTTATTTTGTCTAAAGATTTGTGTTTTTATGACTGACTAAATTACTTTAGTAGATGATATTAAAGATTTCTTTTTAATCACTTCTCACTGTTTATTTTCATATATTATTTTTGATGTGATACTTTAATAGCATTTTTGTAAGGAGAAAAATAAAACTGCCTGTGCGGACCTCACTCAACACTTCATGTCCACAATTAAATTTTTTATTATAACTTAAATGAAACATAATTCATAACATATTAACAGATTAGGAAATTATAAAGTCAAAACGACTTACTCACGCAAAGATACAATAAATTTGAAATGAAAATCGCTTTATCAACAGTTTTTGTTGTCGTAAAATGATTTTATAATTCATCATTAATTTCATGTACATTTTTATTATTTTCAATGTAAAAATCGTGGTCTGAAGTTTACACGTAATTCGGAACTAAAATATGCACGGAGCTGAAGAAATGAAGAAATCAAAATCTTCATTGTTGATTTCAAGTTTTTACGTTTTTCGTATGTTGCTCTTTACGACTTGAAGAAAGCATTTCTTGACTTAAAGTCTAAACATTGGAAATACTGCAAAGCATCACGTAGTCAACAAGTTTTCTTTTATGGAAACATGTTTATATTGTTCAAAAGTAAATTATTTAATTGCGTTAAATAAAATAAAACAAATACGAAAACATTTTCAGAAATAAAAACAAAATGGCAAAAATTCTAGTTTAGAATCCACATTCAACTCCTGATCACAGACAGCTTGAGAAATACTCAACTGCAGTGAATAATACCGCCATATATTCCTTGTTATTATAAAATCATTATCGCGACTTGAATTGAATTCAATTGAATAAAATATATCGGTTAATATAAACTATCAATCGGATGTTTGAGTAGATTTTCAACTTTTTCCTGCGTCGCCAACATTTAAATAATGATTTAATAATCAGTTACATATGTACATCCCACTTAAAATGCGTAATCTGGCATGCGATGCTAATTATTTCCATATCGTGTTTTAGTTTAAATAAAGCAGGTTAATATTTATTTAATGAAGCGTGTCGATTAATCTTAATACATTGAAATTGAGTTGCTGTGTTGTGGTAAACAATCCATTGATTTATGCTCGGCAAACGTAAAGTCTAATTTCGTTTTTTGATGCATTAACCGTAAAAAGTTGGAGAAGAAAATTTTAAACAAAATTGTTTGCTTCCATTAAGCTTACTATGTATAAGAAATAAGCACAAAAAAGTAGAATTCTGGAACTTACTATAAGTTAGGTTAGGTTATACCGACAACCTATGTGGAGGTCAATTGACCCAAGGTGCTACCGTGTAACGGAAAAACTCAGGATTGAAAACCACCAAGAACCTTTGGCGAATCTTAAAATGGTACTTCATGGGAGGTCTTGTAGTGGGACATCGAAGAAAGGGTCCTTAAATATTGAGTCGCAGTCGTGCATGAACTGGGCAAAAACAAAATATATGAGAAGCGTTGTCATCGCCCTCCCCAAAACTAAGATAGATATAATTGAAGGGGAGATTCTAATATCTAGCATGGTTACCTAATCTACAATGACTTCTAAATGAGAGAGTTAAAACTTAGCATAAATCATATTAGATGTACTCATATGTACGTTTATGACTTCAAATCGAATTCTTTCTAGAGTCCTGCTAGTAATTAATGCAAAGTTATTGACAAAAACCAAAAGTTCGGCTAAAAAGTAATATACATATACATTAAGACCGAAAAGTTTTCGGAAATTCTCATTTAAAATTCGCGCGCTGTATATTTTTCGATATTTTAAGTTTATGTAGTTTGGCAGCAATT
>NC_051847.1:38448254-38462399 GCF_002237135.1 Teleopsis dalmanni
ATGGAAATTTTTCTTATAATGGCTGTCATATAAATTGCAATGCTTTATTAGGCAATAATATACGCAACTCAATCACATGTGCTGCTAAAATTAAAAACCAACAAGGATGGTCTGCCTGGTCAGTTTGGAGATTTTGCAATGGTGCTCTACCAAGTGTAAATGATTGTTTTTAATTAAATTCTAGTAGTATATTATATGCTATATAAAAAGTATGTTTTAATTAAAATAGTATTTATTATTTTAATTATAATTAAAAGTATAGGTATATATTAATAATACAATCAGCTTATTCAATGTATCATTCGAAAACTGATTGCTATACTTAGTTAATATAATTACAAAAAATATTTATATATGTGTAATGACCAATAAAAGTTTTAATTAAGAAATTCACATTACTGCTTTAGACTACTCGTACTTAAAGAAAGCAATTAGTACGAAAAGTAAGGTTACTTTAGACGTCCTATATAACACATTTAGTTTGGTTTTTCTGCATAGCCTTAATCGAACAAATCTTCCAATGAAATCAAAGCTTTGAGTCCAGTTTTTTTTTAAAAAATATTTTTTTAAAAATATATTCGTTTGTTTAAGGAAACAAAAATCCTTATACTACATAAAGAATTTTATGGTATTTTGGTATTTATCTTCGATAGTAATTCATAAAAATGTTTACTGAACAAATCTCGGCGATAAAGTTTTTCATTCCAAACGAGAATTTTTATATACAATATAATTCATTAAATAATTAAGAAATCACAACGCATACCATGTGCTTGGGGAGTGCCTGGCACTGATGCACAAACGGAAGAAACACCTAGAAGGATATTTCATCGACCACAAGGATTCAAGATTAGGAAAGATAACCTCTATACTGTCTTTCATTAAAGAAATCGGATTTGGAGAAACAATCTTATCCGACTAAGGGACACAATAGGTCTTTTACGTCGCAGTGCACTACCCCTTTTCAAATAAAAATAATAAGGAATCACAAAAAAGGAATTTGTGTTTCCAGAAGGAAGCCTACATAATTCACAAAGCTCATTATTTTTCATATTATTGACAACAAAATTAAAATATTAAAACCACATATCATACATTTTCCTATAAAAACAATGAAACTTTATTCAGTAACTATGGTTAAAATATCAAATCGGTATTGAGTTCAAAATAACTTAGAAGCATGAGTCAATTGATGGAAGACTACCACTGCAGTATTTCCAGGTTGACCAGGCAGTCCAGCCTTGTTGTCCTTGGATTTTACGGGCACAGGTGACGGAATCCTTAATATCATCAGTCAATAAATTGTTGCAGCTCAATTTGCATTCGTTGTAAGAGAAACGGCCATTGGCAGGTTGGCACCAGTAGTAGTTGTTGATTTGGAAGATACCATAATCGTTGGAACCGTTTGAGTTAGTTGGGCCAACAACACCGGTACGGTATGAGCTCTCATGTTCAGCAATGCAAGTCCATTTTGACAAATCGGATTTTGGTACACCTAAAGCATACATTTCCTTAGCCAAGGAGCAACGATCCATGGTTCTGCCAAAAGCAGGGGCTACCAAAGCCAAGGCAGCAATAAGAACTACGGCGAATTTCATATTGATTTAATGCTTGAAATCTAGTTATTCAAACTGAAGATTCAAAGACAAAATAGAGGTTTTTATATTAAATTTCTTTGCTGATAAGTTTTGCAAATAATTCCAAATTAAAAAATAATCTTAGCGCAGATTAAAAGTGAGAGCTAGATAATCTTTAGATATTGCTTTTAATATTTTGTTTTATAATTAGTTTAAATTAAATTTAGTTAATTTTATATATTTATCTTTTTATTTTGATTAAAAAAAGTTTTAAATTGTTTACAGATGTTTTTGGAGTTTACTTCGTCCTTTATCATTAATTACTATCGGTCATTAATCAGATGTAATTTAAATGTATTGATTGAATTGTTTGCCATAGATTACTGAAACAATCATGACATTAGTCACCTTAAACTTATATTGCTTATATATATATACCTGTACTTAACAGAATATTGAATAAATAAATAGTTATGATTTTAGAAAAAATAGAATTATTTGATTAATAGTATAATTGAATATATTATATTCCTTGAATACTAATAATCATATTATTATATTGTTGTATAAGAATGTGATAAACGTCTTAAATTCTAAATAAAAATATGTGTTAAGAATATTATTTTATGATAGCTTGATCGTCTTGACAAACCATTACAACTGTTGGATTTCGTTCTAGGGACTATGAAATACAATGGAATTGTGAAAAATGTATAGTTCATAAATGACTACTTTAAGGTAATAAATTTGAATACCTTCTTGATGATCTAACTGTCAATTGGAATATGTCATCAGAAATCAAATGATAACCCAGAAGAACATATGTTAACTTCTTTGGATCAATACAGGTATTGTCAATAGCAAGTGATTCCGTATGAACAGAGATAGAAGCTGAGAGAGTATGAACAATTAAAATAAAGCAGATAACTTTTAGACTATAAAGTTAAATATAAAAATTTAGAATAAGTAAATATTTATGTCCTTAGAACCTTATCAACCGAGAAATGACCCTACACAAACAAAACCCAAGACAAGTAAGTGAAAATGAACTGAATATACAAAAGATCGACATTTGGTAGTTCAGACGTATTTAAATACTGAAGTACTTATAAAAACATAATTTCAAAAAAATTATTAAAATGAACTGAATATAGTAAAATTGCTAATTGAACAAGCTTAAGTTTCAAGTAGTGTCATACGTTCATGTACTTTACTGTACTTCAATAATTATGAAAACTTGGTATTATCTTATCAGAATAGACAAAATAACAAAGTATTCAATTCAAATATAACATGCATTTTATAATTACAATGATATAAAAATACTTTGAATATACTACCTAAGCACATGTATGGATAAAATTTTGCACATGCCTCTCGAAAGTTAGAGATGTAGCCTTCCGCAATCTTTCATAATAAATATTATTAATTTCATTTAAAATTGAACTCATATGTATCCTCAAAGCACCGGATACGGTGCTACGACAGTTTACACAAGATCGTAGTGGTACTTCATCTAAAACAATTGACCCCAGATACATGCTAAAAAGTTGACAATTTAAAATTGGAAATATAAAATTGCTGAACAATACAAAACTAATCACAAAACTAATCACAAAACTAATCACAAAACTAATCCAAAACTACAACTAAATGCTAATATAAAACATATAAAACATGGACTTGATCGTCTTTCCGCATCTGTTTGCATTACCTTATACTTCCGGTAATCTCCAATGTTTTTTAAGTGTTATAATAATTACACAATGTTAAAATAATTTTTATTATATTAATATTTATTAATTTTTATTATATTAACAAGTGAGAATTCAAATTGATCACTGGTTTCTGAAGTGAAGCTATATATATATATATATTAGTTCCCGTAGATCCTAACAGCAGCAAACGGCAACAAAATGAAGATATAGTATAGCAATAAGTCCACTCCACTTATAGTAACTGGAGTAGTATACTTATTCTTCCTATTTCCTATCAAGATGAGAGCAATTGTCACACGCACCTGCATATGTTAATACCTCCACTAGTCTTTTATTACACTAAATGATCTTTAAAAGATTGGACTAAAAAATATATTAGAGTTACGTTTCATATAAGCCTCAAATAATTCATATAAATTTTAGCCGCATAATCTTAAGTTTAGATAATTAGTTTAGGTTTTGAAGTAAGTTAAAACTATAGGTATGTAAGACTTTTTCTAAATTTTTTGTTTCAATTATTATAAAATTTTATAGAGATAATATAAACTTTCACCATAATATAAACTGAAAATTTTAACCACCTGAGTCCTCTAGAGCTCTAGAGTTTTTTTATTTTTAATAAAGTAGTAAATAAGCAATAAATAATTCGATTTAAATTTAATAATAAAATAAATACTAATTATTTTATTTTTATATATTTTATTTTTATATATTTTATTTTACATATATCTATATAAGCTTTAACTATAAATCGGGCCTAACCATTATTTTTCGGCGGCGAAATACTCGTATCAAAAATAAAAGTATTTACTTTATTTATTTGAACGAGAGGTTTTTGAAGATTCTTATTTTGTAATAATTAGAGACGACTTTCAAACCAAAATTTTGTTCAAACCCCATTTTTGTATCATATATGGACTTTTGATATTAATGCTAACTGTAATTATTTTTTTCTTCACATTCCTAAAACTAGAAATGCTATTAATTTCTCTCTAATAAAAAAAAATATCTCTATTATCATAAAAGTGAACTATATATTTCCAAGTACATTTTTAATACATAATAGTAAAATAGAGAGATCACTATTCCCTGTTTATGGCTTTGAAAGCGGAATTGATTTATTCCAACCAATTTTCGAGCCTCAAGAGGTTTTTTCAATACTATATAAAGTTTAGTTATTAACACATATTTAAGACAAAAGCATCCCACAGTGCCTTAAAAGCAATAAAACTCGGTTTGAAGATCTCTACTGAATTTATTGGATGAAGAAGAAAGGGATTGTTTCGAAATAATTGAAGTCCACATAACTAGCAGTGCTTTTCTTTGAAATAATTTGAAAAAATAAATAGTTATGATCTTTTCTATATATGCATTTCTATAATAAAGTCTATTGTTGAGTTATTAATAGAGTAATTATTTTTTATTTTCAATTACTGTTTTTTATGAAATTTTTAAACCAAATTTCTGCATAAATTATTTTAAAAATTAAAATTCTAATGTTTTTAAATTATAAATTTTTATTTTTAAAATTATATAAATTATTATATGAAACTAAATTTTTAAACATGAATTTAAAGTGTTCAAATTCTATGTAGGATGTAGTATTTTAAAATAGTAAAAAAAAGTAGTAAAAATATGTAGTGGCACATGCTTTCTATATATGTAGGTATAACACACTTGCACCTTAAATCATATATTTTTTAATAACTTTTTTATTATTTAACATAAAAAATAAAAAAAGTCAAAATAGACATTTTTACCATAATGTGTAAACCATAAAATGTGCCACTACATACTCATGTGAGCCCATAAAACTCTATGAACAGTTCAAAAAGTCTGGACTGATTAAGTGGCCCATTGAGAAATGATATTATAAACATTTAAGATGATCTAACGTATGCTCAGATTACTACAAAAACATCGAAACTCAAGTGTACTTGTGCATGCGGCATATGATTTGAAACTAAACAATTTTAAAAAAATTTTAATTTTTTTATCAGTTGAAAAAATAAGTTTAAAAGAAAGAACAAAAAAAACTTATTGAAAATAAATAAATATTTTTCTATAGATACAAAATACCCGGCAAGTTGTCTACTAAGTTTGGTGTTAAACGATAACAAACTTAACCAGATGATCCGACCGATTTTACACCCTACATTTATTATATGAAAAAGTCTATTCAAAGTCTTGAGAAATACACTTTAGTTGATGAAAATATTTTATAACAGTATCTCATTCATTTTGTAGAGATCGAAGAATGCTAAGAGGAATCAACTTACCTATAATTATCGATTAATAATTTTTGAAACTTTAATAGAATGTATAACATAACATGTTACCTTATTATAGTATTTATATTTCCAAGTAATATTTCCGTTTGCTTCCCAAACCAGAATACTGATTATTTCATAGAAAACAATCAATCAATTGTTTACATTTCACTCGACGTTTAAATAGAAAAAGTTTGCTGAAATATTTTTTTTTTAATAAAGAAATTTACTTTTTTTGTTCATATAAACCATATTATTAAAAGCAATATAATAAAATTTTTCTGCATTCCACATATACCCAGGTTTAGAAATAACGAAAAGACCATTACTTCTTAATAGATACGTATCGGTTATAATACAATTTGGTCGCATAAATAATGGTTTCAGTACTCTCAATGTTTTTTTCGGTAATTTTTTTTCGAAACGAAATAATATAATGACGAAATAGATTAAAATAGTAAAATAACATGAATTCTGATATTTACTGGAGTACAATATTGCGACCAATGTGTTTGCTTCATTACTCATTGTAATCTAAGAAAGACACCCAACCTTTCCAATGACAGTCAAACTGTTCTTTGTTAACAAGTTCTTAATAATGAGTTAACATAAATTCTGATATTTACTGGAGTACAATATTGCGACCAATGTGTTTGCTTCATTAGTCATTGTAATCTAAGAAAAGACACCCAACCTTTCCAATGACAGTCAAACTGTTCTTTGTTAACAAGTTCTTAATATAGGATAGAGCATATTTCTTGTTAATGAGTTCTTAATATAGGACGGAGGATGGAACTATCGCTTTGCAGTCATCTTCTTGACCCAGACTAAAGTCCTCTTCCAGGTGAGGAAGGCATTTTAGCAAACAAATCTATTTTCTCTGGATTCCAGTAAGTTTAACGACTTCTCTATCTTGCTGAGAACGAAAGTGTGTTCAAATTACTTGATAAGTAGTGTGTGAAGTCTACTTTAAAAAATCAATAATCATATAGAAGTGGCATTACTGTTATGCTGAATTCAAACACTTTCTAATCATGGTTGCCACTTGAAAATTTTTTTCTGTACCAAAATTGGCTTAAAAAGGTACCATTTCTGTAACAAAAGGTCCAAAATTTTTTTGGACCTTTTTGTTTTCTCGTTCTGTGTTTTTCATAGTGTTATAAATGGTCAAAATATAAAATAGTGCAAAGTTGCATTTATAAAAAAAATTAATTGGAAATATCCACAAGTTGGGTCGTCAAAAATGTACCATTTTTTGAAAATGAGTACCAAACGAAAAAAAAAAAAAGTACCAATTTTGGTACTAAAGTACCATAAGTGGCAACCGTGTTTCTAATAGACACGCGATGTTACTGTAATTGTAACTTAAGCTTAAGAGCTGTTGTCTCAGAAAATATGAAAAAACTGTATAAAAACTGTATAAAAAAACTGTATATAAGTGAGTACCAAACGAAAAAAAAAAAAAGTACCAATTTTGGTACTAAAGTACCATAAGTGGCAACCGTGTTTCTAATAGACACGCGATGTTACTGTAATTGTAACTTAAGCTTAAGAGCTGTTGTCTCAGAAAATATGAAAAAACTGTATAAAAGAATATATTAGTATAAACTCAAATATTTGGATCGGGCAGTACAAATGTTCGAAAATATTCGTTGTTCGAGCTGCTCAATACATTCAAGCTACGAGTAACTCATTGTGTTTTGCTCGAGAAAAAGCGAAATCGGACTTTGAAATGCCCGAAGCTTCGAATAATATTTGGTCTGTTACCAAGTTAGATACTGTGGTTGGTCACAGTTGTTTGAAATAAGCACCGCATTTGTGATTCTGATAGGTGTTTGGACCTATTGAATAGATAGAACTCAACTTCCACCAGTGCCTTCGAAAGAGAATTATTTTAAGTGAATACAATTGTTTTATTTTATACGGATATGTTTAAAGTTTAAAGTTTTTCTTATTTTATAAATTTTAAATATTATGGAACATAATCTATCTATTTACATATCTCTACTTTAACCGATTTTTATAGTTTAGAAATTGTATACGCTTTACTATGCCTCATTGAAAACTACTTTTCAACCTCTTGATATAACCTCTTTTTAGCTGAGACTATACTCTGTGTTCCGCAATACATTTATTCCTGTCTGAACAATACTAGTACTAAACTAGAGTATTGAACGAATTCTTTTGCAGAGTCTACTGATTTCCTACCACTGAAAAATACTAGTACTTAACTAAAGCACTAGACAAAAGTTCTTTTCAGTCTACTGATTTTCTTTCACTGAGGCCAATGTATATTATATCTATATTACAAGTGTTATGGTACACTTAATGTGCGTCGTTAAAATATATTTTTTAACCTCTTGATAGCTATAACTAATACTTGGTGTTTTCCAATGAAACTTTTCCTGACTTAGTACCAAAAGAAAGTCCTTTGCAGTCTACTGATTTTCTTTTACCTGAGGCCAAATGTATATCTATGTTATATTTGTTATGATAGACTGTGTAACATAAAGTATAGATTATCAGGTCATAAAAAAATTTATCCTCGAACCAATTTATACCTTGTGTTGTTTATTGTCATTATCTAACTGTGCAATAATTTACTTTATTTTGTATATACTATACGCCAGGGGTTCATCTCTGAAATCTCACACATCATTAGCCAAGCATAAAAGCACTTTTTCCACGTAACCAAAGCAATCTTCCACTGCAATCAAACATAACAGCAGCTGAACAGAAACCAATGAACTTGATCGGCAACTGCAAATTAAAGCTGGAAAATTATGCAAAATATTCGTTGACTTCAAACTTAGGCACTCCGTCAAGCGTTTCGATTTAGTTATGCACAACAATGAGAATCGCCTCTATATTGGTTAATTATGTAGTGGCAAATGTAACAATTTGAACGAATATCTCAAACGTTTCCACGCATATACAAATAATCAAATATATTAAATTTTTATACATATATTTGTTTTTGAAATCATTGCCAACACATGAAGTTGCTTTCCGACGAACATCGCATAATTATGCGAAAAATGCCTGAATTGTGTGAACCCAGAAAATATTTTCATGCAAAATTACTGATCACGTAAGCCTTAAAAGTAAATAAAAACAATTTAACTTCAATAAAAGGAGCGCGTAGATACCTGAACTCAAACTGAAAATATTTCTCAATTATTCCAAACACGATGTGAAAAAATATTTTATTAAAAATGCATATATGCAATCCATACTATATATAGTATGTAATAATATATGTGTATACAATTGAAGAAAAAAAAATTTCAATAGATACATCACATTCTTGATATATCTAGATGTATGTTTTTTTCATCATTTTATCTAATTATGACATACCACCAAATATTATTACAAATAATATTGATAATCTTACAACTCTGATCAAAATTTTAATATATTGCGGATTATAAGACCCGCTTCGAAAACATAGTGATCCGTATTTATTTTTATTATTTAAATATTATAAAATCTAAGCTATAGGTATATATCTCAACTTTTCAAAAATATTTAATTATTATTATAAAATAATTGGCTATCAATGCACTGCCACCTAAAAGATCTATTGTGGACCCACCTATTTGATTTTGAACTAAGATTCCGCTTCCAAGGTAGTCAAATATATGTCTTGCCGCCGCTGTGCAGAAGAATAGATTCTGTTTCCTTCTCTTTATGATAGAATCGACAGGAATAACTTTCTACCGCAGCTACATTCTTTATGTGATAATTGAGTCTACAGTGTCCTGTAAGAAGTTCAGTATCCATTTTAGTATCCTTTCTGCTAAAGTTCTTGACTGCCGCATGCCTATTTGGGCTCCCCAGTGTTCAAGTAGATTTTGTTTTTCCCGTTCACATAATAAGTTATTTAAGAAGCTATTTGTTATCCCACTGAAGGGCTCTGGACCAATGAGCAGAGTGCATGTACCTTTCTTTGCTAGGGAGTCCGCTATTTCCTTGCCCTCATGCTTTTCATGTTCCGGTACCCTTGTCCGAAAGAATGCTTATTTTGGTACATAGCTCTAATGCATGGTACCTGAAAAATGAAAGCGGTTTTTCCCATTTCGACTGCTTTGCGGAATTTCGGTCTCAAACCCTTCTGCTAATATATATTTGCTAAGAAGAAAAAAGAATAATACAAAAGCTCATATTGAATTTAAATTAAACACTATTGATATATTTCAAATCATCCCTAACCAAATACTGATATATTATTATATCACTTATTAGAAAAATTTTTATTTAACTTTTAAAGTTTTGCTTTTTAAAAATTATCCGTACATATTAATATGCAGTATACATAGTATATTGAAAAATTACATAATACATCACATAATTTGAAACAGTCTTTGAGTAAAACTATGGGCCTTATTTTTGATAAGGTATAAAGTTTATACTAACTAATAATATTTATACTAATAGAAGGAATATTAAGGCAGATGCATTACGTTATCTATAATCTCTCTTCAATCATAATATTACATTGGTTATATAAAAAAGTCGACATCGTCTCCCCGACGGGGAATTGAACCCCGGTCTCCCGCGTGACAGGCGGGGATACTAACCACTATACTATCGAGGACTTGATATATATTTTATTGCATTCAAATAATTCCAAAATATGTTTTTATGACTAAAATTAAAATATTTGCATAATTAATAATAACACAAGATCATTTTTGTTTTAATTACATTAGTTTTTTAAAAAATTTCTTTTAACATTTAATTTTTGTTAAATTTTAAAATGTGATTAAAAAAATAAGGTCAAAAGTATTAATTTTAAAGCCCGTAAGAAGTATTGTTTTATGATATTAACATAAGTTTGTTTATTTAGAATATATGACTGAATTGATGAAGAGGTGACCAAAGGTGAGTTACACTCTCTAATGCATATTGAAATTTATGACTATAACATAACATATTTATTATAAATTTCTCCTCTTAAACTTCTTTTATATATCGTATATTAAAACGTCCATTTAACCGTGTGGAGTTAGAGATAATCTACCCAGTATAGACTCGTTTACGCCTTAAAGTTTTAGCTAATGTGAACGGTCTTCAAGTATAGTAAAGTATTCTCTGATTAGGGGACGGATTCTTTCAGTAATAATGCACTTACTACTCCTTCATCTTTTTGTTATTGATTTGTGTTACCATAAATGTTATATTTCGAATTCTATATAACTTTATTTAAGATAACTGGAAACGTGCCAATTTTTTCTATACTTTCTTTAAATTAGAATTTTTACAATTATTTCATGGCATAAAAGCCAGTGAAATTTTCAGTCACTATTTCTCGAGTTCAATTACGTTTCTTTGGGTACAGAATATTTTATAAAAAAGCTTTATTTTTGTTACTTAATCGTAATCTACATTCTGTTAATAATATATTTAAAGTACATAAATTTTAGCAATTAATAATTTTATATTAAATTAAAATAATCACAACAAATAAACGTTATGTATAACGAGCATATTTGTAACCCGTAATCCTTAAAGATAATGAGAATTATTAATCAAAATTTTATGTTATAAGTAAACTAAAATTCTAAAATATAAGTACATTCAGTAAATATGTGAATTGCATTCTAAAAAATATATAAAAATTTAATGAATAAATAGACCTCTAGCTAAATGAATAAAAATTAATATAGATAAATGTTTATAGCAAAACTTATTTTTTTTTAGAAACACTCAGTTGTAACAGTTAGAATTTTATACACAATACTATATAATGGATATTGAATCCCGTCTTCATATACAATTTGTATATATATGGGAGAATTATAAATTATATAAAAAAATATACAAAACATTAATCTATATAAATAAAATTTTTTATTAAAATGGTATACTTATAACATTAGTGTTAATCATAGATATTTTAACATATTTTATTAAAATGTATTAATAGTGCTTCAGATATTATTTCTATCAGCAAGTTAAATCATCAAATATCAATAATATTATATAAAAATTATGACAAAAAAATTATAGGTTACAGGCAGGGTTGTTAATCGAATACAATTTTTAATTAAAACACATCAAAATGTTTAGAAAAATAATTCAAATAAAAAAATTATCTGTAAAGAAAGTATAAATAAAAAGAACTTCCCATACCGGGAATCGAACCCGGGCCTTCTGGGTGAAAGCCAGATATCCTAGCCACTAGACCATATGGGAGATGGAGGGCACACTGACAAGATTCTAACAACAGAATTGATCAATAAAAATATATAAGATTTTTTATATCTTTAATATACGATTATTTTGCACTAATTTGATAAGAATTAAATGATTTTTTTTTATAATAAATATGAATAATATTAAATTCTTAGAAACATTTTAATTTTCAAATATTGTGATATAAATAAAATGGTTTGCGAATTTATAAATAAGCACAACGTGTATGAAAATGAGAGATCTATATTTATTTATTTATTAATACGAACATAGAAGATTCTTCACATACATTTTAATATAAAAAAAAATTTATATATAGTATTTAATTAAAAAGAAGTTCTTAAAATTAGTTAGAATTTTTATTTATAAGTAGAGAAAAAAAATCTTGTACCTAAAATCCATTAAACGAAAGTGTATAAAAATTGAACCCTGAATGAGCATAGGGAACGGGAATCCTATCAAAGCATGACAAAGTTCTCATAGGATCTACGGGAACTAATGTATATTTTCCATGTGTAGGATATAATTGCTACATATATCGATATATAATAATTTACTGCTAATAGGATCATTTTCAACTTTAGTATCGATATTTTTTCACTTCAATCATCGAAGCTTATGCACTTCAAGCTGTTCAAAACTTTAAAAGATCTTTATTGTTTTTAATATTAATTTTTTTCGAACAGTAATGAAGAATTAACAACAAAAATTTGATTAATTTATTGACATTTGACTGACTGTATAACACTGTTTCGAGTATTGCCAAGTATTCATAATCAGTGATGAAATTTGAATATTTCCTAAGGTCACTGATGATGAGTACCAAGTCTATATCAGTGGGAGTGATCAAATATTCATCATAACTTATTAAAATTTAAATATTTTCTAAAATCACTGATTATGATTACTTGACCATACTCGAAACAGCGTTGTCTATTCCAAATTTCAATAAATTAATCAAATTTTTGTTTTTACTTTTTCACTACTGTTTGAACCCATCTAGTCCTTTATTGTCTTTTGACACTATATATGGTATTTGTCAAAAAGTGTTGTTCCTTTTGTTACAAAGGACTTGTTATGTACATATCAACATTTTATACTTTTGGTAACAATGACTTTTAAAAAACTTTGGAACGTAAAATCTTATTTTCTATATATGTTAAATGTGCAAAAACTAACAGAACATCTGCTTTATTGCCTTGTTCCCTCTTAGTTAGTACATTAATTTAATTAATCTGCATAAGCTACCTTTAAGGATTATAAGAACCACAAATATCAATATACACAATACTATTTTCATCACTAAGGAAAAACTGTCAGTAAGAACTACATACTTCTACATATTTAAAAAGAAATTTAGAATTAAATATAAAAATTCAATATCACAAATATAAATTGTAATTATTTAAACTTTTGTAACAATTAATATAATATTATAATATCAAAAAATTCAATGATATCTAGAGGGTAGACGGATTAATGTTGAGTTTTATAAAAATTTGTAAACAACTCATTAGACATTGTAACAAGAGCTACTCCATAATACCCCAACAGATACTTGAACATTAATACCACGGTTTATTATAGTACTTAAGCGCGTCTACGATAAAAAGAAATACCTACCATAATAATCATATTAAGTAACTTAAATTTTGAAAGAGGACACAGTAAAGTATAAAAACCTCATACATTGTTCGAAAAAGTTACAGTTTGACATAAACCGTCTAAACAGTGACATTTAATTCGGGAACATGAAATTCGCAGTAGTACTAATCGCAGCTTTAGCTTTGGTAGCACCAACCTTTGCTACAACTTACAATCGTTGCTCCTTGGCTAAGGCAATGTATGCTTTGGGTGTACCCAAATCTGATTTGCCACAATGGACTTGCATTGCACAACATGAAAGCTCCTTCCGTACCGATGCTGTTGGTCCAACTAACTACAATGGCTCCAATGATTATGGTATCTTCCAGATCAACGATTATTATTGGTGTCAACCAGCTAGCGGAAAATTCTCCTACAACGAATGTGGTTTAAGTTGCAATGCTCTATTGACAAATGATATTTCCAATTCGGTACGATGTGCACTTAAGGTTAAGAGCCAACAAGGATTCAGTGCCTGGTCCACTTGGAAATATTGTAATGGTGCTTTGCCAAGCATTAATGATTGTTTTTGAATTAATTAAAACTTCTGTATTTGGTTTATAAATTTTTAATAAACTGTGAAGCATTTTAATTAGTTTGTTTTTTTTTTTTAATTAAAATTATTAAGGTAAAAATACAGTACAGATATAGACATTTTTATGTGGAGGTCAGCAAGAGCCACAACTGCAATCAGATTCTCAATTTATTGTTTTATTTTTTAGTAAATGATATAAT
>NC_051847.1:38462499-38471442 GCF_002237135.1 Teleopsis dalmanni
TTTCGCAAAGCACTACTGATGTGAACTGGTTTCAACACTGTCCGTAAACGAACTGGTCTCGACCAAGATCGCGCTCATTTTTGGCAATAAATAGGACAGTGCGTGCCAAACTACATAGACTTAAATATCGAAAAATATACAGCGCGCGAATTTTAAATGAGAATTTCCGAAAACTTTTCGGTCACAATGTAATTCTACATATATCTTACGCTTCACGGTGGTATTGCAATTTATTCAAACGATTGATTATTGTATTTATTTTATTTTTAATTTTATTAAATTTTTTAATTATCACTTTACAGTTATTGTTGAAAAAGATTTTATTTTTTTTTTGCACATCCCCGATATATCATATCATATATTAAAAAATGAGTAGAAGAAAAGAAAAAGTTAATATTGCAGCTGCACAGAAGGTCATATCGTGTTCAATTTACAATACTTACATCTATTTTTAAAATTGTAAATAGAAAAAGTATTAAGATGGAAAATAATACAAATATATATAAATTGAAAATTACAACTTAATGAAAAAGAAAACATAATTTAATTTTTAAACTAAAAGAAAAGCAATTATTGCACATTTTGAAGATAGATAGAAGATAGATTGACTTAAGTTTATTGTGGAACAAAATATTTACAAAAATTAATTGTTTATCAGCACAAAGGCTATATAACTAATTTTATGGTTAAATACTTTCTAATAATTATCTTTATTTCTTTGCATTCGTCTAAGTGGTCTTTCATACAAAAAAAAAAACAATTTTTAAGAATAAAACTAAAAAGTTTATCTTTTTTGACCAACCAAAACTGTTATTGAAATACACCAACAAAGATGTATCTTTAACAAAATGCAAGCAGATGCATTTTAATATTTTAATTTAAAACTGATAAAACTAGTAATACAAGTCGTGCGTAAGTTTTATCAAAAAAATATGTCAAATATGCATTAAAACTTTATATTACTTGGCATAAACCAACACATTATTTTATTTATTTGAAACTTCGGATATGTTAATTGCTGCAATATGATGGCTCTTAGATAAATACACACTTTAATGCCAACGGATATTGTACTTAATGTCATTTATTAACTCTTTTTGATTTGCATATTTTGATATAATTATCGGTTTTTTGTCATACATCCACGATAATGTCAAGGGTATTGACTTTTCAGGGAAAATATTTAATAACTTCTTTAAAAGATAAACAAATAAATTTTAGTAAGTGTAATATAACAATTTGGCACAATAGATCTTTTAGGTCGCAGTGCACGATCCCTTACTCAATAATAATATAACAATTTCATTGGCTAGATAATTTTATATACCATTATATAAAGGCAGAAGAAGCAGCATAGAACTTATTTCTATATATATCACCGATACAGTTACTTAACACGCACATACTATTATTTGTTTCAATTTAAATTTAGTTCAATTTATACATAATTAAACAATAGTATTAACAATGATTTTAATAAATAAAATGTATATAACATGTGATTTTATACACCACTTCAGCAACCAGCACCAGCTCTTAATACCTCTCTTTCTTTTTGTCTCTTGTCATATATATAAATATATATAACACGTGATTTTATACACCACTTCAGCAACCAGCGCACACACTCTTAATACTTCTCTCTCTTTTTGTCTCTTGTCATTTTCTGTAAGTGTTGCCCTGAGAAAGAAATGTCAATCAGACGTATTACCTAATGGTGATGTCTGAAGAAACTTACCGTCCGATGGTTGAAATCCCCCACTTACCATATATAGGGTTTCGAACTTTCCTCCCATTCGCAACAAAAAAAAGGGTTGTAAGTCATCAATGATGATGGTTACGGTTCCTACATGTATCACATTTTTGAAAATCTTATACAACAGATTTCTTTTCATTTTATGTTACTATTTGTTTATAAATTTCTTTTAATTTATAAAAAAAAGATTGCAAATAGTACAGAAGAAATCTAAGTCCCATACTGTAATAATACTTTACCCCGAGGAAGAATGATGATATTTATATTAAGGACAAAATAAAAATAAAAAAAAAACTAATTTATAATTTTTATTTTATTCACATAAGCCCTTTCAAAAAATAGAAATTTTCTATTAATTTTTTGTATATATATGTTAATAGATATATGTCATAATAATAATTTTTTTTGTAGAAGAATTTTTTGTCTATCAAGCAGTGTAATCGTTCTCTAAAGTGAGGTTGATAACTTGTTACTTATTCCTTTACAAAAATGAATTGTCCTTGATCGCGTATAGTAGCCTCCGTTAACTAGCTCGTTCACTTAATTATCGTCGCCAGTTAATAATATCCGTTGACTTTGCGTAGCTTGCCACTTGATGTTTCTACCAAAGATACGAAGGTTCACTACACCATATTTTAACAGCGAATATCGAATCTCTCTGATTCGGTACCCGCTTGATCATGTTTTTAGCTAGACATAATCGATATATATATCACGATATAGATCATTGTTTGTATTGATTTTCTAAAAAGCTTTCCGCTCTAATAATTTTTTCTCATAGTCAAAGAAATTTAAAACGACTCCTTCTATATATTACGAGCGTTAACATACTGTTAGTATCTAAATACCACTGCTCGTAGTCCAACGCATAAGAAGGCGTGACTTATATAGGTTCTTTATATCGGACCATATCTTTGAAATTATTGAGCCATATAAGTTTTCAATTAAATATCAAAACATTTAACATAAAAATGTGCTTAAGTTTTTTCAATAAAGGTACCTCTATGGAAAATTTTTTCTTTTATCAATAAATCATTTTTCAATTCTTAGAAAGCAGCATATATCAAATTTTTATTAATTATTTCATATGCGTATATTGAAAGCCTCATTTTTTTTTTTAGAATCCAAAACACCTGCTACATCAAAGTCCATTTAGAACTTAAAAATTCTACGCATGCGTCTATGCTTAATTGCTTGAAAATGAATTGAATTATTAAAGAAAAGAACTGTCAATTTTAATAGATTCACTATAAATAAAAATCCATAATGCATTTTTGCATTATGCAGTTATTAAAAATGCATAACGATACCTGATTATTTGAATATGAGTGAGAAGCAAAGAAATAATCAAGAAAATACCAATTGGAATATAAAAAGTTGAGAACCGCTAGAACCACACACAAAAGAATGCAGCAAATTTTCAACAGAAAAGATAAATCGATAAGTTAGATTCTTTTTCGGTGACTTGATGTTAAAATAAAAATTATTAAAATTATAAATTTTCTCTTTTTAAGTTTTCGTTTTTAAAGCTGAAATCTACACAGTTATCTATCCGTTTACGAATCTATACGAGATCTTTATTGATGAGAACTTTACTTCATATTACAAAAATTTTTTTACAGAAAAAACAACCAACTTTTTAGGCAGAATATTTATTCAATATATATATATATATATGAAGGCCTTCGAAAACTCCCTCTGAAGGTGCTGGTTCGATTCCACGAGATATAAGTATCTAAATACAAAGGGATAAACTGGTCACAATACGTTAGAACTTAGCCCTAACCCGAAACCCCCAAAACACATTACCGTTATTTACATATATATATATATATATATATATATATATATATATAGGGCTTTTAAGTACATATTACATCCATCAATATGTCTATGCCTCTATAAACTAGTATGCTGTCGTTCAAACACCAATGATGTTTTGAAATCTCTTATCGCCCAAAATCGACAGCTGAACAGCGGAGAACATAAAAAGGGATCATAAAAAAGTTTTAAAAGATTGTGAAATGAAGGTGCTAAGACAGGTATCATCGTAATGATATCCGAATGAAATGTGTCTACAATTTTACACGAAGTGAGTACTGCACTTGCTCTTTCAGCAGAAAAATATTCCAGACAATAAGTAGATCAAATCGATGGTGAATGAATTACGCCGTCTTTCCGTCTTACAGTCTTATTAGGTTAAATATTCCCAGGTCACCTAATTTATCAAATTACTAACATTTTAACACTTTTTGTATAGGGAATTCAATAGTAACATAATAACCGCTCCAATATTTCTTCAAATCCAACTATATGTACCTCGTCACTTAATCAAAGCAGTGTTGTTCAGTAATAAATGTCAACATTTCTATCTTATTACAATTTCTATGATACTCTGCATAACATCTATTTTCGTCAAAGCCCAAAAGAGTCAATTTTGACGAGCTCATGACAATCATGTCCCTTAGTAGACTATCTATTATATTTTGACATATTTTCTACCAAAGTTCACTAAGTTCATTCTGTTTCTGACCTAAAGTCGATTATGTTATAATGTTAAATTTTTTAATTTTTTTTATTTTTAAAATTAAAACCTCTTAAGCTATATAATCCAACACCTTTTATTCAAATTATTTGTTTAATTAGTTAATGTTAATATTAATCTCTTAAAGCCTAACAGTAGGTAAACTTTAAATAAACAAAACGTAACTGTTGACTCGTGAGATTTGTTTATAAAATTTGTTGTTGCTTATCGAAAATATAGTTGTAAATAAACTTTTTTATTTTAAAATTTTCTTTATTAACAATTTTACTTTATATACCTTTACATAAACAGTTACAAATATCTATTAGTTTGTATATAAATTCGTAGATCAAGAATCGTTGCTTGAATTAACTTTATTAATGCCTCAGGGTTTAACGACTTGTCATATGCAAATTTGTTTAAAACCGTTAAATATTTTTTTTTATTTTTTTGTATAAAAACTATAATTTATAATACAATAAAAATAATACAACGGTACTCTTACAAATTTTTGTAAATGTATCTATACACATTCGTAGCTACACACTTGTATCTACACATTAGTATCTACACATTTGTATATACTTATAGCTACTTACTGTATATGCAGATATTCATTTGTCTATCTTTCATCTTAAAACTTTTCTAAAAAAATAAAGAAGACATACAATTTATGTTTGCTTTTAAGATTTAAATTTTGCAGTGAAAGTGAAATCAAAAAATTTTTTCTTTAAACCCAAAAAATGTATAGAAAAATTGTTGAATAGTAAAAAACGTAACCAAATGCCAAAACAATCTGAAACGCGTTTGGACAGTAGTACGCCCGAAAGAAATTCATTACGATTAACTGATCACAGTCGAAGTCGAAATCAAATAGACGCAAATGACAATTTTATTTACATCTGTCAACTTTTAAAATATTATCAGTACGCAACTGGACAAGCGACAAAATAACAAGTGTTTACGATTTAATTAATTTTTAGTGTATCTTTTTTTATTTTTTTCAATATAAGTTAAAACGTTAACTTACGTAAAAGTGGTACTGGACACAATTTCTAATAGGCGTATTTTTCATTTAATCATTTTTGTGAAATCATCGGATTTTCCATATGATCAGAAGAGTGTATTGTACCAATTAATTGCTAGTGATGTATTCTTTGATAAGGTGAATATTATTGCTATCTTAATACTGTGTTCTTAATATGATATTAATGTCTTTAATACATAAGATACCATATACCGTATAAAATAACACAACAAATTTTTCAAAGATATAGTTTACATACTCGTAACTGAACTTCGCTGTAGTCTACACTACACTTCATAAAGTACACACTTGTTTAGTTTAGTGTACACTTCTTCAATAAAATTCTTTAATACAAAAAATACCATATACCGTATAAAACACCACAACGGATTCTTTAAATATATAGTTTATATACTCGTAACTTAACTTCGTTATAGTCTACACTACACTTCATACAGTACACACTTGTTTAGTTTAGTGTACACTTCTTCAATAAAATTCTTTAACACAAAAAATAC
The DNA here is from genome assembly GCF_002237135.1 of Teleopsis dalmanni. Classification (NCBI taxonomy): domain Eukaryota; kingdom Metazoa; phylum Arthropoda; class Insecta; order Diptera; family Diopsidae; genus Teleopsis; species Teleopsis dalmanni. The sequence continues at coordinate 38,468,325 of NC_051847.1, forward strand.
CATATACCGTATAACAGATTTTTAAACACAACAGATTCTTCAAGGATATAGTTTACATACTCGTAACTGAACTTCGCTGTAGTCTACACTACACTTCATACAGTACACACTTGTTTATGTTAGTGTACACTTCTTTCATAAAATTCGTTAATACAAAAAATACCATATACCATATAACAGATTCTTAAACACAACAGATTCTTCAAAGATATAGATTACATACTCGTAAGTGAACATCGTTGTAGTCTACACTACATTTCATACAGTACACACTTGTGTAGTTTAGTGTACACTTCTTCAATAAAATTCTTTAATACAAAAAATGCCGTATACCTTATAAGCCACCACAACTGATTCTTCAAAGATATAGTTTACATACTCGTAACTAAATTTCGTTGTAGTCTACACTACACTTCAATACAGTACACACTTGTTTAGTTTAGTGTACACTTTTTCAATAAAAACAACTATAAAATTATAAGAGAAGCGTTAACAAATAAATAAATGGCAAATTAATATCGCATAAATTATATGTAAAACTTTATTGTATGCAAATAAGCTTCATTTACAAAAATTGTATGACAAATTTGTATAAAATGAATTTTTAAACGTATTTGCATATCTCCATCAGCTAAACAAACTGTAATCCTCCGTGGCGTGAATTTATGTGGCTGATGAGGGTTAAGTGCGCAGATAAGCCAACGTAAACTAAAGAAACTTGTTTAACCGACAAACGTAAAGTTGAATAACTTAAGTGTTTGCAACAAATAAACACTCAATGATTAAATCATTACAAGAAATTGAAAAAAATTGAAACTGTAAAATATAAAATGTAATTAAAATGGAAATTCATTTCAGCGCCAACATAAAACTATCATCGACAACGGAAAATTATAGCGCCGAGATAAAAAAAAAAAGACGCTGAACGATTTTATTACAGATATTTTTCATTTTTATTTATATAAATTTTCTTTTCGTCCAACCTGCTGTCGCAATAAAATTTCTTTAAATCAAACTAAGATTTTATTTTAAATTAACTCTAAAGTTTTAACATCAATTTCTCCGTTGGGTGTAAATAAAAATTTATATATATAATATTATATTACACAATGGTTTCACATCCATCAATCTAGATGTCATATGCATATATAGATGTCCAAAAGTAAACTTAAAATTTATTTACCATTCTTGAAAAGCTCTTTTTTGCACAAATAAAGCTTTCTCTCACCTACATCTCTGTCAACTGAGAGACTCTTATACTCTTTACTTAACAAAACCTTTGCTAAGAACTCTTGAAAAACTTTCTCTCACCTATTCGTTTGTCAACTGAGAGAAATACTCTTATGCTCTTTACTCAACAAAACTTTTGCTAAGAACTCTTGAAAAACTTTCTAACACCTATTCGTTTGTCAACTGAGAGTAATGCTCTTATGCTCTTTACTTGACAAAACTTTTGCTAAGAACTCTTGAAAAACTTTCTCTTACCTATTCGTTTGTCAACTGAGAGTAATGCTCTTATGCTCTTTACTTGACAAAACTTTTTGCTAAGAACTCTAGAATTTCTTAGCATTTCAAAAGTTATATGCAAATATTATTATTATTGTTAAGGGATAGGATACTACGATCGTCGGGTGCCATAAACCCCCTTCTGGATTTAGAGTAGGTCTTTTACCCCTGTTTTGTCAATAAAAAGTAGTATAGAACCTACTTTACAGAGTTTTGTTGCCTCTTCCGTAAGAATATACATTCGCAAGACTCTATTCCACTTGTGCATTAGCTCGCATTCTAACAGCAAATGTGTGACTGACTTCTCATTCTCTTCGCAGAATATACAGTTCGCATCCGTATGTATACCCAGTCTCGTAGGGTGATATTTTAATCTACAGTGGCCTGTTAGGATGCCTGTGATGATTCTTATATGTAAATAACGAAGCAATAAATTTCATTTAATTAAAATAATCTGTTCCACGAGCTACTCGTAGTAACTTTGAGTAACACTGTGTATACACAAGTGCATTCCACCAGCAAATTTTCGAGCAAATGAGATCATCTGAGAGAGCGTAACATCCCTGTCGAAGTATAAAAATGCTACACAGACTTTACTCGTACATTTTATTTCAAGTAAAATTTGTGTTGATGTGTGAATAAGCTGTTTTGGTTTGAATTTAAATTTTTGTATTATTTATTTGCGCGGCACTGGTGTTCTCAACAGACCTTATGTTACACAAAGCTGTTCCACGAAAATCTGTGTAAAGAGAGTAATTTGGCACTTTATTTGGGTTGAGCTCTCAATTTGTACTTTACTTATGTTTTACTCGAATTTTACTATGAGTAGCTGGTGGAACAGACCTATTAAAGAAGAGTGCATGTTATGTATTTGAAGAGTATTGTCATAATTCGAGTGAACACAAAGGAAACGAAAACTGTTTCTTCCGTGTACTTGGACAGAAGTAGTGTGAAATAAAAATCATATGTACAGTAATAACTTACAGATTGTTATACATTGACATTAGGCTTCCCATAGTGTTTTCTGTCATATGTTACAAGTAAGACGGAAGAAATATTATTAGTTGTTTTATAAATAGATGTAGGTGAAAATAATATGGCAGTTTAATGATCAGTGTAAAACAACAGACGTGAAACTTATTTCATATTTTTCATATATAAGCTGGTAAGCTGTTTCATTATAATAGAAGCAACCCTTATTTAATGTATAGGTTCATCACATTTCTAAAGCATTTTGGCCCACTAAACCTGAAAATGATAATAGTAATGAAGTTTTAAGGTCTTAAATGTGTTTCTACTAAACATTTTTTAGAGCTCCGTATATTAAATAAATCGAATTAAAATAAACAATAAATCTTCCATACATGTCGTCGTAGGCCCCATCATGTTTTGACTTTTCGCAACCAATTGATGTTTGAATACGGACAGTAACAACAACGGTATAATTACTTCAAGGAGTAATCACTACTTGAGAAATTCCCCTGCTACGACGGCTGTCACAAAGGGTGTCATAATGAATGAAGCCGACACCATCCAAAGGTTTCGAAATCAGCACCTAAATGTTAGCATAAAAGAGCACTTAACGCTTCTAAAACCCTATGCTGAGAGTAGA
>NC_051847.1:38471542-38478199 GCF_002237135.1 Teleopsis dalmanni
GCAATAGAAATTTTCAGATCTTACCTGTACAACTTAGTAATTCTTAAAAAAAAATAATAAAAAAACTCTCTTCAGCATTCCAGTACATGAAATTGGTTCCCTAATAAATCAAAGTTTGAGAACTGAAAACTCAAAGCTGGTGTCCATGGATCATAACTTAAAACTTAACTAAGCCATTTTAATGAAAATCTTTCTTACTATAATTTAGACTTATTATTAATTAATAATAATTAATCTGTTTATTAATTATACTCTATTACATGAATTTCTACAAGAATCGATTTATGATAATTCATTTTCAACAAACAACATTTGATCATTTGTCATTCGTGGTAGAAAACTGTTTTGTTTTATTTTTTTCGTGGTGAAATCAAAAACAGCGGCTAATCGCTACCACATGCAAGTAAACAATGGAATTTTAATGCAAATGTGATGGAAAACCATTATTTTTATTATTTTTATTTATATATAAATAATTATTTACTGAATTCAACTCAAGTTACGAAAGGAATGGTAGCGGTTATAACTGCTTTAACACAGCAGTGGTAAAAAAAATTAATTTGTTTTAAAATTATAGCTTAAATATATATAAATGAATATATTAATAAAATATAAATTTAAATATTAAAAGAATATATATATTATAAATTAATATATAAAATATGTACATATATACTTCAAAATATTTTTAGAGTACTAGAGTACTTTATAGCATATTAATATATTTACATTTGCATTGTATTAAAAATAAAGTTAGATATAATTGTTCGATTTTCACAAATTTCAATCAATTTAATTAACTATTATTTAATTAACTATTAATTATTAAAATTTTTGTTTTAATTTTTGTGTATTTTATTTTATATAAAAAAAAGTTTCAAGCCTTTAAGCAATTGCATTTCATTGTGTGCGAAGTGTTTGGTGATCGGATTGAACTTGTGTTGTTTGTGGTTTTGTTTTGTGTGTACTTTGCCATAACCAATAACTTCTTCTGCATTTTGCTATTTACATATTCTACGTTCGCTACGTTTACAAAAATTCAATCTTAATGTATAAATGGAAATGTTTTCTATGTTTATACTATAGGTGTATTTCTTTTCACATGAATGCTCCAATAGAACAATTTTTGGTGCTTAAGAAAATCATCACTGGGCATCACTGTCTAAACCAGTAAACATATGATTAATTATAATAATTAATTAATATTAAATGATACTTATAAAATTGTGAAGACATAATTAAGTCACTAACTACGGATAGCCATGTTATTCGTACATTGCTGCCATTTTTCGGTTAATAATTTTGTAAGTATTTAAAGGCATGCCAAATGCAACTCTGTATTTTATTACTGAATATATCTATTTGAACATATTTCTTAAATCATGTGGCGGGCTAAAATCAAATTAAAAGATAAGTTATTAATGCAGTTTGAATTTCTGATTTCAATTTGCGGTGTTATCATTTTTAAGTTCTGTATTTGGACATTGTTTTTAATTACTCAAATCCTCTTAGTAGTTCGTTTACCAGTGACCATTCATTCATATGTCGTTGTTTTTATTGATGGAAAATTTTATTTAAAAAGAGTTTGGATCAAATTTTTGTTAATATATTTCGTGTGGAGAATCGTTAATGCTACCTTACTATGGGGAATCAGTTTTATCGAAAACTCAAGTTTATGAGTGGTACAAAGCCTTTCAGGACGGTCGTACGACCGTCGAAGACATTTCGCAACGCACTACTGAGGTGAACTGGTTTCAACAGCTGCCGTAAACGAACTGTCTGACAGATCGCGCTCATTTTTGGCATAGTAATTAAGGACAGTGCTGCCAAACTACATAAACTTAAAATATCGAAAAATATACAGCGCGCGAATTTTAAATGAGAATTTCCGAAAACTTTTCAGTCTTAATGTATACTTACAGTAACTGTAAATTACTTATTACTTATTATTTTAAATTTCATTTAATTTATTTTAAATTTCATTTATAATAATAACACAGGAAAATTTAAACACCGCTGAACTGACGAATTTTAGTTAAAACATTTAAAAATGTGCAATGTTAAAACAAAAATATATGTTAAATAACATAAATAAGTCAAATACATTTTGCTTAAGAAACACTGTTAAAATTTTGTTATTCTAATGTCATTAACATCTTCTGTACAATATTTTTTCAACCCACTTATACTGCATCTGTTAATACCATACGTCATCTATTTGATACAGCAAAAATGGTTCAAATTATTGTAAGCAAAAATAATAATCATTTCTTTGAGGTGAGTAATGATCATGCCAACGAGATGATCTTTTTAAGGGGAAAAAAGTAAGTTAATCAGTGCATAAGCATTTGCATGAAGTCAGTCGAAGAGAATATGCCACGTGGTGCGATTAACTTTAACGGGAATAATTGCGAAAATAATTTTAATATTACTATTTTAATGTTAATCTTAATATAAATGGTTTTGTTTAATTAGTATTTAAATAAAAGTGCATTTAGTATTAAATTTAAATAGTTTAATTATCAAATAATAATGAAATAGTATATAATATTCTTAAGTGTAATTAAAATAAAAAGTGATGCGCCATGTTTAAATTTTCAGGGGCAAAATAGTGAAAAAAGTGATAACATATTTTTTCAGTGTTTGTTGTAAAATCGTTAGTGTAAAATAAAATTAATTTAGTTTCTAAAATCTTAATAAAATTTATTATATAAATTGTGTGTTATTATTTGGTAAAATGTAGTATTTCAATAGTGTGGTTATTGTAAAAAAAATCATGTGAGACTGCCAACTAATATGAATGCAGCGACGCAACGCAGCGCAGTAACAGAGGCTTTGTATGTTGGATTATCTACCGTTGCAATACAAGGTGAGTTAATGCATGCAGATTTTTTTAATATTTAATATTTGTAGTTCAGGTTTTTTATTTATTTTACATTCATATATTTTAATGAAATATGATACATTTCTAATACATATTTTTTATATTTTTTAATATTAAAAAATTTGATATGAAATATTGATACACTTTAAATATACAAATATATCTATATATATAAAAGAAAGATGTGTTATTGTTACACCACTTATAACTCAAGAACGGCTGAACCGATTTAGCTGAAAATTGGCAGGGAGGTAGTTTAAGGCCAGGAGAAGGACATAGGCTGAACCGATTTAGCTGAAAATTGGCAGGGAGGTAGTTTAAGGCCAGGAGAAGGACATAGGATACCTGTTTATCCCGTTCACGACAAAGTAGGTTTTGAAATTATCAAATTTTTGATATAAGAAAATATTTTATTAAAATTTAACAGATAGAAATATAACTTAGTTAATGTGTTTTTAAAAGTTGTATTAGATCAATATAAGTTTGTGTTGCAATAAATATCGTTTTTAATCAATAAAACTACCTGGTTGTTGCAAACTCAACAAAATAAATAATTAACAATTATAATGTATGGTATGGTTGAAAATTTGAGTTTTTAGTTTTTTAATAATGCCGCGACCAAGACGATCGAATCTTTCCCGACAAAGCCGTAATGCAAGAAGAATACGAAATACTGCAAATTTAAGGACTGAAGGTCGAGCGAACAACAGAGGTCAACAAATAGATAATTTGCGATGTGTACTAAAATACACAAATAAATTATGAATGATTAATGTAGGTATTTTTTTTTTTTTGTATTTTTTCCAATTAAAAAAAAACTGCTTATTTATTGCCTTTAAGGCGGAACAGAGTTCGCCGGGTCATCTACTAGTTATAAATAAATATTATTTGAGTAAATTTTATTTTTAGTTGAATTTTGTTATATTTACATGTAAACTAAATATTTTCTTAAACATATAGGTGTAGTAAAAATAATTAAAATAATAAACACAAAATAAAATAGAAAGTGTTCTGCTATTGTGTGTACTTAAAGTGAAAATAGTATATAAATAATATAATATTAAAAATTAAATTTTCATTTAATTTAATAATTTAATAATATTAAAACAATTTGATATTATGTTGCAAAAAAGGTATACAACATAATAAAACAGATTGTTTAACAAAAGCTTTTTAACACGTATCTTGTATTTGTTTTTTAATGAAATTATGGATTTTTCTTGAAAAAATTATTAATAATAATTTTAATAATTGGTAATTAAAGAAATAGCTGTATTTCTGTATAGTCGTGACAACCAATTTAATTAAAACATACATATATATAACAATTAAAAACACGTGTAATAATAAATAAAGTGTGGTGACTTTCAAAATAAGTAAATAGCTTTTAGAGGTGAATTAAATGATTTCAACTAAATACTACCAAATACTCGTAATAAAGGTAATAAAAAGAAGTAATCAAAACTGCTTATTATTAATATTTTCTTAAAATTTAAACTTCATAACTACTTATGTTTAAGATTTGATACATTTACATAAAATATAAAATATTTCTTACTAAACAATTAATAAAATAATAATTCTGCTTATGCTTTTCAATATAATTTAAAGCAGCGCTGCGACAGAGAATTAACAAATGCTTGCAATACAAGGCGAGTGAACACATATTACTTTTCTCAGTAATATTTTCAATATATTGTGATAAATAATTTAAATTTATTTTAAGAGTTGATAATATTTTAAATTATCATATCTTATTGTATAAATAACAAATACGATTTCTTTTGATTTTTATTGATTTCTAAACAATTTAATAATATTTTACGTTTTAAACAAGTTGAATTGTTTGTGTCTAAAATGTGGGGAATAAAAATTCAATGGTGGGTACTTTTAAAAATATCAAATTTATTAGTTTAAGCTGCAATCAGAAATTTGATTGAAAGAAACGAAAAACGCAGCGCAGCTAAAGCATAAAACGATAATACATCTAACATTCGATAATACAATAATTTTACTGTGGTAAGAATTAGCACAAAGGAAAAAACCAACTATTTTTGAGTAAATATGTATGAAGCCTTTTACATTTTTCTTGCTTCTTATTGTCAAAAGGTTGCAAGAGAGTTTAAAAACAACAAACACATGTACAACAGCAACAACATCAAGAGGTTGAGCAGTTAATGAACATTAACTCTTGAAGTGTAATATTCATTAATTAATTTGTAATCATTTCAATTAATGAGATCCAAATGATTAACGTTTTAAGCCCACAAATAATAAACTATTTAGTGATTAAAGCAACAAATTTATATATAACTTTTTAAATATAAATATAAATCAGTTTAATATTATATTAAATATTAAATTAATGGTTAAATTTTCTTTAACTATAAGCTTAAATGTCTGTTTGCCTTAAATGACGCAGTGTTGAAAAATTTTAAAACTAAAGCATAGCAAGTATCAGACCTTCATTTTAAATGTGGTTAAAAGGATATATATGCTGTGTCTATATAAGGACTATACATGCATATGGCTCCTGCACAAACAATTTATCTATATGTTGTTTCATTATTGACATTGAAAATAATTAATTTTTATAAAACAATACCATCTGCCTTAACATTTGCTAAAGTATGAAATTGTGTAAACATCATTAGCTCATAAATTTTTAGGGACAAAATGTACGTCATATGGCGTCGACCACAAAATGCAATTCTTCCTCTTGACATTGCAGCATTCAGGGATCATAAAGTTGTAACAAGTTTTGGTATAATAGCGACCACAAATGGTATAACCAAATTTTATGAGGCTCATACAGAAGAAATTTTTACTCATTTTTAAAAAAAAAAGAACATAACTAAAAAATAAATTAAATTCAGCTCCACATTCAATTACTAAAATAATTACTTTAAACTTTAACTTCCTTTAACTTTCACTAGTAGATACTCGTATACATAGTCTACATAATGCTATATAATTATTGTCATATACTGTATATAGTATATACATTGACTGTATATAACACCAAACCTTCGAAATAAATTTCAAAAGTCAGTTGGAGCTCAATTTTTCTGCAGTTTGTCACGCTGTCAGTCAGCATTTGTTGGGAACATCAGTATTGTTTCCTTTTCTAGAGTCTCGCTTTCCTGGAGTTTCGCTTTCCTTCCTTTGTGTGATGGTGTGCATGCTTTATTATTACATATTTTAGCTTTTTATTTTAGACAAACGCTTGTACGCTTGTCATTCATGCTTGTTTCACATTATTATCGCATTTCAAGCAAAAAGATTTCATTTATCTTCAAATAATACAAATAATACTGAAATTTCTTATTCTTATTCTTGCTTTGTTTCTTTAATATATTCAAAATTTTTTTCTATTCATTGTTTTTGTTGTTGGTTGAAATCCGTAAACTTGTGAAGAAATTCTTACCTTAAGTTTCATTTGCATTTGCATTTGCATTTCCTTTGTATTTGTTGTATTACTTCAACCTGCAAGTATCTTTATTTTGATGAACATTGTTGATGCAATGACGAAGCATAACGGGCTACAGTCTTTTGTGGTCTTTCTTTGCCGTTTCCAACTTTTTCTCATACTTTGTCATTTAAAGTTTATTATAATATAATAAAAAGATGGAAGTATAATTAGTTAAACTTAATTTTTTTTAATGTTTTTTATTTTAAAGTGGTTTTCGAAAAATTTCAAGAAAACTTTGTAGTGCCATATAAGAAAATTCATTACAATGTATAACTTAACTCTGCTGTTTTAACTAGATTTT
>NC_051847.1:38478299-38487483 GCF_002237135.1 Teleopsis dalmanni
GTCTTAATGTATATGTGTTGTATATATAAAAAACATATTTTTTTTATTTCCTTGAAATCGTCTAACGCAAGTGGTCTTAATCAGACTAGACTGCAGATGACTCTACACAAATGAGTTCAAAACCTTAACGATGGTAAAAAAGAGGTTATATTCAGTGTATGGTTGGGTTGATATGAAAGGGAATTGTCTGTTATAAGCTGCTTAAGATAGATTAATTCGGTCCTCTATTGCTCACAATTCAATCGCTTGAATGCAACAATCACTGAAAAGCGAACAAAATTGTTCAGTTAAGGACAATGATTGATCAGATATGGCAATACAAGCTCATACATATTCTTGATGACTTCAAACAAATAGACGAAACTAAACAATATTATAACAAAAATTACTTTACCAGTGGTAAATCACATGATCTGAAGGCAATCCCATAACTCCATTTTTCGAAACAATATCGTCGTCAAACCGTTGCCTGACTAACTTAATAAAAAATTCATTCAGAGCATATGCACTTAAGCATGGGAAAATAAATTGATGGAAACATTCCGATCACTTTATTTTGAAATAACCAAATAGTGTATTTTTCAAAGTAAGCCAATAGCAGATGAATCGCTTCCTGTTCATCTTTACTCCAAATATGTCATATTTTCTTAAGCAAACTACAGATTTGGGACGTTATAGAATTTAGATCTTAAAACAATGCTTTCTGATTACCAGGTTAAGATGAAATGCGTGATAGCTGGATATGAACTTGAGTCTATGCACACAATTGATATTCAAGTTACTGCTCTGGAGACACAGTTTTGATGTTTACAACATCAAAGCTACACGCCTTGAAAGCTATTTCGAACATCGACTTTAGCAATTGTTTTCAGATAGAAAAAAAAATTTGGCACAAACATTCCGGGACCAAAGAATTTTAAAGGCGATAAAAAAGATTTAGAAAAATATATGAGGATTTTAAAATTTGCTTTGAATTGCACCTAATTATTTTATCATAGTGTTGCAATTAATCCGACTTGATGAAAATAATAAAAAACGTTTATGTATTGTAAAAGACAATTAATCGCAATCTAATACTTTGTAAGATTAGCCGATAATGGGTTTAAAAAAATCATTTTTTGTCTTATTAATAAGCCGTTAACATAGTACTAAGTTCTTCTCTGCATATATTCTATTTTATTTAGTATAAGGTACTAAGTTGCTATAAATATACTATTTTATTTAATACATGATACAATATTATTATTGAACAGAATGGATAGTACACTGCGATCTAAAAGATCTATAGTGCCCCTTAGTGGGATTAGAGTGTTTCTCCAAGTTCGATTTCTTTAATGAAAGGCAGTATAGAGCGTATCTCTTCTAGTCTGGGAACTTTATGATCCATGAAATAGATTCCTAAGTGTTTCTTCTGCTTGTGTAACAGTGCCGGGCACTCCTCAAGCACATGGTATGCAGTCACTCTCTCTTCTCTCCAATATCTGCAGTCTGAGTTGGATTGAATTCCGTTCTTCGATAGTGATTATTCAATCCACAGTGACCCATCAATCAATAATACCTCAATAATTTTTGAGCTATTTTTTGATTGTGCTATGCAATCTTTGAAGCGTTCTAGGTTGTAGATCCCTAATATCATTTTAGATTGTAATAGCCTTGATAACTTTTTCCTAAGGAGTTCTCTTTCTTTTTCTCGGCATCAATCATAGGAATAGATAGAGTTCCTTTGAATGGATAGAGAGCACAGATAGGTACTGGGTTTATCATTCTTGAGGCCGCGTCTCTTTTTGCAAGTTTATCTGTCCATCCATATTATGTGCACCTGATTACTCCAGCCGAGTATCAGCTTGTCAATGCACTCTCATACCAGTTTGGATGTTACATGGTGGGATATGAGTGCCATTATAGCTGCACTCAGTCAGTAACATATTGCAATTTCACGGTTCCGATAGTTACGTTCAAGGTTGAAACTAGTGCATCTATCTATCGCGTTTATTTCCGCTTGAAAGATGGTTACATTATTTCCCAGTGCTTTCCAGTATATTTTGCCTAGTCAAGATACAATAAATACAATTTAAAATGAACTTAATAAATAAAGTACAAATATCGTCTTTTGATTTAAAAGACTGTAAATGATCTTTTTAGTTTTGTTTTAATTTATTTTTGTTTTAATCTTTGAGTCGTTACTTCGAAATTGTTTAAATGCGGTTATTTTTGTTTTTTAAATATATTAACTTTTATTTCGAACAATCAACGCGGATTTTTTTAGGTTTTAAATAAGTTCGTGTCAAATGTCTTTGAACGTTCAAAAACAAAATATTGTATTATAATAACTGTGCTGTTTTATTTACTAAGAGAACTGTGAGAATAACTGTTATAAATTCATATTACAGTAATTAACATTTTAACAGGCAAAGCAAATAAAATAATTAACACAAAATAAAATGTAAGGCGTCCTGCTATTTTGTGTACCTAAAGCGTAAATAATATATATTTAATAATTTAATGATATGTTGCAAATAAATGTATTATAAAACAAAATATTTAACAAAGGTTTTATAATATATACATTTTTAGTTGTTTAATGAAATTATAGATTTTTCACGTAGAAATTATTAATTAAAATTCTAGCTCTTTAGTTAGTATTAAGCTTCACTGTTCTTCTGTATATTCGTGACAACCAATTTAATTAAAGGATACATATATGTAAACAAGTATGTGAAGGTATATCAACATTAGTGGATAGTACGTGAGTATAAATTGCACATAACACTTTTTGCTCATTTGTCGTTCGTGTTTGGGAACTTTTCTTAACTGTTCGAGGCCAGCAAAAGGCGACAATGAGTACAATTTTCACATTGTATATCAATGCGGCGAACACAGATCCTGCATATACGAACTGACCAAAATGTATGTTATGTTGCAAACACACATCTCCATTGAAGGAGAATTAAAAACGAAAAATGAAACAAAAAATAAAAAATAAAAAATAAAAAAATTACAAAAGGACAAACAATGGCGATACTAGGAACAAAAATGTTAACGAAAGCACGACTTTAATTATTGCCACCAGACACGAATGCTACCGTGAATGTTAAAATATTTCATGAACTGATTGTGAGTTCATGTTCAGTCTACTCTGTTCGAATAGTCGAAGCAGTCAAAAATGCTTTTGGCTTTTTATATGAAACATATTTTCCCCATAAAAACATCGAAAATACAAGTTAAAACATTTTCGGATCAGCGCATTGACCCAAGCATGAATGCAGATTGCCTTTGGTACGTTTGATGTTGATTTACATGACAGCACTGATGTTTATGTTAGCTGACAACGTACAAATGCACTGGAGTGTTAATTTTTAGTGCAGCTCGAAGCTCATATAACAAAAATAATATTTATTTTAATTTATTTATTCAATTTGTATGAAAAGAACGTTCGCGAAAAAAATATCATAATTTCAACTTTACAACCTTACAGCTACTTTCCTTAAGATTTTATAGCAGAAATAATAACACTCATACGTCACGTTGTACCGAAAAGTGATGAACAAAAAAGTGCTTTTAAAAAAAATTACTTTTCAATTTATTGGTAGAAGAATTTATAGTAGAATATAATAATTAAAATATATTAATTATAATTGTTTACAATTACATCTTAATAATTATATTTCTGTAATAAGAATATAGCATTTTCAATTGTGGTAGTCTTGGTAGCCTTTTCCAATAGGGTTGTCTTTCTTTTACCTCATAGGAATGGATAGAGATCCTTTGAATAGATATAGACCACAGCGCCTCTTTTTGCAAGTTTGCTTCCGTTTCATTGCCTTGGATGCCAGGATGTCCCGGAATCCATATTAGGTGCACCTGATTGTTCTAACCAAGTATGTTCAGCTTGTTAAATCACTACCATACCAGTTTAGATGTTACCTGGTAGGTTATGAATGTCATTATAATATAACTGCTTGGCTGTCCGTCAGTACTGCAATTATATTATATATATTATATATTTGTATTATGCATATAAACTTAATTAGACTTCATCTTTAGATTTTAATCTATAACCACAAATTTCCAAAACATTCTAATGTCTATATGGACTTGAATAACAGAATTACTCAGTAGTGAGTTAAAGCCAATAATAATCATTAAAGCAAATAATATTAGGATGATTTTAATATTTTTTATGGACTTACATATATATTATATTATGTATGTAATTTATATTTTATTGTATATTTTATAATATTATATTTTATATTTAAAAGTTAATCATTTTAATAAATTTTTTTTAGCAAGTTAGAGAGTCAGTTAGGTTTGGCTGTAAGGCAGGGAGTCTCAGCACCAATGTTTGTATTCAAAAAAAAAATAACTGATGATTGCTCTCCATAAGAATATTAACAGTGAAACTACACAGCACTAAAAAGAGCCCAATAAGAATCGTTATAGTAAGTAATATTAGGATACTTTTAATGTCAATTATAGAGTTACATATATTTTATGATGATGAGTGTTCTACGACAAAGTGATTAAATTTTCCAGTAAGTTAGAAGAGTCATCAAGCTTTGGCTTTGGTACATGCAATCTCTTATTTGCTGTAACAATACCGAATTATTTACGAGTTCAAATGCATTCTTAAATTGATGTGTAATGAAGAAGTCAATATACATAATAAATTTGACAATAATAGAAGAAATCCCCTGATTGTAGTAATAATATCGACTCTTCTTATGAGTGTAATTAATCTCTGCATGAAATCAACTACACAGGGATAGACAGTGTTTACTTAGATTGATGTCTAAATACACTTTTTACAGCTCCCTTAAAATTTTTCTATGAAATATAAGCTATTTCTATTTTTGTTTCTATTTATAATTGTAATTTTATTATGATAATTGCTTCGCACAGCACATTTACTTCACCTATTTCCGCCAATTAACCAAAATGACAAATATGGCTACACAGCAGTAAAGCAAAAACAATTATTTCTTCTATTTTTATTTTTATGTAATTTTTTTATTTGTCTATTTTATGACAATCCAAACGAAAGTCAAGGAAAGCAACAGCAATTTTAATCATTTAATTGTTTTATTCATTTATTGTACCTTTTATGACTTAATTACTTAATGCGATTATTAGTTAAATTAACTATAACGAATTTTATTATCGTTTTTCAGGTCATAAAGAAATTATTCTGTGCACACCAACAAAAATTATGTATAATAAAGAAGAAAAGAAGTTAATTAGTTGGTGAAAAAGTTATAAAGAAAAAAGAAGTACCGAGAGTAAATGATATCTGCTTTAATATGAGAGACAAGTGACTATGTACTTGGGTATGTTATAATGTCAACATTTCTTTCATTTATATATCTTCCAATAGACCATATAAATTGCTAACTATTTCTTCAAATAAAATATTAATTTCAATAAGATGTAAGGGTACCACTATATACGCCTTTAAAGCAACAAATTCTAAAAAGTATCCCATTTCTGAAATATTTGAAAAAGGGATTAAATTTTTTTTTTATCCTTAGACCCATTTGAAGATTTTATTATTATTTTGTTATTATAATAATGTTTTAATTATTAGATGATATAAAAGAATCGACATCTTACAACTGTCAGGAAACAGTAGAGTTACTAAACTTTAATCACATGAGAGTTTTGAATTCTTTACGGCAGCCTACGAAAAGACACTCGTTATATGGATACCATATAGATTACCGCAAATTTTACCATAAAAGAAACGCTGCTAAAACACAACACAATCGAACCACTTTTCAAGCAAACTGTTATGGATCATAAAAAATTGATTAAATACAATAATACCCAATACAAGAGAAGACGATCCAAGATCGGTAACCATCCACAAGGGACTTCAAAGGACTCAATAAATGGTTCGAAAATGAAATGAAAGATTTATGTATACAAGTTCATATCAGTTCATCAGCAACTAACAAAATTCGACAAAAATTCTTGAAAATCCTACAGTTAACATATCTATATATAATAACACAGCGCGAAGAATACTGTAATAAATATAGCACAAAAGAAAGAAAAATATCAAAACAATTAATACAATCATATGAACCTATTATTCTAAATCTTCTGAGCATGCCATAATCACAGCACAAATAGGTCCTCACATAAGGACTATATCAGCAATCCTAAGGTTCCATTTATATTACCCTACATAAAACTCAGAGAGATCTTCATAACTATATGAATATTTTTCTAACTGTGTCCAAAGGTTATTGAAATATTTCTATAATATTATTCTGAGCATGCCCTAATATTAACAGAATAAGATCCGCATAGGTTAGATTACACCAACGATCCTAAGGTTCCATTTAGACCTATTAGGCCATTGTATTACCGAGATGGATTAGAGATCAGAGAGATCTTCATAAGCATCTGAATATTTTTCTTATTGAATCATTTTTTTAAATTACACATTCCATTGTAGACATCCATTGTATTACCGAGACAAATTACAGATCAGTGAGATCTTCATAACCATCTGAATATTTTTCTTATTGAATCATTTTTTTAAATTAGACATTCCATTGTAGACATCCATTGTATTACCGAGACAAATTACAGAGCAGTGAGATCTTCATAATCATCTGAATAATTTTCTTATTGAATCATTTTTTTATATTAGACATTCTAGCCACAAAATACTGATAAATCCACTTAGGTCTATTGACCCATTGTATTACCGAGACAGATTGGCGATCAGAGAGATCTTCATAAGCATCTGAATATTTTTCTTATTGAATCATTTTTTTAAATTAGACATCCCAGCTACAAAATACTGATAAATCCACTTAGGCCTATTGACTCATTGTATTACCGAGACTGATTAGAGATCAGAGAGATCTTCGTAACCATCTGAATATTTTTTTTATTGAATCATTTTTTTGAATTAAACATTCCAGCCACAAAATACTAATAAATACATCACATAATTAACGAGTCAATGCAGTGACACAATTTTTTACTGAAATTTTTTTCATTTGTTAGTATATATGTACACTAACACATATATAAGTAATTAAATTGTTATCTTAGAATATAAAATAATAAAATAATACACAAAACTTATTTATGTGTTAATAAAAGTATGTCAATAATCTAGAAAAGTCATATTTGTAAGCACAAACTCCATTTCCTATCTTAAGAAAATATTTTAAAAAATTTATTTAGATTTGGAAATTATGGCATTCATATTTTAAAAAATTTTCTTACTGATAAAGCGCCTAAAATCATGCAATAATTTTGAAACAAACTAATTACTGAACTTACTTTTTCCTCAAGAAATTATTTCAAAGCCCATTTCTATTGCTACTTTTACTAGTTCAGCAAAGCAACAGAAACAAGAAAGCACATGCAAAAAGCACATCGGGAATGTAAAAGAGCAAAGAGAAAATATTTTGACATTTATCAAAACGAAAAATTATGTGTTGAAAGGCGATATTCAACGCCACTACAGAGCTGAACTACATACTCAAGTGGAATGGCTAAAATAGCTGAAGTGGCTAAAATGCCTGAAATGGCAACAAAAGCTAAGCCGAATTCATTTACGGCGACACATTCATGAGCATACCAAAATGGCAGATAAGTTAAATAAGTACGTCCGCCTTATTAAATTATGGCAACTGTTGAAACCTCAATGTACATATAGTCGTATATACCTCAAACCTAGTAAATATTTTTGCACCTCTACTTGGGCACAAATAATTTCGGTGTGCTAATCAGCTAATCAGTAACTCAGTAACTCAGTCAGGAGAAAAAAACACACTTGGCCCTTGGTTCGGGAAACTAAAGTCCACAACAATGTCAACGAGGTCATTTAATTTTATTTCATATTTGTGATGAAGTGCCCAACGTCGGGATACGGACATTTCATGTTTGCCATCAAACTGAGCAAATGACTGACATATCGTGCCACAACGTAATTGTAACGTGTCGCCTTGCCAAAGAAATGAATTACCTACTAAGTACGTTTCGTTTTATTTTGTGTTTAAATATATATCGCAGATATTAAAATTATTATTATTATGATTTTGCATTTCACTTTCGAATGAAATAAAATTACATAAAACGCAACTGTCAGCAAAAGTAATGAATTTCAATTATTTTAGAGCATGATACGCTTGTGCTACTTTTTCCGCTGAGTGTGGTTATTACAATATTGAAGGAACTTCTATACGAGTATATATATTACTTAGTAAATAATATAGGATGAAACCATGAAATAAGAAATTTTAAAATTGAAACGATTCGCTTTAAGTGTGTCATAAAAAATGCCACTCAAAAAAAAGGATGTATCTTCTATATTCCAGAAACTTATATCTCGAAATATAATAATTAAGTTATTAATTCAACTTAATTCTAATAGGATTTCTTTTTTTACAGTAGGTGGAATGCACAGTGGGAGACTACAACCCACTAAAACCACTTCTTAGGAAAATGGAGAAGATTTCCACAGCAATGTAGAAACTTCATTCCAGTAATTATGGAAGAGAGATGAGAATAGATAGACCTAATACCTAGTCAACTTTGTCATCTAAGCCAGTACAAAATGGCTACTCACTTTACTTATACATAAATTATAGCAGGACATACTACACCTAATGTCATACGATATCCATAGATATCCATAAAAATGCATTTCAGTGTTTAGTTTTAGGCCCCTATTTACGAACTGTTTAGGAGTACACAAGAATTCGCCGATAAACTAATCGCATAATCTGAAAAATGAACAAGACTTTCAGACCTAAATTAATTAAGAAAAGAACAAAACTCTATAAATCTGTGTTTCAAAAGCTTACTATTGCCTTAAAGTTTTAATGTTAGTACATCTCAAAAAACAGACTGTGTATTAGCTGCGACTAAAAAAAAGATATAGAATCCATTAAGCACTTTCTCTATCAATTCCCAACACTGTAGACAATGCAGCTCTAACGTCTAGAAGTCCATTTCTTCACTGGCTGATTTATAACATATAAGAGAAAAACGAAGCATTTTCAGCAAAGCTGTAGCTCACAAGCTTATTGATGCTTTGCAACAAAGCTCAAACATTGGTGCACTCCAAAATCCAGACTTTGGAGGAGTTGCAACAATGAGAAAGAGGAGGAATCCGTTAACCAATTTGATGTCCCTGTCTAAAACTACAAGCAAAATT
>NC_051847.1:38487583-38500084 GCF_002237135.1 Teleopsis dalmanni
CGACTTTTCTTATGAGTGTAATTAATCTCTGTATGAAGTCAACTACACAGGGAAAGACAATGTTTTCTTAGATTGATGTCTAAATACACTTTTTACAGCTCCCTTAAAATTTTTCTATGAAATATAAGCTATTTCTATTTTTGTTTCTATTTATAATTGTAATTTTATTATGTTAATTGCTTCGCACAGCATATTTACTTCACCTATTTCCGCCAATTAACCAAAATGACAAATATGGCTACACAGCAGTAAAGCAAAAACAATTATTTCTTCTATTTTTATTTTTATGTAATTTTTTTATTTGTCTGTTTTACGACAATCCAAACGAAAGTCAAGGAAAGCAACAGCAATTTTAATCATTTAATTGTTTTATTCATTTATTGTACCTTTTATGACTTAATTACTTAATGCGATTATTAGTTAAATTAACTATAACGAATTTTATTAACGTTTTTCAGGTCATAAAGAAATTATTCTGTACACACCAACAAAAATTATGTATAATAAAGAAGAAAAGAAGTTAATTAGTTGGTGAAAAAGTTATAAAGGAAAAGGAAATATCGAGAGTAAAATGATATCTGCTATAGTCTAAGGACAAGTGACTATGTATTGGTGTATGGTATAATGTCAACATTTCTTTCATTTATATATCTTCCAATAGACCATATAAATTTCTAACTATTTTTTTAAATAAAAAATTAATTTCAATAAGACGTAAGTGTACCACTATATGCGCCTTTAAACCAAGAGGTTCTGAAAATGACCAGTTTCTAAAATATTTGTAAAAGGGATTGGATTTTTTTTATCCTTAAAGCCATTTGAAGATTTTATTATTATTTTGTTATTATAATTTTTTTTTTATTTATTAAATGATATAAAAGTATCGACATCTAACAATTGTTGGAACAAAACCGACACGCACACTATCAGGGAACCGTAGAATTACTAAACTTTAACCATATGAGAGTTTTGAATTCTTCAGAAAATGCAGCCATTGAAAAGACACTCGTTACCTAGATACCATATAGATTACCGCAAACATATTTGATTGAACGGGTTACCATAAAAGAAACGCTACTAAAACACAACACAATCGAAATACTTTTCAAGCAAATCATTACGAATCATAAAAAATTGATTAAATACAATAATATCCAATACAAAAGAAGACGATCTAAGATCAGTAACCCTCCACAAGGGACTTCAAAGGACTCAATAAGTGGTTCGAAAATGTTGTGAAAGATTTATGTATACAAGTTCATCTCAGTTCATCAGCAGCTATTAAAGTCCCACAAAAATTCTTGAAAATCCTACAGTTATCTATATATAATAACACAGCACGAAGAACACTATAATAAATATAGCACAAAAGGAAGAAAAATATCAAAACAATTAATACAATCATATGAATATATTATTCTAAATCTTTTGAGCATGCCACAATCAAAGCACAAATAGATCCTCACATGTAGGCTATATCAACAATCCTAAGGTTCCATTTAGGCCCATTATATTACCCTACATAAAACTCAGAGAGATCTTCATAACTATCTGAATATTTTTCTGTGTCCAATGTTTATTGAAACATTTCTATAATATTATTCTGAACAGAATAAGATCCGCATAGGTTAGATTACACCAACGATCCTAAGGTTCCATTTAGACCTATTAGGCCATTGTATTACCGAGACAGATTAGAGATCAGAGAGGTCTTCATAACTATCTGAATATTTTTCTTATTGAATCATTTTTTAAATTAGACATTTCATTTTAGACATCCATTGTATTACCGAGACAAATTACAGATCAGTGAGATCTTCATAACCATCTGAATATTTTTCTTATTGAATCATTTTTTTATATTAGACATTCCAGGCACAAAATACTGATAAATCCATTTAGGCCTATTGACCCATTGTATTACCGAGACAGATTGGCGATCAGAGAGATCTTCATAACCATCTGAATATTTTTCTTATTGAATCATTTTTTTATATTAGACATTCCAGCCACAAAATACTGATAAATCCACTTAGGCCTATTGACCCATTGTATTACCGAGACTGATTAGAGATCAGAGAGATCTTCATAATCATCTGAATCTTTTTCTTATTGGATCTTTTTTTTAAATTAGACATTCCAGCCATAAAATAGTGATATATAAATCACATAATTAATGAGTCAATGAAGTGCCACAATTTTTTACAGAAATTCTTCTTATTTGTTAGTATATATGTACACTAACACATATATAAGTAATTAAATTGTTATCTTAGAATATAAAATAATAAAATAATACACAAAACTTATTTATGTGATAATAAAAGTATGTCAATAATCTAGAAAATTCATATTTGTAAGCACAAACTCCATTTCCTATCTTATGAAAATATTTTAAAAAATTTATTTAGATTTGGAAATTATGGCATTAATATTTTAAAAAATTTTCTTACTGATAAAGCGCCTAAAATCATGCAACAATTTTGAAACAAACTAATTACTGAACTTACTTTTTCCTCAAGAAATTATTTCAAAGCCCATTTCTATTGCTAATTTTACTAGTTCAGCAAAGCAACAGAAACAAGAAAACACATGCAAAAAGTACATCGGGAAAGTAAAAGAGCAAAGAGAAAATATTTTGACATTTATCAAAACGAAAAATTATGTGTTGAAAGGCGATATTCAACGCCACTACAGAGCTGAACTACATACTCAAGTGGAATGGCTAAAATAGCTGAAGTGGCTAAAATGCCTGAAATGGCAACAAAAGCTAAGCCGAATTCATTTACGGCGACACATTCATGAGTATACCAAAATGGCAGATAAGTTAAATAAGTACGTCCGCCTTATTAAATTATGGCAACTGTTGAAACCTCAATGTACATATAGTCGTATATACCTCAAACCTAGTAAATATTTTTGCACCTCTACTTGGGCACAAATAATTTCGGTGTGCTAATCAGCTAATCAGTAACTCAGTAACTCAGTCAGGAGAAAAAAACACACTTGGCCCTTGGTTCGGGAAACTAAAGTCCACAACAATGTCAACGAGGTCATTTAATTTTATTTCATATTTGTGATGAAGTGCCCAACGTCGGGATACGGACATTTCATGTTTGCCATCAAACTGAGCAAATGACTGACATATCGTGCCACAACGTAATTGTAACGTGTCGCCTTGCCAAAGAAATGAATTACCTACTAAGTACGTTTCGTTTTATTTTGTGTTTAAATATATATCGCAGATATTAAAATTATTATTATTATGATTTTGCATTTCACTTTCGAATGAAATAAAATTACATAAAACGCAACTGTCAGCAAAAGTAATGAATTTCAATTATTTTAGAGCATGATACGCTTGTGCTACTTTTTCCGCTGAGTGTGGTTATTACAATATTGAAGGAACTTCTATACGAGTATATATATTACTTAGTAAATAATATAGGATGAAACCATGAAATAAGAAATTTTAAAATTGAAACGATTCGCTTTAAGTGTGTCATAAAAAATGCCACTCAAAAAAAAGGATGTATCTTCTATATTCCAGAAACTTATATCTCGAAATATAATAATTAAGTTATTAATTCAACTTAATTCTAATAGGATTTCTTTTTTTACAGTAGGTGGAATGCACAGTGGGAGACTACAACCCACTAAAACCACTTCTTAGGAAAATGGAGAAGATTTCCACAGCAATGTAGAAACTTCATTCCAGTAATTATGGAAGAGAGATGAGAATAGATAGACCTAATACCTAGTCAACTTTGTCATCTAAGCCAGTACAAAATGGCTACTCACTTTACTTATACATAAATTATAGCAGGACATACTACACCTAATGTCATACGATATCCATAGATATCCATAAAAATGCATTTCAGTGTTTAGTTTTAGGCCCCTATTTACGAACTGTTTAGGAGTACACAAGAATTCGCCGATAAACTAATCGCATAATCTGAAAAATGAACAAGACTTTCAGACCTAAATTAATTAAGAAAAGAACAAAACTCTATAAATCTGTGTTTCAAAAGCTTACTATTGCCTTAAAGTTTTAATGTTAGTACATCTCAAAAAACAGACTGTGTATTAGCTGCGACTAAAAAAAAGATATAGAATCCATTAAGCACTTTCTCTATCAATTCCCAACACTGTAGACAATGCAGCTCTAACGTCTAGAAGTCCATTTCTTCACTGGCTGATTTATAACATATAAGAGAAAAACGAAGCATTTTCAGCAAAGCTGTAGCTCACAAGCTTATTGATGCTTTGCAACAAAGCTCAAACATTGGTGCACTCCAAAATCCAGACTTTGGAGGAGTTGCAACAATGAGAAAGAGGAGGAATCCGTTAACCAATTTGATGTCCCTGTCTAAAACTACAAGCAAAATTGCTTCAATGTCTAGTAGAGCATTTTTTCACTGACCTACAGAGCTAAGAAAGCATGCTTATCAATTATCTTTAACTTTATCTTGAAAAACCAATAAATTAAAAAGGACGATATTGAAAAAAATAGATAAGATAACTCACCTTATTCTAACAACCTTATAGTTGACTAGTTGGTCATAAGAATGATCTATAATTACGTCGAAGTCAATCTGCTTTAAACCTAACCTCACTTAATTTTTAGAATTTTAATTCTGATATTGTTTCAGAGCTTTATTGTAAGCATAGTTTCAACTAAATTATTCTGCAGATACTCAAAAACGTCTTACTGTAGAATATTGTGATAACTTTAAAGGTAAGAGACCCCAGAGCGTTAGAGATTAAAGAAAAATATTATATATTTTTATGGAAAAATTTTTTCTACGGGTTGTGGAACTACTAATCAGTAATTATAATAATAATGTTGAATTATGAAAACTCACCAAGATAGATCTAGTCTTATCTGTCATTGTTTCTTACATGCAATAAAGGTTTAAAATAGCCAAAAAAATGCTCATTTTAAAAAGTATAAGAAAATCTGCTAATCAGCCCTAGCAGCCAATCAACCAACTACCTAGTATTTCTTTTATGTTATATTAAGGAACTCTATGAATCTGATAAGTTCAGCATAGTCTTCTTCGTACTTGTTCAACTGAAATTCCACTTTCAATAAATCTAATAGAAATGATTTAGTTTTCATTTCCAAGGGATTCAATGAGAAATAAACTGACTTGCTAAATACACATGACAACCTTTAACTATTAGCGCTCCAAAAGACTGACAAGACCGATTCAAAATAAATCCTTACATTTTCCCTGTGACTTCATTAAAAAATAAACTATTTTTTTTAGAACATTTTTGACTTTCCGTGCTGTCTCCTGTGGGGTAAGCTGACATTTGCAATTTTGAAGCAACGAAATCGTTTTTGTCTGTCATCTTCGCGGTGTAATGAAATGGATAAAGATACAAATCTTTAGTTGTCATGCAAACGTCACGATTTTCACAAATTTTTAATAATATTAATTTTAAGCAATGACGTTTTGTGCTCAAAAAAAATTTTATTCAAAAAATTGAATAAATATGACACCATCCGCGTTTTATATACAAAATTCATATCAAGGCTGGGTTCATTTTTAAATATATAATTAACTATAACTGAATGTGAAATAATACACTTAATACATAAACAATATATATGCCGATATAATTTTTATTTATTAAGATTTCATATCACATATAAAGTATTAAAAAACTAAACTTTTTATTTCGTTTCTTATCCAAACAATCTCGTGGTCTTTGTGTAATCGATTGTACGTCAGATACCAAGGGGCAACTGTAATCTTTCGCAAAGTGATTGATTTAAATCCACAGCTGAATTGTCCAGATCGGTTTAAGAATGGCCTTGTAAAGTCTTACTTTGTTCCTTAAGCTGAATTGAGAATTTCGTTGAAGTAACCATTATGTAAATTTTTTTTAATAGCAACGATTTTAACGTTAGCTGAAAAAGTTATTGTGGCACAGTGATTAGCAAAACATAATAAAACGGTGCTGTTACCTGTCACTATATTTATCTTCATTAAAAGCATTCATTCGATGCCGTGTTTTTATTAAAAAAAAGTATTCATCCAGCTTTCTTTACAATACTATAACTTTTAGAGAAAGTTGTTATTGTATTTACCTGCAGTTACTGGTACACTTAGCATATACCTTCTGCTCAAAAAGTATTCGGATTTTGTAAATAAAACACATAAATTTAAATTTTATTCCAAATTTATTTTATCTCCTTCAAAATACGCTCCTTCTGAAGCAATACACATATGCCAACACTTAACTCAATCTTCCATACACTTTTCGTAGGCCCGTGCAGGTATGGCTTTTAGTTCCTTCGGCGATTTCTCTTTTACCGATACAATCGACTCAAAACGCTTACTACGAAGGGGCAATTTGAGTTTCGGGAACAGGAAAAAGTCGCACGGATCCAGATTTGGCGAATAATGTGCCTGAGCGATGACAGTGGTGCCGTGTTTGGTCAAAAAATCGAGTACAACAAGAATTTTCCATAGTAAAAATCGTTAAATGCACTTGAGGTAGTCTCACATTAACAACTGCTGTAAACAAACTAATTGACAGATGGCGCTCAAATTTGTACCATATTGACATGTTTCAAAACAACAAAAAAAAATTTTTTTGAAAAAAGAATAGTTAACAAACAACAAAATCCGGATACTTTTTGAGCATAAGGTAGTACTTGTCCAGAGAAGTGTGGAAATACAAATTTTTAGCAATTATAGTTGTTTTCGTTCAAATTCTATGAACTAAGCATACTTAAATTAATAATAGCTGAAATATAAACAATAATTGTTAAGTTATGTAAAGAATCAACGTGTATTCACAGTAATTTCATTTGAATTTCGATTATATTTGCTTAAAATACAAATACCACTCAATTCGAAAATTAGAATTTCTTTTGTAAATACTTTCCAATATCTCTACAAAGCATTTAATTACATCCTATTTCGTCCTAATTACCTATTAAATATCCAATCAGAACTAAAACATAACAAAAGCTAATTGCTTTCTAAACAAACGTTACACATCATTCTGCAGAGAATACCAAAATCTGTGATATTTTCAGTATTTAGTATTAATCAAATCGATTGCATTTCGAACTGATTATTTATTTACTTCAAAATCGAAAAGTAATCTAAAAAAATAGTTCAGAATTTTCTTATATATTTTTAATTTTTTTCATCTAAAAACTAAAACCGTATTTTCATTTTCACAAAACGTTCTTTCAATTACTAACAAACAAATTTGGGTAAATCAGGTTCAAAATAGTAAATAGAGCTCACACTCCACACAAGCCAGCGCACCAGCACTTGAGCAGCTCCAATGCATTTACTGCCTCATTTATCGCCCAATACCACCATAAAATCCTTTCAACTGGACTGACTTACAATAGACGTATATGCTGTCATTTGCGCCGTACCGAAATTGCATAAAAATTCCGAATACGTAGAGGTATCAATGGCAGAAGCCAAGAGCATAAAACAAATGGAAATATCCGTAAATAAAAAGCTCAAACCTTTTTCAAATTATGGGAATTATATTTGTGCATAGGAAAAATGTTAATAAATTTCGTGCTCAATTTTGCAAAAGTGTAAAAAATCAACCGCATTATTCTAGCCTATGGGAATTGTTCGAGCAACACATTCACACGGCATTTTATTTATTTCCGGTCGCTTAGGGCTCTTGCAGCAAACAAGGTGCTCTGGCAAATGGAATTATTTATGCCTTTCGTTGGGTTCGTTGTTTTCATAAAATTTTTTGTATTCGGTTCAGGTTTTTCAGAATGCTGTTGCCTTTATTTGTGAAGGAATAAAAACGTGGAAATATAAGCAGCAGTTGTGGATGCTACACTTTCTATTTAACTCAACAGTTTTTCATTAAATAAAATAATTTTATGATTTAAAAATGATTTAAAATTTTGGCATACCTTTAAGAAACGTATACTTTTCACAACACGTCTGAGAAAAACTTTGACTAAATAGATGTGTGACTAAATCGATTAATATAACCGATGACATTTAAGTCAATTAATTTAAAAAATAAAATCCTTCAAAAAATTAAAAATGTTTAAAAACTAAAAATTTCATCAAATTTCATTATTTCAAAAAAAAAAAAATTGCAAAACAAAATGAAGGACATCGTTAAGAAACATCAGATCAGCCACAAGACTTTCTAAGTCATAATCATATCGTCATTTTTATTAAAATGGCACTCCTTAACAAAAAAATATTAAACCCTTAAATGGTGTCCCTCGGATTGACAGGAATATCCTTCGTATCGAACTTATATCCTCCGACTAACCGTATCGAACTTTTCCAATTCTTCAGAAGAGAAAATATTCCAAAAAGGATATTCCACAACATAAGCTAAATATTATTATTAATATGACACTCTTTAACAAAAAAAACTGGAATCTCTAAATTGGGGTCCTTTGTCTTGAAAGGTATATACCTTATTTAATCTCTCCCATCTAAGAAATTTTTTTTAACAAACTTTTAAAATTTGTATAGATCCATCATATCAAACTTATTCAATTTTAATGGAGAAGAAATATCCCAAAATATGGTAACAAAATAATCTGGAAACTTGAGATGGAGATTTATAGTCTTCCCAAGGCTAAAACTTCATATAATCTTTCCCATCTGTGATGGTGTCAATTATAAACTTTCAAATTTTTAAAACATTGACCATATCGAACTCTTCCGATTTTTGAAAGACGAAAAATCTTAAGTGGGATATTGCAAAATATAAGCTAAATGTTATTATAATTAATATAGCACTCATTAACAAAAAATTCTGAAAAGTCTGAAACGGGGTCTGCTGGTTTGACAGGGATATCCTTCATTTAACCAATCCCATCTATGATAATTTTATCAAAAAACTTTTAAAATTTTAATAAGTCAACCATATCGAACTTATCCAATTTTTTTGAATAGAAGAAATAACCCAAGATGTTAACTCGTTATCTTTAGAGAACTGGACAGTAGTAATTAATATTCCATCCTCTGCTTTTTCCTTTATCCTAGCAGTTTATATAACAATTCGTGGTGGGGCACTCAATCTAATCGCGAGGTTACCTACCATGGAATGACTTGAAATAACACATGTAAACTGATTAACTCTACGAATATTCCTTTATAAACTTAGGAAGGTAGTAGTTTTTTTATCCCCACATTTTTACAAATATTATCCGAAAACGCGGCATGTACGTTTTATCTATTAGTTAGTCTTTGCATTTGCATTAATTAATTGTCTGATAAGTCATGCGAAGGATAATGGTTGAACTGCTATCTCTGATTTTATTATCCCCTTCAAAAGACTATTATGAAGATGAGTGTTGAAATGTAACGAAACTGTACTTTTTCAAAGCATATGAGAACAGATGATAAAATATAAGATGATCCACTAAATTTAAACCCTGCAAAATTGATATTGACAAAGTAATGCGAAAAGTACTGCGATAGTTTCCCAAAATTATAGTGGTAGTAGAAAAGAATAAATAACAATTTATATCGATTAATAAAATTATTTTTTAAATTAAAATATTTTGAAATTTTGTAGTTTTAATTAAAAAAATCCAATTACTATAATCCCAATGAATATATGCCTCGAGACTCGAGACTAGCGCTTATATATTTTAGTATTTCTGATTATATTTATCCTGAAGTAATCAATCGGACGATTTTTATCTAAATTCAAAAAGTAAATTCTAAAATTTTCTTTAATCTAAGTAAGCATATTTATTTGTAAAAGTAAAAACGATAATTGTTTCAGTAAAAAATACATATATTTTCAAAATTTTGGACTGAATGTTTCGAAATTTTTTGTGGTGCTACATTTTTATTTGCATTTAAAATTTGAAAATATCGAAATTTATTTCGATTTCATTTTTCAAAATTCACCGTTAATAAAAATGTCTGCAAGAATGTTTAATTTTGCTCAAATAATTGGTCGCCAAATTCTAAGGCAGGGGGATTTT
Organism: Teleopsis dalmanni; assembly: GCF_002237135.1. Lineage (NCBI taxonomy): Eukaryota > Metazoa > Arthropoda > Insecta > Diptera > Diopsidae > Teleopsis > Teleopsis dalmanni. The sequence continues at coordinate 38,497,557 of NC_051847.1, forward strand.
CGTAAACTTGTGAACGAAGATGTCGGTGCTCCAAATCAATGTCCAGTACGTACATTGACAATCAATGCGTATGAAAACTCCAAGGCTTTGAAAAACTACGCTTACAAAAAAAATTGTGAGACGGCAACTGCTCAAAGTTTGCCACGCATGGATGATATTCACCCCGTTCAAACAAGTATAGATAATAATGGTTTGACAAGATGCGTAACGAATTTGAAGAAAGACAACCAATTCTATACAGTCACGTGTAATGATAATTGTTGCAGAGCAAGTATCAACATAATTGAACCGACAAAAAATTATGTTCGAGATGTTAGAGATCAAACATTTGACTTAAAATGGGCAGAATATGAAAGGAATGTACGAATGTCAACAGAAAAACAACGAACAGAAGGAACCGGTCTGAAAAGGTTTGTTAAAAGATTTCCAGCAGAAGGATTTGACACATTGTATAAAAGTACCGAACGCTTTGATGATATGGAACTTGATGAGGTCATAATAAATGAAGCGTCACCTATGTTGGCTCAGAATGTAAACAATAATCAATACGTCAATAAGTCAGCAACCTCACAGTCTTTAGGCATGGCTCGCTTAAATGATATGTCTCTGGATAAAGTCGCAGTAAATGAAAACTCGAATAGGTTTGCTCAGAATGTTGGCGGAAAACGATTTTACAACAGTTCAACATTCGACCAATCTTTAGGAATGGCTCGTTTAGATGATATGAAGCTTGATAAGGTCACGATAAGTAGAACACCAACTACGTTAGCTAAAAATATGGGCAATCAACAATTTTTTAGTAGAAAGATCGCTACAGTTCCTTCAAGCAAAGCACATAAATCAACCAGAGTTGAAAATAAGAAAGAAGCCACGTTAAACGAGTGTCCTTCTTCATCTTCGGTGGGCATATCTAAAGAGCAATACAAAAGAATGTTCCGTTCGAAGCAAAACAACATCGCTAGTCCATATCAAGACTATGAACGGAAGTCGCGTTATTAGTAAGTTTATTAATACTTGAATACTTATATATAATAATATTAGTAATGTTTTTATTTTTTTTTTTTATTTTTTTGATTTAATAATACTAATATTAATTTATTTTCAAACATAATAATTTGTATATGCGATTATTAAAAAATTGTTCATATCATTTAGAACCCGAGGCTAAGTGACGAGGTGGTAACAGATATACCTATCAAGATATCTATCAAAAGCTGACGAACCTTTCCATTACATGTGATGTCCTGTTGAATTTATTGTTGTTACTTATCGCAGCACCAAACAATTGTTAACTACGAATTGCAGACATACATCCATTCAAAATGCATGATAATCTACTTACAAATAATAAAACTTAATAGCACTACAAAAAAGTCTATTCTTTTATAGTTGTTGGAGTATAAAATTTTAAAGGTAATGGAAACAGAAATACTAAACAATTGTTTAGCAAAGTACTTTATAAATAAGTGATCTATAAAGTACATCTCTGAAAACTTATAATTCTCATTCTTAAAGTTACACTTTGAGATCTGGACCAATACATTGTTTACTAAGATGAAAAAAACTGACATCGTTTGAACTCATTAAATTAGTCTGTAAATGTATTGAGCAGAAAAGATATCTACTTCTTTATGGAGTATATTTATTAAGTAAGAAGATCGCGTCAACTATAACACTGCCCTTCTGCTAATATTTTAGGGAATAACAAAGTATACATTTTTGAAAATTTTTTATGTACTTTAATCATCAACATCGGAACCTTTAATTGAAATACCAGAAGTATGGTACCTCGGTAAAGTATTCAAATAATGTTGAATTTATTATTAAGCGATTCATTTTATTCCAAAGACATCTGTCCAACTTCTTCCGCTTTTAACACTTTAGTTCGAAGCAATGTAACTTACGATCTTCTTCCTTAATCGTTGACAAAGTATTGCGTCTTCTGTCAAGCAAGTGTCACATCAAAATAGTCGCGATCTTTGAAATGTTCTTTGAAATGTCAAGCAATACATCTGTTTTTTCCATATATGTGAGCATTAAGCGTGTCATCAATGACAGTCGAGAATGGAATTGACTCCTGGCTGACACTAAAATTGGGTTGAACAGATATACGTCCATTATGAAAGACTCCACATATAAGCTCCCATAATAATGAGCCTTACCATTCTTAGCAGGTTTGAAAAAAAATTTTGGAATGAAAGTTGGAGAGAAGATATTAACTTACTCTACAAATATATGTTGTATCACGGCAATTTAACGCACTTTTTGGACATGACCAAAACTTATGTTATACAGAGAGACATAGTACAATTATCAATCCCCTACTTTTACTACTATTTTGGTACGTTTTTTAGTGCTTAAATATAAAGAGCATTTAATTGTTAGAGATTCTGTTTATATATCTACTCTAATATGCACGAATTATCTCCTAATAGATGTAATTCAGATATTTATTACTAAGCAACTTTGTTTTAACCAATGTGATGAGTCGCACAAAGCCTCATCACCGTGAGCAAATTTTTGGTGTA
>NC_051847.1:38500184-38504824 GCF_002237135.1 Teleopsis dalmanni
TATGGCATGAGTAGATACTCTTAATAATACTCTTAATAAGATTCTTATTAATACTAACCAATATTTTAAAATTAGTACTTTTATTCATGCACAATAATTAAATTGTTTAATTAAAACATAAAAAAATTTTGTCAGTCGATTTATTCTATAGCTTCATCTATATATCGCAGAATGTATAATTATATATCAATGAAAGCACCAATTAGCTATTAGTGGTTATTACAATAGCAGTGATAGAAACATATTTATATAATATAAAAACTGTTTCTGTAATAAAAACAAAGCGTAAACAAGCCATTAAAGATTTTTTCAAAAATCTTATAATTATATACAAAAAAGTTGCAGAAGAAATTGTCTTTGGTATGGCATTCACGTAGCGTCATTTTAGTTCATTACGAATAATTAAGTAATTTCGTTGAAAACAGACGCCATACTCCAATGGAAGAGGCGAATGTGGAGCTGATACACGCTCCACGCCAGGCGCATCCTGCGATTGAAGAAGAAACCAATTAAAGCGATTCGGGTGTACGCACCAAACGGAGTGACAACTGCGAAAGCAATAACAACATTTTATCTATAAAGCTTAACATTGAGAGGAAGACACTAAACGCTAAAAAAATATTATAGAAGAAAGGACAAAAATTTCTTTTCCATTCAATTTTTTCGAAAAGCAAGCATAAAACTTTAATCAGCTTTTGGTACGCTCCGTCAATTTTTAATTAGGCAACAAATTTAGCAGAGTTTACAAAATGTAGACATTAAAGCTGCCATTAAAACTGCCCTACTAGTTACTGGTGTGTTTTATTTATATACAATATATATTTTAATATAAAATTTACTACAAATTGGAAATACTTTTCTTAAGAGTTTAGACATTTAATTCGAAATTTTTTTCCGTTAACGTCTATTGTTCACAAAAACAAAAAGGACTGTAAAGCATGACCAATGGATTAACTTTTATTTATATTCGAACTTACAGTGTGAGATTCACGAGTATAAGAACTTAGTAATGGATGCGACAACATATTTTACTATAATACCACCACGTACTGACCGTCTGGCGTATAATTACGTCATACACCCTGAGTTATTCTTAGTTGGAAGCAACAAAGTTGAGAATTAAAATAGGATCCACTATGCCATACTGTGACAAAGGAAAATATACAAATTACATAGAAATTATTTTTTATTTTGGCGGCGCTTTCCTACTAGACTAGAAAGTGTCTGCGACTTCCTAAGCTCATTTACACCCTTTTTTTTAAGGCATACTTACGCGTTTGTTGTATTGTTTCCGGGGAAAAGTGATGTTCGTCTGCGTCTATTTTAATAAAAACAGCTACACGTCCGTGCACGAGACTCGCATTGATAAAAGTAAATTTCATAGTGAATACATCACACTCAATTTATATATAAGCAAGTAGTACATACAAGACACAGACTTTATACAGCCGGCTTAAATTGCGTTGCTCTGAGGAAGGGTCACCTCAAATAAACAAGTTGATAAGCTATTTAGTCCTATTATATCGTTAATATAGGACATTTTCAGCAGTGTTATTGTTGTTCTAAGTGTGATTGTTCTATTGTCCGACTGAGCTTTTTTTTATTATATGCTCCTTCCACATCTAACACAACGAATGACATTTAACAGCAGAAGAAGCTAAAACATTAAATGTCAAATGATACATTTTAGGCATTCCTAAAAGGATTTCCTTGGGGAATAATGTGCACAAGAAGGAGAAGCTTGTCAAATGAACAGTAATTAGGAGGGATGTCTTTGACTTCAACTTATCCGCTGTTGAATTACTTAGTTTAGTCCAGTTTTGTTTTGTTTATTTCTGATTTTGCTTTAATAATAAACAGATGGAAAGCAAATTTAGTAAAATGTTTATAAAATTTTACAATTCTTTAAAAAAAACAAACAAGTACTTTATTTTAATAATCCTATGAACGAAATGACAATACTATAAAAGAAAATAGTTCTGCTAGTTTATACCATGGTTAGTTGCAGTAACTAAGTCAACAGATGTCTGGGTTACATTGTTGGTAACGCTTGTTGCAAATGATAAATTAAAACCTGATCTAGAAAGAGATAATATGCTGAAAGTATAAGTGGATCAGATACACTCTTCGTAAAAACCCTGACGAAATAGTGCACTCAGCCTTACGGTCAGGGTTTGAAGGAACAAAAAAACAATAGAGGTCGGCACAAAATAAGTTGACGCAGATGCATCAACAAGAAGACCACAAAGTCTTTCAGCGAATAAAAACACATTGTTAGAACCAGTGATCTATCGAAATCTTTTGTAGATAGACTAAATTCTTAGTTACTTACTTACTTACTTATGTGGCCATAACAACCCGTTACCGAGTTTCGGCCTGACGCAGCATGTCTCCCCAGGCGCCTCTGCTGCGTGCGCGCCTTCTCCAGTCTCGTATATCAAGTCCAGTTAGTGCTCCCTCAACTTGATCACTCCACCGGAGACACGGTCTACCTTTACGTCTTCTTCCGCCAACTACTGCTTCAAACACCTTTTTCGCCGGAGCGTCTTCATCCATTCTCACGACATGACCAAGCCAGCGAAGCCGCTGGATGTTAATGCGCTGAATTACGTCAATGTCGTGATAAAGCTCGTACAGCTCGTGGTTCATTCTAATGCGGTAGTCGTCGCCAACTCGTAGAGGACCAAAGATCTTACGAAGAACTTTTCTCTCGAACACTCCCAGTGCTGCTTCATCATTCTGGGATAACGTCCATGCTTCTGCGCCATACAGAAGCACAGGGAGGATGAGCGACCTATAGAGCGTAAGTTTTGTTTGTCGAGAGAGAGCTCTACATACCAATTGCCTATTGAGCTCATAGTAGCACCTATTAGCAATGGTGATTCTTCGTCTGATCTCCAGACTGACATCATTTGTATTCGTTACAGCGGTGCCAAGGTAGATGAAATCCTTGACAGATTCGAAAGTATAGTCGCCAGCCACTAGCCCGGTGTCCGAGCGACGCACATTTCTACCAGTAGCCGACATATACTTCGTTTTTCCCTCATTCACCGCTAAACCCATTCTTGCAGATTCCTTTTCGATAGCAGCAAAAGCAGCTGTAACATCACGCTTGCTACGCCCAATGATGTCAATGTCGTCGGCGTAAGCAAGGAGCTGGACACATTTGTAGAATATTGTTCCATTACGATGAACACCTGCCCTGCGCATGATCACTTCCATGACGAAATTGAAGAGGTCACATGATAAGGGGTCACCTTGTCTGAAGCCTCGCACGGTATCAAAAGGTTCAGAGAGACTCGATCCTACCTTGACGGAGCTACGGGTATTACTCAGCGTCATTCTGCAAAGCCGAATTAATTTTGCAGGGATACCGAGCTCAGACATTGCGGCGTAAACGCGATCCCTAATGGGGCTATCGAAAGCTGCTTTATAATCGACAAAAAGGTGATGAGTATCGATGTTATGTTCGTGGGCTTTTTCCAGGATTTGTCGCAGTGTGAATATCTGATCAATGGTGGAGCGACCAGGTCGAAAGCCGCACTGATAAGGTCCAATCAGTGAGTTGGCATGTGGCTTCAACCTTTCACACAGTACAGTTGAAAGAACCTTGTACGCGACAGGTATCAGGCTAATCCCGCGATAGTTGGCGCAAATCGTCGGGTCACCTTTTTTCAAGACAGGACAAAGGCTACTGAGATTCCAATCGCTGGGCATACTTTCATCTAACCATATTCTGCAGATAAGCTGATGCATGCACCCTATCAGCATATCGCCGCCGGCTTTGAACAATTCAGCAGGCAGGCCATCTGCGCCTGCCGCTTTGTTGTTCTTAAGTCGCTGTATAGCAACACGCACTTCGTTATGGCTAGGTGGTGGAATTTCAACGTCATCATTTTCGATTGGGGATACAGAGGGCATTTCTTCAATGGCAGAGTTGATGTTATCATCGCCAGATAGTAGTTTGGAGAAATGCTCCTTCCATACTTTCAGTACATTCTGCGTATCTGTAACCAGATTACCGTTTTCGTCCTTACAGGTTGATGCACCAGGCTTAAAGCCTTGAGTCAGACGGTTGACTTTTTGATAAAATTTACGGGCATCATTCCTATTTCTACACACCTCAATTTCCTCTCGCTCGCGCCTTTCTTGATCTCGTTTCTTCCGTCTGAATAGGCACCTCTCTACCTTCCTCATCTCCCGATATTGTTCATGCACGGTTCGCGTTGCTGCTGACTGCAGGGTCCTTTTATAGGCCGCGTTCTTCGCAGCAGTAGCTTGGCGACACTCTTCGTCGTACCATTGGTTTCGCCGTGGGGGACGTTTGAAACCAAGGACATCTTCCGCTGTTGTGCGTAGGGAGTGAGAGATATGTCCCCACTGTCTACCGGCATTATCGAGACGGGAGGGTTGGTTGTTTAATCGGCTAGAGAGCTGAGCGGCGAAGGCTTCGGCTGTCTCTCGTGATCGCAGCTTATTAACGTCTAGTTTTTTTTGAACATTGGAGCGTACGTTGTTGGCGGTACTAAGCCGCATGCGTACCTTGGCTGCGACAAGGTAGTGATCTGAGTCGATATTTGGACCACGGAATGAACGTACGTCCAGCACACTAGAAGCGTGCCTTGCGTCAATCACGAAGT
>NC_051847.1:38504924-38523465 GCF_002237135.1 Teleopsis dalmanni
AAATTTGAAAATGCTAATTTTAATAAATCAATAATCCATTGTATAATTCTTTATGTGTTGGCAACATGGGGTTATCATAAAATCTCAAATACTCAAAGAAGGTAACACCAGAACCACTCGAAGGTATTTAATGTTAATATAAATAAATTATAATTTTTAAAGTCAAATCTGATGCGTCGTAAGACGAAAATGAAACATTTTTAAGTAAGAACGGCTCGAAGAGTAATGAAGCAACAACAACAAAATTTTTTAATTAATTTATTGAAAATTGACCATACAATGCTTTTTCGAGTATTGCCAAGTAATCATCATCAATGATCTTACGAAATATACGAATTGTTATTTAATCGGTAATAACAACAGACAGAAATAGAGCAACGAATTAGAGCTACGATATGTAACACATACGATATCAAACAGAGCTACGGTATGAAACAGAGGTACAATATGAAACATTGCAAAGGGGGAATTGCATAGATACTTCCTGCTGAAAACATGTGCTCAGCGTAGAGACTCGAAATATTTTGATGTCATGGCATGTAAAATTATAAATACATCGACAATATCCGTAAATCCAAGAATTACTCGAAATTAGTGTACGATATTATATTTCTTAAGAAGAGTCATGTCTACAGAGTTTCCAACGCCTTGGATAACATATACAATATTATCCACTATTATTATCCAACACTGAAAAATTATTGAATTAGGCTTTACCATAGCCACAGGTGTTGCGGGACTTATATTTTTGCTTTATATTTTTAATAGAAAATTCTTATTTCAATATTATCAAATACCATTCCATAGTAGAAAAACCTAATAATCATATATTAAAGACTATTAGATTAAAGGATTTATATATTATTCAAAAATTAGAATTTCTATAAATAGTTTTTTGTATTATCTCTACTTAACTTTAACGCACCCATGTTAAAAAAATACTAGTAAATAATGTAATCATACTTTAACATACGCATTTGCCCTTTGTAGGAAAAAGTTTTCACATATCCTAGAGTCTTACACCAGATCAACTATTAGAGTACATAGTCCTTTCCCATAATTTAGACTTGGGTTAAAAGGAAAATATTTATTGAAATCAATTTCTTTGCTTTGCCATAAAAAGTATCCTTATCACAACACTCTAATTTTTGCCACTGCCATAAAATCAAGAGAAAAAAACGAAAGGGCGAGCGAAATATCTTAACAATATTAAAAATTTATAAAATACCGAACTGAAAATAAATTTTCTATTTCCTAAAAATGTGAGCCCATAGCAGCGGAAAATTTTTGTGGCCTCAATAAATTGATATTAAATATTTGAGCCGCTTTTAAAAGCTCATAAAAAACCTACAAGTGGTAAGTTATAAAAAGGAGGAAAGAAACGAAGAACCAAACTACTCCAATAACTGCGCTCGTGCATTTTATAAATAGAAAAAGATGAAAAAAAAAAAAAGAAAGAAAATAATAAAAATTATATTCGTATATAGAAGAAAACTACTTTAACGTTGAGTACGAGTGCTATTCCAATTTCTTCTACACTGAAGTGGAGATCTGTAAGAAGGCTATTGAACAATTTTCCTCAATGTACAAAGATGTTCTTACATTCTTTTTTTTCTTTTTTTTTTTTGCACTGAAAATCAAATAAAATATTTTAAGTGAAACTTTATTAAGCATACTTTAAGGCGTTGCAGGAATTTCATTTAACCCACTTTGCCAAGTATGTACACCATTTTTCCGACTGAATAAAATATTTGATTTTCTTTCTTTTAAGCTCTTCCTGTGCGTTTAACAGCGTATCACTTACCGAGCTGAAGTGGAGATTACACTCCTAAGTGACCAACATTGTGTGCTACTAAAGAACTGACCCATTCAAACCAGCCGCAGCATTGCATGTGTGTTACTAATGGTGGGGGTTGGGAAATTCATCTTATTAGTGGGGTTATAAATTTATTTGTGAACTTACTTTTGGCACTGAAATTAATTTGGGTTATGCAGAAGTTGTTTTTTTTTTTTGTTTTGTTTTCCCGCCCTTGCCCGGAACCAAAATAGAGCATTCATATTTGAAGAGGAATTATGCGTGAAATTGTATGTAGCTTTCGGTCAACACAGTCCAGTTAGCGAAGTATTAATGAAGTTGTAAGAGAGAATTATTGCATTGTGTATACTACTTCATTATTTATACGTGCTTTGTATAATATATTCTTCCATATATAAGTATGTACGTAAATGGTAAGGAAATATAAATATGTTGACATCCCCAAATAAATGATGTACAGTTGCATGAAGAAGATTAAGTGAAAACAACTGGTCATGCTAATATTTTAACTCTGATTACTTATACTTTAGCAGTACTCAATGAAAAGAATTAGTAAGGGTTTTACATATATATAGAAGGATTATCTTGAATAAACTCAATAACGGGTTGAGAGGGTATAGTTGAGATTTTAAAATTGAATAAAATACTATTTTATCATAGGGCAAAGTTGAGCTTACTGTAGTGCTAAAATACTTATCTGTATCCCGCAATATCAAGCCAAAGATATAGAACCCAGCAAGTCAGAAAGAGCAGTCAGAACAATTAATTTTTACTGATGAAGACAGTTTCAGTTCGGCATTGAAGTTATCTTAATGAATGTGCTCTAAAAAGGATGAAGATATCTTCATAAAAAGAGATAAAAATAGTTTCTTTTCCATCTTGAATTCCACTGATGAACGTATTCTAACCAAACCGAGAATATTTTTATCAAAAAGTTGGAAGACAGTTGAATATCTATCTTAAACTTATCCTAAACTTATCCTTATCCTGGTGCTTTTAAAATGAACGATGATATCTCCATCAGAAAAGATAAAGACAGTTTCACCTTTGTCATGAACTAAACCTAATAAACTTGTTCTAAAAAAATCGAGATCATCTCTACAATAAAAATAAAGGCAGTTTAGTTTTCATCTTGAATTTCCCCTTTAAATGCGAATACGGTGCCTTTACGCTTCTGTCTGGAGCTTCGCCTGATAAAGCAAGTGTTCTACTCAAGACAGAGCCATCTCCATTATAAAAAACAAGGCCGTTCGAATTCTGTCCTTAACTTTTTCTATTGAATGTGTTCTAAAAAGGATAAAGCCATCTTGATCAGAAAATATGAGATCAGTCCCACTTTTGTTATAAACTTATCCTAATTAATTTGCTCTCAAAAATGGAGAAGACATCTATTTCGAAATAGATTAAGAGAATTCTACTTCCATTTTGTAGTTCTCATGATGAATGCGCTCTTAAATGGACGAAGATATCGTCAATCTGAAAATATGGAGGTTATTTCACTTCTGTTTAGAATGTATCGTATAGAAAGTCCTCTAAGAAAAGACCAAGGTGCCTGATTCAACCGAAAATTTTTTGAATGCACATAACATTTTTATCACTAGCCACCTCAGGAAAGGTTAAAAGATTATTGTATTGTTATTTCTAACAGCTTTGGTAGTAAACTTAATAAAACGCGAACTCTTTTGCAAGAGGAGAACATATTTTTTTACCCTGACAACGCACTTAGAGGGAAGGTGCTTCTTTGTTAGAAGTTATACAGCAAAATTGGTCAAATTACGCTATAAGATGCTCTCACAGACCTATCGTAAATATAAAAATTGGTTCCATTTGATTTCTATTTATTTTCGAATTTTAAAAACTGGCTTTATTGGAAGGAATAAAACTTGCTGAGACTCCAACCTAATCTCAGCAAGTACTGAACATTTTGTGATTATCGTTGTATCATTTTTTTCAGAAGTTGAACGTATAATACCGCTACAGAGAGTGTATAGAGTTCAGAGAGGGTTATGTTGGGAAGAAAATTTAAAAGTTAGGGAAAATTAGGGAAAATTTGCTTCCATTATTTCCGACTAACTTATCAAACAGTCTTTGTATATTAAAAATTTTACCATAAAAGCATTTGTTTAGCAAAGGATTTATTTAATATTTTATACATTAACTTAAAAATTAATTTGCGTTATACCATGTTTACTTCCATTCCTTCCCCCTTTTAATGTTAATCAAATATTTTAGTTAATATAACATTTTTCCTTACCTATAATCTAACAACCTCTGCTGTGTTTATATCATAAATATTTCCTGGCTAGAGTAGAAGAAAAAATATGAAAATAATGAACTTCACTATATAAACTCGGCAAATATTATTTTAAAAAAAAAAAAAACAAAATTATAAATGAAAATATTTTGTTTAGTTTACTCTTCAGAGTTGGAAAAATATTGCAAGTTTTGTGTCTGCTCGGTGGCTCATATCTGCTTACCTGACTGCATGACTATCAGTTTAGGATAGTAGCGATTCCATCAGTCATGCAAGTTTATCTGCAAATGTTAGGAACTTAACTCAAACTGCATTTACGGCTACAACTACTGTGACTAGGACTGACTAAGACTACTTGCTTAAGCTACGATTCCACTACGATTCCGTTGGCTAGAATAACTTTACCCTGGCAAGCGGAAAGCGGCAAGTGTCTGTCTAACTTCCGTGTTGTAAATAATTCAAAATATGTAAATTGTAAATGGTAAATGGGAAATGGTGAACGGTGAATGGTGAATGGTGAATGTAGTTTTCAAAGAAACTTTATACGTAAAAATGCAACAAAAGTCAAGAGTCAAAATGCAGTTGAGTCAAAGTTGGATTGGAGCTTGATAAAATGCAGCTCAGTGTTGTAAAGCGCAAGGTCAGAGCACCTTATGATGACGTTAAGTGTGCAAAGGAAAAGAAAACTTGTCAACTGTCAACGATGACAGAATGCGCTACTTGCGATACTTGCGCTCCTTACGCCACTTGGAATCAAGTGTTTGCATAGATATTATTTTTTCCATACGATAATGTCGGAAGTGAACTATGATGATTGTAATGATGATTATAATGATGACATACACTATGACTCCTGACTCCTCCGTTGACTGTCAGTTATACGAGTACTATGTGGTGCGATGCAATGCGATGCGGTGCGGTGCGGTGCGGTATGTGCTATGTGCCATGATGAAGTTCAGTGTACAGTATGCGGTATTGCATGCACGTCAAAAAGTTTGTAAATAAAATGGCAAATGTTTGCAGTGCTATTAAAAGCGTAAGGATCTGCTGCAGCCTGCAGGATACCAACTGTGCACAAGGTGCTATGTTTATACATCAAAATAATAACATGTCAAAAATATACAAAAATATATTCTTTCGTTTCCATTCCCATTCCCATTTTTTTTTTTTTTTGTAATTTTTATTTAAAATGTTTTATAACAAAAACGAAGCAGTCGAGAAGAAACCATAAAAGCCAAAATATTGTATATTATTTTGAGTGTAACAAAATTTTAAACGATTTTATTTTAACAAAGAAGATTATAATTTGGTATGTTTACGCTGAGCTGACATTTTCGAAATACAAAACAAATACAATATTTGTTCTACAAATTAAATTTGTATTTTTATGTGTTTCTGCTGCTGCGGCTCCTGGCTGCATTGTGCACCATAAACTGGCATCCTTTATTTTCATTTCTAAAGGAAAAAGTTACAAAAAGCGTTTTAATTGAAAAAGTTTACAGCTTTCCTAGTTTAATTGAATTTTTCACTTTTCAGTTGTACGTTTACGATTGTAGGATGACTTATTTTGTACCTTATAGATCTGAATTTATTGAGTCTGGCATATGGATTTACATATGTATCCTTCAAATGCATAAGAATACCTTATATATTTATAAATATTTTTATTTAAGTGACTAAATTGTTAAATTCTCGAGAAAATAATTGGCTTTGACACACATAAGGGAACACTATAACACAAATCCATACCATTTGTGAAGAGTACTATCCACCAAATGATACATGCACGTCATATCATCACCTTCTGATAATTACTTTACAACTGACAGTGGTCTCTTTTGTTTTACGTGATTTCCTGCCATCTAGGCTCAACATCACGGTGCTCTTGGAATAGTCTGCTCTATTCCGCCGGTACCAATGAAGAAATTCATGCAAATTATAACTTCCACCTTGGTAAGATGCGAGGCCTACCTACTGACCTCTGCTACAATTTGAGCTGCAGCACCCGGTTTGAAACACCCACCACGTTGAATGAATGACAAGCAAAACATTTTTCCCGCATATGTTTGGGTATTAACCACAACCACTTCGAAGCCAACACCAATGGTCAGTATAGCCGAAGCTGTCGGGCCACTGACCTCCGAAGTACCAGATAGTATCATCTCTGGTCAGATGTCGCAAGTTACCGCCCAGAACTTACTACCATTTGCACTTCTTGCATAAGTGCCAGACTGGCACTGGGGGATATTAGTCGCCTCTTACGACAGGCCATCCTAACCGCGGGAGTATTCTTTTCCCCTCTCCGCAGGGAAATTTACAGTTGACAGTGGTTTTGGTGACCACAGAGACAAATGATACAAAAAAATGTATACATTGTCAGGGTAAATACTCTTGTAGCTAAACAGTGACTTCATAACCACTATGGAAACTCTACATCATGGCAATTCATTATTATTAACTTGACTTATTGACTTGAGTATAGAAGCAATCGTAGAAGCGATCACTTCTAATGTTGAGAATTTTATTCCACTAAAATCGAGAGCAATTTCAAAAAACAAACAGAGTAACATAAAATAATTTATGAACCATAAAGTGAAGTTTTAGGTAATCAACTATGATTGACCAATATGGTAAATTTAAACACGGTTGTAGAAACCGTGTTTTGCTTTAACTCAAGCAAAACCATCAGTTATTTCCAAGAACATAAAAACGTTCGTGATTTTGAGTTGGAACCCGCACCCTCATAATACAATTGGAGATCTGTACATCAGTTGGTATTAAAACTAAGGATAGTTAACTATTATATGAAAAGGAAGAGTATACCGCTATTCAGATACTGTACAATTAACCAATTAACAAATACTCAGCTAGTAGGATCTAACCTACTACACACCTCACTGGCACCTCGCTCATGCTTTTTGGTTTATATAAACCGGGTCCACTAGGTATTAAGGTTCTTACTCATATTCCCCTAATTATTGGAATGAAGATTCTACATTGTTATGGAAACCTTCTTCATTCACTCTAAAGATATGGTTTTACTGGCTTTAAGTCTCACACTGTGGCGTTTGATGCTTACTGCCAACTGTAAAGAAAAACTAGTTGGATCCAATTTAGGAGCTTTTTAAGTGAAATTGGGTATCAGAACGGCCAATTATTAGTTACGGAATGGTATTTATTTATCATCTACTACAACTAACCAAACAATTGATTTATGTAATATATTTCTTTAAAGTAATATGGATCCGGAGTGTGGCTAGCTTGATTCATATTAGCATGCTGAACTGAGATTAATATACCTTGTAGAGTCTATTATGTTTTACAAACATCTTAACGATCTTAAAATATCCATTTTAATAAAATAATTTTTAAGTACAAAAATAATGATACTCGAAATTCGTTCATTATTATGTTAAGCCTTTTCCTTTTACTCTATGATAGCTGGGGGGATTCTGCAGAGTCCCACCCACCTCACTGACTAATTTGAGAATTCCTGATAATCTTCGTGATTATTCAATGATTGATCTAAAATCTGCGTACCGCACCGTGCGGTTAGTGATTACTCTGAGATTAAATAGTGCTAAGTAGGGCAGCACTATATAGCTTCAGAGCTCTGTCCCTTATGTATCCCTTATGTTTTTGACCGGATCTATTCTAAGATCTCTTAGCATGTCATTCGTGCGGATATACCATGATACTTTAAAGAACCTTCGGAGAGCCTGACTTTGAGCAACTTGTAGCTTTTGGATAGTAGAGTCGGTAGCTTTGCTATACGCGACACACCCATAAAGTAGTGCTGGTCTAATTACCTAGCTGTAGATCAGCTTTCGTTCTTCACGCTAAGATTGTTGTGTTTGAAAAGTGGTTGTGAGCAGTGCAGTGTTTTTGCGCAACTACTTCTTTTGACTTGCATGTGCTTGTGCCAAGTGAACCACTTATCAAATGTGGATTACTAGTAATAAATAGGGATTTAGTTTTCTCATTGTTAATTTTTATTTTCCATTTCTGGAAGAACTCCAGAATGAGATTACAATGCTCCTGCAGCGTGTTGGTCACATTTCTGGCAAATGGAATATTTCCACATATGTACAATATTAAATTATTTTTATATTATTTGCATTTCAATTATACTATACCAGAATGAAAACATTTTAATTTACAATTTATATTGTCATTGTTTAATAAATTAAATTTAACACATATAAGCTATAAAAATACCAATTCCAATTAATTTGAAACAATTTCGAATAAATATTTAAGTTATATGTAAAACATAATTAAAATACAATACATGTGCCAGTAGAGAACTAGAAAAGGAACCAAAAATACTAATAGTTAAAGCAAATAATACTGATTACTAATTTCATTTAGAAGCAGAAATGTCCTAATTTCTTAATTAAACATAGAAAATGCATTTACAAGTAAATATGCAAAATATATTCATTCATTCATTTTCTACCCAATTAATTTTCAATTTCTGAACTTAACAAATCCATTGTCAAATATTTTCGTTTATTGCCAAAAATTCTCTATAATACCAAGAAGCTTAAAATATCTTAACATTTATTTTATTTTATTTTATTTTGGACCATAAATAAAGCAAGGCATATACTTTTGGTCCAGAGCCACCAGCACTGGTGCGCATATACTATAGACTGTCAACAGAACACACGTTTCCTTTAATTTTCATGCTTTCACCAAATCCAAATGTCTTCGGTTAGATTGTTCTAACGGAATCCTTACATGCATAATTTATTTATGGTTTCGTAGCCAAAAGCAAAACTTTTAATTCCCAGTTAAATATCCCAAGCCCCTCCTCTCGCAATGAGCAACAAACAAAGCATAATTTTAAACAAATTTTTACCAACTTGGAAGTAACTTTCTTCATGTTGTGTATTCTCCTTGTGCTGCTTCTTATTCTTATTGCTTTCTTTAGAATTGGTCACTTTATATTGTGAATTTCGACAAAATCGTCCTTCTTCACTTAATTTGCATATTTTTAGTAGTTGTATTTTTATTCGTTTCTGTTTTTTTTTGTTTTTTTTTTTTGTATAAATAATATTGTAAAAGTTGAGATTTCGTCTTTTTTTTCCCTCCTATTCTTGTTGTCTTTGCAATGTGCCATTGTGATCCCTTATCAGTAAGGGATTAAAAAGTGTTGTTCGAAAGCCCTTAAACAATCAAATGTATTTAAAAGTATTCTCGAAAATTTGCGTATCTTAAACCCATATCAATGCTAATTACGATGAGCTGAAAGCATACCATTTGACTTAGAGTGATGTTAGTTTTTATTGGAATTATTACTAAAATAGTTTATTTATACACAAATATATGTTATAAATATAAATGGAAGTTTCTAATAGGACAAAATTTTTTAATTATTTTTAATTAATTTATATTTTAATAATACTTATTTTTTAATACAAGGAGCATTTCCAAAAGACCACTGATGAAGGGTATTTGACATTATTTGAAACACCTGTATGGTAGGTCAAAAATTCAATTAATTTATATACAATAAAAAATTTTGTTGTTCTTATTCACTACTACTGCAACTACCTCTCTATTAAAACAATAGTTTGGTTTCTTTCGTCATAATTAAATTTTAAAATCATATTTATTATTTTAAATGTTGAAATTAAACCAGTACATAAAAGTGGACATGAGGAACCGCAGTTCATGGAGAAACGACAAAGAAGATTTTAGGTAGGGCTCACAGCTTTGGTATACTGATGGATCCAAATTGGAAGACATCAACACTGGAGCGGAAATTATAGAAGCGAATATCAAGAAGACCAAGGCCAAGTGGCCATCATTTTATTGAGCGGAGGTCTACGTTCTAGAGCTATCCATTTGAGAATACGTACGTGAGAGGAACTTTCGATGCCATCATATGCATCTTCTCAGACATTCAAGCAGCTCTTAAATTACTAATGGCATTCTCATTCGAATCGAAGTGGGTTTGGAACTGTTCTAATTTTCTCAATATCCTAGCAACGAGGAATTTTGTGAGTCTGCTATGGATACCAAGACATAAGAGGCACTAAGATAATGAAGTGGCGGATTTGGCCAAAAAGGGAACAAAACCACCTTCCCTAGGCCCGGAATCCTTTTGCGGTGTTAACAATAGCTACAAAGCCAGCTTAGTATGCCAAAAGGAAAAACAAAACCTAACTGACTTCTGGGTAGGCCGCATACCTTATGCGGCAAACAAAACGACTTATTATTCCTGAAGATATTACGGCTGAAGCTGTTCTAAATTTTAGCAGAACAAATATTAAACTCAACACGGAATTGCTAACAGGTCACTGTAAATTGTGGTACTATCTGAAAAAGATTCTCCAAGTCAGGGTCAATGCATATTAGAAAGACATGTTATGAAATTTAGTCTACCTTATAATGACTTGTGTCGAGATTGTGACTTTGCGGATGAAGAAAAGATTCTCATCTTTAGTTAAAAGAAGATTTAAAATCTTCGTTGCTGTATAGAGATAGAGACTAGTCAAGTTTATAGAATTGTCAAGTTTTTTGATTTTTAACTAATTGGGGTAACTGTCTCTTTCGCGTTGCTCATACGCTGAACTCCCTTCAATGCATGTACAAATGCTAATTCTGTGATACTACAATGAGCCATTATTTGAGCTTAAATAAGCTTTGGGCACAATGCAGCCAACCCAAACTAAACTAACCTAATGATTCACCAGATAATGCTGAGGAGATTTAATTTCATTAACTCTAGCAGGCCAATAAGCAAACAATCTCCAAGACTGTTGAATTTGCTTTGCCTGTATTTCTATCCAAAGATATAGAAAATATTAGGCACTCTCAGCTAAAAAAAAAAGCTTGTCAAACTGACAGTGTTACCAACACTGCGTTATCGAATCTCTGAATGGTTACAGGCTTCTCGGGAAGGTATGCAGATCTCAGGTCAAATATTGCTTAGTCTGATGAATTGATAAACAATAATCCAGTCAAAGCGTAGAAGAGGTTATGAAGAAACCTCGCGATTAATAGAGAATAAAACTGTTCAAGTGCACTAATTCAGCTAATAATACTTATAATAATAATTATAATAATAATACATAATAATACATAATAATTCTTCAAAATATCGACAGATTCAAAGTTGTAAGCCTGGCACTTCTAGTTCTTAGAGACTAATAAACTAATGAGTTATTTGTTATAAGAGTTCTGATGGGAATTTGCCAATATTCGAAGTAGTTATTTGGTCAGCTAAAATATTCAATATTATTGAATTAATTATATATAAAAATATTTGTTGTTCCAATTTTTTACTGTTTAATTAAAAAAAGTCATAGAACGTCTTTGCAAGTGAAGAAATGAGATCCATCTATAGTCCATAGTCCTAAACAAAGGCATAGAAATTGATTGCTGGGTTCTAAATTTTCTTCATTATGGCAACTCCTGCACAATGCAATTGCTGGAATAATTACTCGGCAATTACTCTTACTAAGTCATAGTTCTTCAAGTTCTTTTATGAAATTTTTTATAATATATGTAAAAACTATTTCATAAGTAATTAAATAGGTTTTTAATATGTGTTGTAGGTTTTAATATAAGACACTCATGCTCAAAGCTCATGGTATTTCTTCTCTACTCTGCATTGCATTTTTAGGTATTAAGTCTTTAAAATGCATTAACAAACATAAACAATTTAAACATAATTAAAACACATTTCATAAATTTTATGCTTTATACTCTTTTATTATTAATAATATTTTTTCAGGTGGTGCAATAGTCGTCGTTGTTGTTGTTGTTTAACTTCATAACATGCGTTGCTGACTTTCTGCTGCTGTTGCGGAAAATGTTGCATTGTTGGCTTGCCGGAAACTTTTCTCTCCACATATTTTACTAAGTTAAAGCATAAATTCCCAAGCAAAAGTTCATTTAACTTAACAACTTTTAAACTTCATATTTTGTGTTTTGTTTCAGATATTTTTTATTTTTTACTTTTTTTTTTCAATTTTTTTTTTTCAACGCAACATAATAAAAAGAAAATATCTGGGGAAAAAACTAGGAAACAATTTAGGCAAATGTAAAACCTCTGGCTAAATTTTAATATCCTTGACAGCCAACTTAGGAGTATGTAAAAATTAAATTATAAATGGAGTTGGTATATTAGATTTTATTATATACGTTTGTAGTTGTTTGTAAATTTTCAATTTATTTAAATACAGTTTTCTGTGACATTACATACAATACTATACTTTGTTTTAATTACACATGACTTTTTTATGGCGTTAAGTACCATCAACTTTCATAAAGTTTTGTTTATACTACAAAATAATATCAGCAATGTTAGCTTTAAGGATCTTTTCATATATGACTTCTAACTACATGACGAAAATCCAATGAGAAGGGTCCCATAAAAAATTCTTCAGGCATCCACACCTATGATAGAATGTTGGTAGATAGTTGGTTCGTTGTTTGCAGTGGAAGGCCATCAGATTACTTTTCATGTACCTCAATTACCGATTTTTCGAGATTTTGCTACCACATTTCCCGCAAGAACCTTTAAGATAGAAGAGTATAGATTAAATCCAACTAAATTCGTCTTTACCGATAAAAAATCTGATGAGCTGTCAAACAAGTATCTTCCGAAAAACCTATTGCTTCTGGACAGCGATGACAGCGATTATACGCAGTTTCTCTGCATAGGTCCCATTAAACCAATGACTTAAAAGCACTTCAATGAGCCTTGCGGTGTTCACGCAATCTCTTTTGGTGAGTTCCCAAGATCTAGTTTTATTATAAGTGGGCCATGTTAAACGGGAAGTTGCACATGACTTAAGTGCCTTCCATTTTTTTTTTAATAGATAAATTGTGTACATTTTACATATTGTCAATATTTTAGCGAATTTGCTTGACATTTCGCTCTGACTGCATATTTTATATAAAGTCACTTTAAGTAAGTCCTAAGACACACATCGAAGAGGAAACTGGGATACCAAAACACACAACCTATCGAATTTCAAGTGAAGATTTAGAAAAATGAGAGAATATGTGCATTCATTTTCACGTCATTCACTCCAAAAAGACGACTTAAAATGCTGGGGAGTTTGATATTGCTTGAGAAAATAAATCCATTAACCATTATAGATTTTCTGGTAGATATTTTCATGAGCGTGTTTCTATTTGTCGTTCAATATATAAAAAAAAATTTTCTAAATGTTATACATACATAAACACTAAATATCCACTCAATCCTTAAATTTTATCCCAGAATCATAATTTTTAATTGAATATTTTATAATATTCCATAACTTAGAGTGGACAAGGGCTGAATCAAACATTTAGTTCTGTAGACGATGCTTTTATTGTGGAATAAGTTAGTCCAGTGTAACGTCTACTATAGCAAAGTGGTTTGTAAACAAAAGAAGAAGAAGATGGTCTCTCTTATATAACCTCTAAATAAGACGAATTTTTTGCTTCTCAACCAAAACGTCGACTTTACTTACGATACCATCAAACTCACAAGGGCAGAATCAAACATTAAGTTCTGTAGACGAAGATCTTATTGTGGAATATATTAGTCTAGTATAACGTCTACTATAGCAAAGTGGTTTGTAAACAAAAAAAAAGGAGAAGAAGGCCGTTAACATGGTATTTGTTATATAACCTCTAAATAAGACGAATCTTTTGCCTTCTCAACATAAACGTCGACTTTACATGCGATACCATCTAAATGAGATGGATCTGTCTGAGAAGATAAAACGTTTCAGCTTGTTTGAGAGCGGATGAGACTTCTAATCACATTCTTTATAAGTGTCAGATTTTGTTACAGATAGGAGGAGATTAATGAATTGAAAGATATTACTCTAATCTGAGATTAGTTTGTTCTCAACTACTATTATTTTGATTTTATTCGCGGTCTGAAGGTTCTTCTATTCAGTTACTGTAGGTTAACACAAAAAATCAGTCATAGTTACAGTACTCCGCTCCTCTGTGAGCTATACAATGGTCTACATAATGCGTTGTAAGTAGAAAAAAATATTTTTTAATAAATTTAGATCAGACTAAAAATAATATTGTATGTCAAAGGAAACATAAATTTTTGATAGATTGAAAATCGGAATATATATAATTTGTATAGTTTAATTTAAAAATATTATTGGGTTTCAGAAGAGATAATAATTTTTGCATGGATCGTTGATTAGGATTGGAAACATATGATTAGTATAATTTGGTTTAAAAATTTTATTAAATTTCAATATAGATAAGTTTTACGTGGATTAATAATCGGGTTTGCAACGACATGGTTTGTTGAGATTTGAAAGGAGATGGATTCATTAAGAATGTGATATTATTTTTGGTATATCACCTATAAATCTATATACTATAACTTGAACCGAGTTATAGGTATAAGTATAGGCATAGATTTTAACTAACTTTAAGTCGGTAATTAAATAAAAATATTAAAAAATATTTCTTATTATTATTAAACAAAATGAAAAATGCATTACTGTCCATCTACAAAATCGCGTCGAGTACATTTTGTTCGCCACATATGCCAAGTATAGTTTTTTTTCTACGCATTTGTTTTTTTTTTGTTTTTGTGTGATAAAATTTAAATAAATTTAATTGTTTTGACTTGGAATAACACTATTACTGCTGTTATAAGTACTTCTGATGATGTTGGCAACACTTTTCGCGCCGCCATTTTCACTGCCATTGTGGTTGTAGGTTAAATTAGAAACCGGAAGCATAATTGTGCATGCCGTGATTATTGGTGCCGTTGATGGTGTGTGCACCGTTGCTGTGGAACAATATGAATGACAAACACAATTAAGGTAATGTAGTGTTCGCGTACCCACACAAACACTCAAACACTCAAACACTCACACACTCAAACACTCAAACACATGTTTAAGCCATAATATTGTGTTTATGTTTTTCTACTTATAATTTGTTGTAAATTAAATGAGTTTTCACAAATTGAAACAGTAAATGTAATTAAAAAACTTTATTAAAATAATAAATTTGCATTTGACGTTAGCAACTGTTATGGTGGCTTATATGAATTCGCAGAATTTGTTGGTAAGTGCCCAAGGAAATTAAAAATAAAAAGGCTTTATTGTGCTAATGTTGCGTAGGTAGTTGTTTTTTTTTTAAATTAATATTGTTTTTTAAAAATTATAAATACAATAAAAACTGTTCAAAGGTAACTTAAGTTAACTTTTCATATTATATTACTTAACATAATTAAGGCTTTCATAACTATAGAATAATGGAAACATTAATTAAACAGAGTATGGATGCAACAATCCTACAATATTAACAACAGAACCAATAATAACCCATACGGGTTTTATTAAGTTTTATTAATAAATAACTAATAATTTTATTATTAACTTCTTATGGATGTTAATAATTTTTTTCAATTTCTCAATGCTCACTTTTATTGTTGCTTTGTTACTATTTTTAGTGTTATAACAGATCTCACAGATCGTAGTCCCAATGCGTGTTTGTATAAAAAAGATATTTAAATTGATGATGGAACCGGAATCTTTTTGTGGACTAAGAAATAATGCGCTCCTTTCTAACATAAAAATAAAGAAGAACCAGAATAAAAAGGATTACTGGGATAATATACCAGAATTAAAATAGTCCGAATCACTTATTGGTACCTATAACAATAAACGATACCAAGATTGTATGAACCTATCAAAAGAAAAACTTAGAATCAGCACAAGAATTCTTACGGAAGCGGCAATGAAACTCTGTAAAGTAGGTTCTATACTACTTTTCATTGACGCAACAGGGCTTAAAGACCTACTCTAAGCTCAGAAGGGGGAACAATAAATACGTTGCTCGCAGTGCCACATACCCTAACAATAATAATAATAATAATAAAAGGATATTTATTATAATTATTATTTTTAAAGCTTTTACATGAAATCGCCCAGAAGCCGGTACTACGGTCAGAAGAGTTATATTGCACCAATTTCGCTATTGATTACACAAAGCCCTTTAAAGCTTTGTAAATAAAATCCAGAACTAAATCTAGAGCAGAGCTCTTGATCTATTCTGGTGACAGAAATTCCATATGAAATAAATTTATTCTTTGTTTTGTTAAAGCTGAACAATCAAAAAGAATATGCATAGTAGTTTCCTCATCTTCGAGGCATAATCTGTATTCCAAATGAGCAGGTAACCGTAGTTTATAAAGATATTTCTCGCCATAATGACCTGTAATGTAATCCGTTATCAACCTTAAATTACATTTGGAGAATTTAAGAATATTTTTGTATGGGTACGGTTTTATTAGTGCTTTCCTTTGTCTTAGTCCTGGGAAGTCTTCCCAGTACAACGATACCTTTTAGAGGATATAGAAAATAAGCTCCTATTTGAAAATCATATCGTTTTTGATCCATTAACTTAAGACTTCAACAGATACTTGAACTCCGTAGTATCTTTATGAGATATCTTCCGGCTCGTCGTATCCTAAATTAACTGCTGAGGTGACTACAGGTTGATTGAACTGCAGCATAAATATATGAAAGCATAAATATATCAATATTTTGCAAATCTAGAATATGCAGATGATATTATGCCATAGTATACATTAATAGTTGATTTCGTAACTTAGGCAGCTATAAGTGGTGAATGTTAAAGAAAAATGAATCCCTTCACATCAAATTAATTTTAATATAAGTCCTTATGAATAAGAAAGGGATAGCCTTACGTGACGTTTGACATATCTGGTCAGTCCCCTTAAATCGATTATGGCATTACCTAAACAATACAGACACTTTTAGTGTGCCACATTAGCACAGCATTTAATTATCAATGCAATGATAATAAACTAAAGTTACGATTTTATTTTATTTAATTTTTTTTTTTATACTTTTATTTATGTTTTAATTATATTTCAATTTTTGTTTAATATTTGTTAGCAAACAATACAGAAACTAATTTTGTAATGCAAAGTTTATTTTGCTATATTCCAAAATAAATAAACAAAAGTATTTGTAAATATGCTAATTGAAATTTTATGCATAAATTATTATTAAAGTAAACAACGTCTGATTTATATTAATTTTTTTTAAATTTATCAAATCACACATTTTTTAGTACACACAAAAAAATTTTTGTAATTTTAAAAATAATTAAATTGAAATTTTCACAAGAAAAAAAATCATCCTTAGCTTTACTAAAGCTTCTATAATCTTTACTTAAATAATTTTATTACAAATTAAATATTTACTATATACTTAAAATAATTTTTTCAACATTTTTAATATATGTAAAATCCATTTTACATTAGAAAAAACTATTTTCGGGAGTTTTGCCTAAAGAATAATTTTTTCCCCTTATGCATTTGATACACCTGAACTGACAATGAGCTCCTAGGTTTACTCACAAACTGAGAACTTTGTTTATAAAGACATATATATTAACAGATAAAAAGGCTGACAGATGGACAAAGAGCACTATTATTATTCTTTAATAGGAGGAGCAATGATACACTGTCAACTATAAGATTATGCGAGGATTTTCGGATATAGTGGATGCATCAAAACTACCCAACCTAGTCAATTGCTTTCAAGTCGTCAAAGATATGGCCTGACATTTCTATGATGGAACAGAACATCAAGGGTTTTTCTTGATTGTTTCATTAATCAGTCAAATTTTGAACAGTAGGGAACATAATTAACTATTGCACCAAACTGGAGCAACTTATTCCAACTAACACAAAATAATCTTTTTTGCCATTAAAACAAGCGTTGGATACGGTTTTAGAGTGTCTCCGGACTGTGGACTAGCCTTGCGTTAGATATACTTTATATCTTTAACTTTTACATAAAATAAACTATTATCACATTAGACCTCAATCAATTGAATGAAAGCCGAATGAAAACCTAACGAAAACCGAATGAAAACCGAATAAAAACCGAATATAAGCCGAATGGAGACACTCATTTCTCAAAAATCTCAGGACAAAAGTAATTAAGATGTAACTTTCACTCTGATAAATAATATTAAAATTACAGATCATAAATAAGATCGTTGAATGGGACACCGACTGCTACTGATTTTTATAATATCAAAGATTTACTATCAAAGTAGTCCTTGAAATCGACGAGAAAAATTTTGGTATATTTTTAATTTAGTAGTTATAGAATTTTTTTAATATAGTTTTTCAGTTAAGAATGTTGACGAAAATTGCACTTTTAACCAAAAATAATTTACGCCAACAATTTCATCACATAAGATGGCTGGCTTTTCAATTCCTTATACCAATACTTCTGGTATTATTATTGATCTTCGCACGTATCAAATACAGAATTAAGAGAATAGATGAGAAAACTTTTGCACCCAATAATTTGGAAGGTATTTTAGAGTAAGTAAATAATAATAAAAAATATTTCATAGATTATAATAATCAATTAGATTAGATTCCTAGATTATAATCCACAAAGCCAGTTATTTGTGAATTCTCTAAATCT
>NC_051847.1:38523565-38535287 GCF_002237135.1 Teleopsis dalmanni
ATTTTCACACTGTGCATTGAAATCAAAATTTAAATGAAGTACTTGAGTAAGTCTAACTTGTGACAGTAGAAACACTTGGCTGGAAAATCCAAGGGTCAAAAAACTGAGCTTGTTATATTTTTTCTTCTGTTCTATTTGAGTCATTTTAGATTTCTTACATCAAACGGTTTAACTATCTTCCGTAAAGAATCAAACCTATCGTTTGGTTATACGATAATTCTTAATGAAAAAAATCCTTTAAAGATTCATAGTATTTGTATCTTTAAATTAAAGAACCCAGAAATCTTTAAACTTAGCGTCGAAGGTCGGATAGCAAAGCTGACATTAAGTCCCTGGTGGGCACAACTACCACATATCTAACAACTCGAAAATGCCAGGCTTCTCTTAATAAACTAGCTAGACGTTTCAGAGTTCAAGTCACATGGGTTCTTGAACACAAAGACAATCCGGGAAATTTTATAGAGAACGAGGATGCCAATACTGGCACTCTGCTCTCTGACACATACTGCTCCGATATTGGGATTTTGTTTGCAACAGCTAAACTATCAATTAAACAAGAATATCTGAGGTTTGCCAAAGAAGATTGGGCAAACGACCCTTTATGTCAAATCTCTAAATTGACTTAGACAAAAACACACCAGTCAGCTATTTTAAGCCTGTTCAATCCTACGGTATTGGTGCTAACGGGTCACTGCTTAATGAGAAGATATGCTGTGAAACTGGGTCTAGGTAATGACTTCTGTCGATGTTGACGCTATGTGGATGTGGAAGAAACCATGTTCCACCTCACTTGTTAGTGTCCATCCTCAGCAAGAAGAAGATTTTAAGCCTTCGGGGTCTCGTTTCTTACCTTATGTCGGTGATTTTAATTTCTATCATCAATCCAGTGTGTTTCCGTCACGGTTACGAAAATCACATTTCATACCAAACTTCTCAGTTCTCTCATACTCGTCTCATCTTTCCACTTTCTCATCTTATTTTCCAAACAAATAAATTTTTTCTAGGACTGGACCTGGGATCCAGCCAGCTAAACTTCGGCTGCTACTATGTTTTAATATAAAATCTAACTTAAAAAGGCTTATGTGTGTACTCAGCTTACATTAAGAACTACACACTTCTTCAATACTCAACTTATAAAAATCACCAATATCCTTCACCTACAATTGCAGACAGTTGGCGCCACATTTATTACTAATATCTGAAATATAATCCCCAATCTTTCTCATAAATGAGTTGCATGCGATATTATTCAAAATAATTTATATGAAAAACAAAAGCATTTATTCTCTGCTCCTAATAGGCATAATAATCTTTTCATCAGCAACATTTCAAAAACTTTGTTGGCACATATTTTTATACGTTTCTGTGGCAATCAAGACAAACTACTTCAGTGACGGCCCTCATTAAAGGAAACTTTTACTCCGATTTTTTGTTTTTTAGGGGGTTTTTGTCAATATCTATTATTATTTTTTGCTGATGAGCTTGTAAAAGTTGATTATGTTAACAAAAATCTTTAAGTGGAAATTTGAAGGAAAATCGGAAAAGTAGTAGAGCATCGCCGTGTGTTGTATTTCAACTTTGAGTTTTGGCTCGAGTCGGACGCCATTAAATAGGAATTCCTTTATTGAGAGATTACACTCCTTCCAACAAAAAGCGTAGACAGCAAAAAATTTGAAATTTTTGTAACGAAAAAGTTTTACTTTTTGTTGGAAGTCAAAGTTTTCGTCTTTTGCAAATTTGTTGCTGATGCGCACTATTTTGCTGCTGCTGATATAATTATGCTGCTCCTTTAGTTTCGACAACACCAAACATTGCCACAGCAGTTTTCAATAAGTTCCTTCCCTTTTTGCTCCATACACGATTATGTCTAAATTTGGCATAAGTTGCCTAATGATGGCATAATTAAGCCGAAATTTTGTTTTTGATTGATTTTTGCTATGGATTTTTTCTCCAAGCAAACCAAACTTTTTCCCATATTAATGGGTCAAGTTGTTAACTAATTGTTTGCCCTGCCTTCACTTTTTGTTGATTTGACAATTTTCTTATACAAATTGTGCTGTTTGTTAAACTTGGAAGTTATGGAAACATATGTTTTCAATGTATGATAATCAAATATGAAATTGATTTTCATTTTTATTAATTTTATTAATTATAGGTAAAGAAAATATTTATGTACAAGGCATATAATAATTCTGTGTTATTAATTAATTTGTTTGATCCTCAGAAGGATTTCAATAACTGAACAAACGCTTTAACACAAATGAGATGCTCATGTCTTTAAATAAATTTTGAAATAATATACATTAACTTATTATTATTATATTTTAAAAGAAAAAAATATTTAGAACACGTAACTTAACACTCTCGTCTTATTTACTGATCACTCTCAAATAGGACCTTTTAAACCCATCCCAACTGTTCGTTCCCTCGTAGCTTCTCTATCGTTGCTACCGTTTCTTAAGACTGCATCCTTGGTTCACTTTTATTTAAGTAGTACACTTTAATAGAAATCGAAGAATAGAATAGAAGCTCATTTCAACTATTCCTTCTTTCGTGGCTTTTCTATCGTTACTAACAGTCCTTAAGGCCAAATCTTTAGTCCCATTTTATTTAAGTAGTTCTCTTCAGACATTACAACTTCCTCAGCTAGATCTAACCGAACCTGCTATTTCAGCGATTACTTTATCTTAATGAGATCTTCATATCCCAAACATATATCGTCTGAGTTAACTCTTATTTTACGTCCCCCTGCGGGTAAGCGGTAACAATATTTAAGAGGTAAAGCATGTCTGTCGTAATAGGCGACTAAAATCCCAGCACATTCGGCACTGTTTGTAGTGTAAATGGTAATGAGTGAATTTTCACTTGCGTCACTTGTTAAATCTGGTACCACGAGGAACAGTGTCGGTATTTTCGAATTGCACCAACTACAAGTGCAAGCACTTTCACGACACCGCTCTCTACAACAAAGCCAAGGTGACTCGAGTCGACGAGTACTACACATATAATCGCCCGTCGGTATCTCACCTTGTAGGGCAGCTCTCCTCCGACGTCTATAGCCTTAATACCTTTCTGTGGACCTCGTCCAAGCCATGCGGTTCAAACCTCCCAATATATCGCACTCTATTTCGATGACCTGGGCACAGAGTCTATCACTAGGCTATCCCCTGCGCATACTTCAAGTCCACCTATGCCAAGCTCATGCTTTCCGATTTAGATAAATTTAGACCTCTAGACACTAAGCCTTTTGATGAAATCTCTTCCTCTTAAT
The DNA here is from genome assembly GCF_002237135.1 of Teleopsis dalmanni. NCBI lineage: Eukaryota > Metazoa > Arthropoda > Insecta > Diptera > Diopsidae > Teleopsis > Teleopsis dalmanni. The sequence continues at coordinate 38,526,837 of NC_051847.1, forward strand.
TACCGGAATGAAGTTTCCGCATTTCGTTGGAAATATTTTCCATTCAGTAGATTAATGTCTCAAACACTGGCTTTTGAGACTTTCCAACTACTGCAGAGAATATAAGAACATACATAAAAGTGTAGTGGGAATATTGGTGAAAAGCATTAACTTCTAAAATATACTAAAATACTTAGCTATAAAATGTTTCTGTTCATGGTTTACAATCTTAAAAACGAAACATTGCGTGTGATACTTACTGAATTCATGCTGTTTCTTATTGGTGCAACATATCTTTACGAAAATGGTAAATGATATCCACACTGCCCAAGGTAACTCAATAAATGTATCTACATTTCTTAATAGTTTTTAATGTTCTGTTATAATTTTTATTTGACTATATTACACATAAACGCATATTCATTTACATCCAACAAACACCATCACACAGCATTTCATCCGGTTTTTTCCTCCTACCAACCGACAGCCAACATCGCACATATCTGTACTCATATTTGCTCTTAACGAGTTCGAGCAGCGTAAAAATTTAACAGACACTTACAAATATGTTGCCATTATGTGTTGACCACATAAAAACGAGCACTCGCACTCTGCACTCCAACTATGAACAGTGGCCACTCCACTGGTTAACAGGCACACCGAATGGCATCCTCGTATCCTGGCACGCTACCAGCGCTACCAACACTACCAACGCTACTAACGCTGCAGTTTATGTTTCAGGGTTTCCGCAACTATATCAATTTCCACATGTAATAGATTACTGTACATTTTCTTTTTAATTTAACCCATCACTTTAGACCGCAACGCAAATGTTGCATTGCACTTGGCAGTCGTACGTATATGAGAACCCGTAAGTAGTTCGTTCCCCATGTAGGGAAAGTGTTTACGTATTGTGTGTTTGTTGTTGGCATTCCTATTTACAATCGGTGTAAAGCCTCAGCTTCATAGTTACTTTAAACCAAAATCGTAAATTAGTTTGTAAAATGTGTAAGCTGCTCAGATATTAAATTCACTTACGGATGGGGTAATAGATTTTCGTTCTGAGATCATTTATTTTATTTCTAAAATGCGTACTCACTCCTTCGAGATTGTGCGATAAATTTGCATATTTATTGCAAGAATTCTGATGAGTTTATTCTTATCACATACATGGAAAATTTTTACCAAAATTAAACGAATATAATTTAATGGATTAAATTTGATTACTTTTGTAATTTATGTGATTTTACGATTATGAGACTCTGAAGGTTGTAACCTTTGTTTAATTAGAGTCATTTCATTTTGTGATTAATTATTAAATTAAAAAAATAGTTTTTATATTTAAACTATAAATGGAAATAAAGTCTACAAATAAACAGTACATCGTAATATTTACTGGGATAATTAGTGTCAAATAAAAATCTAATTTCTCCTCACCAATACTAAAACCATATTCATTCCGTACTGTTAAGATACTCTGAGTCTTATCTTAGAGAAATAAAGATGTTTGATACTTAATAGGAATATAATTAATTATTTTATATTATTTTATTATACCCATAAACTGCAATAAATATATTGATATGATTACCATCTCATTATAATTAGTGTGGATTTAGACACACATCTAGTGTTCATTTAGGCACATACGCTGATATCATCTTATTGTAAATTAGTAATAATTTAGTCGCATATGCTGTAATAAAATATCATGATCATTTTATACTCTAGATGATAATTTTAACTTACTCTAGTGATTGACCCTCTAGCATGGTATGGTATTATTCACATTATGTGGTATTATGTATTATGTCACATTATCTCACATTATGTGACATACCATATGTGTCACATATGTTATTATGTCACATTAAGAATATCCAAACAAATCATCATGGGACAGTTAAAAATATCAGTTAAAGATTTGCTTTTTGAGAAACGTTTCACTCACTCGTTCACAAGCCACACTATATATGCAACAACAAATATATATATTATGCTACTATATATGGAAGAGAATGTACTTCAGGCGATCCTGCGCAATAAATAAAAGTATATTTGACGAACTTGTAGAACTAAATCAGCTACCAAGAAAATGAGCAGAGAATGTTAAGGAAATAAAGTTACACTAACATCAAATGGGGGAAAGTATAGAAATAGATCAAAATATTCACTTCGTAAAAACAAATCTGAGCATCAAATTTCTGTAGCTTCTAAACCAAGATATCGAGTTATATGTTTGAATATTTAGGAAATAAAACTACTCTAACATCAGATCGATGTATAGAAACAGATGAAAATGTTCTCTACGTAGAACAAAAATCTAAGCATCAAATATCTATAGCTAGTCTAAACTAAGATATTCGGCTTTAAATCTTGAGAGTTATCTATAGAATAAAATAAATGTAGAACATGGTTCATATTAGAATAATTAAAGTAAAGGTTTAGCACATCTTCGTTAAATTCCATATATGCTAGAACAACGTTCCAAATTTTAACAACGAAATTTGAAAATGCTAATTTTAATAAATCAATAATCCATTGTATAATTCTTTATGTGTTGGCAACATGGGGTTATCATAAAATCTCAAATACTCAAAGAAGGTAACACCAGAACCACTCGAAGGTATTTAATGTTAATATAAATAAATTATAATTTTTAAAGTCAAATCTGATGCGTCGTAAGACGAAAATGAAACATTTTTAAGTAAGAACGGCTCGAAGAGTAATGAAGCAACAACAACAAAATTTTTTAATTAATTTATTGAAAATTGACCATACAATGCTTTTTCGAGTATTGCCAAGTAATCATCATCAATGATCTTACGAAATATACGAATTGTTATTTAATCGGTAATAACAACAGACAGAAATAGAGCAACGAATTAGAGCTACGATATGTAACACATACGATATCAAACAGAGCTACGGTATGAAACAGAGGTACAATATGAAACATTGCAAAGGGGGAATTGCATAGATACTTCCTGCTGAAAACATGTGCTCAGCGTAGAGACTCGAAATATTTTGATGTCATGGCATGTAAAATTATAAATACATCGACAATATCCGTAAATCCAAGAATTACTCGAAATTAGTGTACGATATTATATTTCTTAAGAAGAGTCATGTCTACAGAGTTTCCAACGCCTTGGATAACATATACAATATTATCCACTATTATTATCCAACACTGAAAAATTATTGAATTAGGCTTTACCATAGCCACAGGTGTTGCGGGACTTATATTTTTGCTTTATATTTTTAATAGAAAATTCTTATTTCAATATTATCAAATACCATTCCATAGTAGAAAAACCTAATAATCATATATTAAAGACTATTAGATTAAAGGATTTATATATTATTCAAAAATTAGAATTTCTATAAATAGTTTTTTGTATTATCTCTACTTAACTTTAACGCACCCATGTTAAAAAAATACTAGTAAATAATGTAATCATACTTTAACATACGCATTTGCCCTTTGTAGGAAAAAGTTTTCACATATCCTAGAGTCTTACACCAGATCAACTATTAGAGTACATAGTCCTTTCCCATAATTTAGACTTGGGTTAAAAGGAAAATATTTATTGAAATCAATTTCTTTGCTTTGCCATAAAAAGTATCCTTATCACAACACTCTAATTTTTGCCACTGCCATAAAATCAAGAGAAAAAAACGAAAGGGCGAGCGAAATATCTTAACAATATTAAAAATTTATAAAATACCGAACTGAAAATAAATTTTCTATTTCCTAAAAATGTGAGCCCATAGCAGCGGAAAATTTTTGTGGCCTCAATAAATTGATATTAAATATTTGAGCCGCTTTTAAAAGCTCATAAAAAACCTACAAGTGGTAAGTTATAAAAAGGAGGAAAGAAACGAAGAAACCAAACTACTCCAATAACTGCGCTCGTGCATTTTATAAATAGAAAAAGATGAAAAAAAAAAAAAGAAAATAATAAAAATTATATTCGTATATAGAAGAAAACTACTTTAACGTTGAGTACGAGTGCTATTCCAATTTCTTCTACACTGAAGTGGAGATCTGTAAGAAGGCTATTGAACAATTTTCCTCAATGTACAAAGATGTTCTTACATTCTTTTTTTTCTTTTTTTTTTTTGCACTGAAAATCAAATAAAATATTTTAAGTGAAACTTTATTAAGCATACTTTAAGGCGTTGCAGGAATTTCATTTAACCCACTTTGCCAAGTACACCATTTTTCCGACTGAATAAAATATTTGATTTTCTTTCTTTTAAGCTCTTCCTGTGCGTTTAACAGCGTATCACTTACCGAGCTGAAGTGGAGATTACACTCCTAAGTGACCAACATTGTGTGCTACTAAAGAACTGACCCATTCAAACCAGCCGCAGCATTGCATGTGTGTTACTAATGGTGGGGGTTGGGAAATTCATCTTATTAGTGGGGTTATAAATTTATTTGTGAACTTACTTTTGGCACTGAAATTAATTTGGGTTATGCAGAAGTTGTTTTTTTTTTTTGTTTTGTTTTCCCGCCCTTGCCCGGAACCAAAATAGAGCATTCATATTTGAAGAGGAATTATGCGTGAAATTGTATGTAGCTTTCGGTCAACACAGTCCAGTTAGCGAAGTATTAATGAAGTTGTAAGAGAGAATTATTGCATTGTGTATACTACTTCATTATTTATACGTGCTTTGTATAATATATTCTTCCATATATAAGTATGTACGTAAATGGTAAGGAAATATAAATATGTTGACATCCCCAAATAAATGATGTACAGTTGCATGAAGAAGATTAAGTGAAAACAACTGGTCATGCTAATATTTTAACTCTGATTACTTATACTTTAGCAGTACTCAATGAAAAGAATTAGTAAGGGTTTTACATATATATAGAAGGATTATCTTGAATAAACTCAATAACGGGTTGAGAGGGTATAGTTGAGATTTTAAAATTGAATAAAATACTATTTTATCATAGGGCAAAGTTGAGCTTACTGTAGTGCTAAAATACTTATCTGTATCCCGCAATATCAAGCCAAAGATATAGAACCCAGCAAGTCAGAAAGAGCAGTCAGAACAATTAATTTTTACTGATGAAGACAGTTTCAGTTCGGCATTGAAGTTATCTTAATGAATGTGCTCTAAAAAGGATGAAGATATCTTCATAAAAAGAGATAAAAATAGTTTCTTTTCCATCTTGAATTCCACTGATGAACGTATTCTAACCAAACCGAGAATATTTTTATCAAAAAGTTGGAAGACAGTTGAATATCTATCTTAAACTTATCCTAAACTTATCCTTATCCTGGTGCTTTTAAAATGAACGATGATATCTCCATCAGAAAAGATAAAGACAGTTTCACCTTTGTCATGAACTAAACCTAATAAACTTGTTCTAAAAAAATCGAGATCATCTCTACAATAAAAATAAAGGCAGTTTAGTTTTCATCTTGAATTTCCCCTTTAAATGCGAATACGGTGCCTTTACGCTTCTGTCTGGAGCTTCGCCTGATAAAGCAAGTGTTCTACTCAAGACAGAGCCATCTCCATTATAAAAAACAAGGCCGTTCGAATTCTGTCCTTAACTTTTTCTATTGAATGTGTTCTAAAAAGGATAAAGCCATCTTGATCAGAAAATATGAGATCAGTCCCACTTTTGTTATAAACTTATCCTAATTAATTTGCTCTCAAAAATGGAGAAGACATCTATTTCGAAATAGATTAAGAGAATTCTACTTCCATTTTGTAGTTCTCATGATGAATGCGCTCTTAAATGGACGAAGATATCGTCAATCTGAAAATATGGAGGTTATTTCACTTCTGTTTAGAATGTATCGTATAGAAAGTCCTCTAAGAAAAGACCAAGGTGCCTGATTCAACCGAAAATTTTTTGAATGCACATAACATTTTTATCACTAGCCACCTCAGGAAAGGTTAAAAGATTATTGTATTGTTATTTCTAACAGCTTTGGTAGTAAACTTAATAAAACGCGAACTCTTTTGCAAGAGGAGAACATATTTTTTTACCCTGACAACGCACTTAGAGGGAAGGTGCTTCTTTGTTAGAAGTTATACAGCAAAATTGGTCAAATTACGCTATAAGATGCTCTCACAGACCTATCGTAAATATAAAAATTGGTTCCATTTGATTTCTATTTATTTTCGAATTTTAAAAACTGGCTTTATTGGAAGGAATAAAACTTGCTGAGACTCCAACCTAATCTCAGCAAGTACTGAACATTTTGTGATTATCGTTGTATCATTTTTTTCAGAAGTTGAACGTATAATACCGCTACAGAGAGTGTATAGAGTTCAGAGAGGGTTATGTTGGGAAGAAAATTTAAAAGTTAGGGAAAATTAGGGAAAATTTGCTTCCATTATTTCCGACTAACTTATCAAACAGTCTTTGTATATTAAAAATTTTACCATAAAAGCATTTGTTTAGCAAAGGATTTATTTAATATTTTATACATTAACTTAAAAATTAATTTGCGTTATACCATGTTTACTTCCATTCCTTCCCCCTTTTAATGTTAATCAAATATTTTAGTTAATATAACATTTTTCCTTACCTATAATCTAACAACCTCTGCTGTGTTTATATCATAAATATTTCCTGGCTAGAGTAGAAGAAAAAATATGAAAATAATGAACTTCACTATATAAACTCGGCAAATATTATTTTAAAAAAAAAAAAAACAAAATTATAAATGAAAATATTTTGTTTAGTTTACTCTTCAGAGTTGGAAAAATATTGCAAGTTTTGTGTCTGCTCGGTGGCTCATATCTGCTTACCTGACTGCATGACTATCAGTTTAGGATAGTAGCGATTCCATCAGTCATGCAAGTTTATCTGCAAATGTTAGGAACTTAACTCAAACTGCATTTACGGCTACAACTACTGTGACTAGGACTGACTAAGACTACTTGCTTAAGCTACGATTCCACTACGATTCCGTTGGCTAGAATAACTTTACCCTGGCAAGCGGAAAGCGGCAAGTGTCTGTCTAACTTCCGTGTTGTAAATAATTCAAAATATGTAAATTGTAAATGGTAAATGGGAAATGGTGAACGGTGAATGGTGAATGGTGAATGTAGTTTTCAAAGAAACTTTATACGTAAAAATGCAACAAAAGTCAAGAGTCAAAATGCAGTTGAGTCAAAGTTGGATTGGAGCTTGATAAAATGCAGCTCAGTGTTGTAAAGCGCAAGGTCAGAGCACCTTATGATGACGTTAAGTGTGCAAAGGAAAAGAAAACTTGTCAACTGTCAACGATGACAGAATGCGCTACTTGCGATACTTGCGCTCCTTACGCCACTTGGAATCAAGTGTTTGCATAGATATTATTTTTTCCATACGATAATGTCGGAAGTGAACTATGATGATTGTAATGATGATTATAATGATGACATACACTATGACTCCTGACTCCTCCGTTGACTGTCAGTTATACGAGTACTATGTGGTGCGATGCAATGCGATGCGGTGCGGTGCGGTGCGGTATGTGCTATGTGCCATGATGAAGTTCAGTGTACAGTATGCGGTATTGCATGCACGTCAAAAAGTTTGTAAATAAAATGGCAAATGTTTGCAGTGCTATTAAAAGCGTAAGGATCTGCTGCAGCCTGCAGGATACCAACTGTGCACAAGGTGCTATGTTTATACATCAAAATAATAACATGTCAAAAATATACAAAAATATATTCTTTCGTTTCCATTCCCATTCCCATTTTTTTTTTTTTTTGTAATTTTTATTTAAAATGTTTTATAACAAAAACGAAGCAGTCGAGAAGAAACCATAAAAGCCAAAATATTGTATATTATTTTGAGTGTAACAAAATTTTAAACGATTTTATTTTAACAAAGAAGATTATAATTTGGTATGTTTACGCTGAGCTGACATTTTCGAAATACAAAACAAATACAATATTTGTTCTACAAATTAAATTTGTATTTTTATGTGTTTCTGCTGCTGCGGCTCCTGGCTGCATTGTGCACCATAAACTGGCATCCTTTATTTTCATTTCTAAAGGAAAAAGTTACAAAAAGCGTTTTAATTGAAAAAGTTTACAGCTTTCCTAGTTTAATTGAATTTTTCACTTTTCAGTTGTACGTTTACGATTGTAGGATGACTTATTTTGTACCTTATAGATCTGAATTTATTGAGTCTGGCATATGGATTTACATATGTATCCTTCAAATGCATAAGAATACCTTATATATTTATAAATATTTTTATTTAAGTGACTAAATTGTTAAATTCTCGAGAAAATAATTGGCTTTGACACACATAAGGGAACACTATAACACAAATCCATACCATTTGTGAAGAGTACTATCCACCAAATGATACATGCACGTCATATCATCACCTTCTGATAATTACTTTACAACTGACAGTGGTCTCTTTTGTTTTACGTGATTTCCTGCCATCTAGGCTCAACATCACGGTGCTCTTGGAATAGTCTGCTCTATTC
>NC_051847.1:38535387-38560420 GCF_002237135.1 Teleopsis dalmanni
TTGCATTAAATGGTTTCAATATTTTCTAAAATAATTTTTAAATTGATAGAGAAGTATAATTAGTTGGTTTTTTATATTTCTGTTTATAAATGAAAATAATTTAATTTGCAATTAAAATTTTATAACTGTATTTACTCACACGTTTATTTAGCCACAACTACTCCATTGCATTAAATGATGGTAGTGTTTTTAAAAATTATTTTTAAATTTATTGCTAATTATAATTTTTTGTTTTTACATATGAACTTTTTAATGGTGACTTATATTACAATTAATTTAAAGCATTCTTCATTGGATCCATTTTTTATTGGATCATTGGTTTCTATTCTCAATCCGAAACAAAATGTTTTTCTATGTGTTCTTTCTCCGACTGCCACTTCAAATCATTTTTCGTTGAATCCAAGTATTCCATTCGCAATCCGAAACAAAATATTCTTCTACATATTCTTCCTCTGACTGTCGATTTAAAACCTTTTCCGGTCGAGTATCGTCTTCCACCCTCCCATCATGATCACGCCAATGAAACCACTGAATAATAGAAATAGGAATAAACGGAGTACCAGCACGCAACGAAGCGGAGCACTGCGACCAAGGTTGATCTTTTGTACTGCAACAGACTCTAACCGAACAGAAGACATGAAAGCCAGAATGTCGGCCGTCGAGGACCTCCTAATTTCAGAAGAGGAGAGTAGTTTTTGACCCAGTGACCTTCTCCTGGCCCAGGTCAAGGCTGGGCAGTCGACAATCTATCTCTTCGAACAGATCCTAATAGTAGCAAACTGAATAATTGCTCTCTAAACAACGTCAATGTCGTAATAAAGTACGTGCAGCTCGCATTAGAATATCGTCACCAACCCATAGATGATCAAAGAAGTTTTTAATACTTGTTACGTAATATGAAATTGAAGTTTATTTTCATCATAACATATATTATTATTAGTGCTCTTTTATATTATAATACAATAATGACATATAATTTTAATTTCGCTATATACCATGTACTCCCTTAGTTCTTAATTCCGGGTAATTCTTAAAAATTATAGTTTTCCCTTTAATACAAAAAAATTCTTATTACTGAAGCAACTGTTAGTTAATTAAAATGAAATTTCTTCAAATTCACAACCCTTTTTCTATAAGGTGGCGCAATTATTTCGATTCATTTAATTTCCTTCCTTAATGACGCAACCATGGAATGAATGAAAAACAATTCAAACAGGAGGAAATCAAATTTTATTCTACAGTTTTTTTTGTTCTGTTTTTCGTTGCAAATGTCACAGATGCAAATGAGTTCGAGCACAAATTGAAACATTTGCAAGAACGCACGTACGAGTACAAAAGTATGGCCATGCACCGTGAAATTTTATTAGAAAAATTATAAAACAAAAAAATAAGGTTCAAAGGAGTTTTGAGAAAACAAAATTGTCACAGTCGCAGTCGCCGATAATATTTTAAAAGACCCAAAAAAAAAAAATAGTGAATTTCTGAAAGTTACTTCATGACGTCGCATTAAGTTTAATGTAGCACAAAATTTTTTAATCCACTATTTTGTAATTACAGAATAAAGTTAGGCAAATGCAGAAATTGCAACATTTGCAGATTTCAATTAAAGGAAATCAAAAAGTCCTTATTTTCTCATTTCACTAGTATAAAAACTGTAGCCAGCTTTTAGGGGCAGCCATTGATGGTTGCTGAAAATTGCCAAATTCATGAGGTAGTCATTTGAAATTAAATTTTAGTAGAAATATGGCCATTGTAAAATACATATATTAAGTTTATAAACATTATTTTATAAGTATAAATAAAAAAAAATTATTAAAATTAATTATTTTATTGAGAACATGTTAAAATAGAGCTTTAATATTAATGTTAATATTTTTTCCATAGAAACCTAAGGGCGTCCTTTCCATCTTTAATTTCTTTTAATATCCTCTTTATGCAATTAATTTGATGTAACGTCAATTTCATTATTTTTTTCTTTACTCTTTATTACTTTATTTTATGCAGTCATTTTTTAAGTGTTTTAGACAAGTGGCGCAGAAAATTAAAAACTTTTCGAATGCAATTTTTTTATTCAAAAATTGCACAAAAGTATAATCAAAATAATTAGATTCGAGCATGGTTATATTTCTTTCTTAGTTTAAAAAAAAAAAATAAAATAAATAGTGCAATTAATTTAATTTGTGGCTGCATAAGTAAGTTGAATGTGCGTTATCATTGCAACGACACGTACTCTAAGGACTTTACTTGCAAAATGGAAAAAAATCACTTTAAAATATTTTGTTTTTATGCAGTTTCATTAATTTGACTCAGTCCAAAATACTGCATGATAATAGAGCTGCTAATAATATAAATGAGGAATTTTGTAGCAACATTACCAGTACTCCATTTTTCAAATTGTTTTCTGATTAACTAAATACAAAAAAAATCTAAAAGAAAAAGTTTAAACAGAAAATATATACTGATATTATATATATTTCATATGGATTTTATGTACCTATATATTATATACGACTATATGCATGTAATCTTAGCAATGAATTTTTAATATCATTATACTAACATTAAAGTATATATGTTTATATATAATATAAAAATAATACTTAAAGTGTAATAAAATCTTTTTTAATAGCTATTTTATTATTATTTTTGAAAAGGTCATTTCCATTTTATAGATTTCCACTTGAATACAGTTAAGAATAATATAATAATTATTATTATATTGCTCTGACAGCTGCAACAGTATTTAAGTTAGGTTTATTTATTAATTTTTTTCATTCCTTTGTTTTTTTTTTTTTGAGTTTCATCAGAAAAAATATTCATGCCCAGCTATGCCCACAGCGTGAACCCTTTTATGGCACAATTAATTCAAATAATAATCGAAATTATTTCTTCGGTGCCAAACAAAGCAGGAAAACATAAAATTTTGATGTCCTTTAAATACATTCGACTCATAAAACCATGGAAGCAAATATAAAAGTAAGGTTTTATGCTGTTATTACCTTTATCGAAATTTCGGCTTGACCCTAAAAACTCTGCCTATTGCAAAACATGGCATATTTTATTACAGTCAATTGCAAATTGCTTAAAACTTTTAATTATAAACTCAGAAATTGTTCGTTTTGTAAAAGGATTTTTATGAGTTTGTGGCAGTTAAACAAACTGGGCTCTCGAATTATGTTTTAGGTGTAGCGTACAATTTAAAAGGACTGCAGGAAATACTTAAACAAATTAATAAATATTCACATTAATTGGCAATATTTTATAGCAAAAGTTTCAAATTTTAGTCAATTACTTGGAAGAACCTTTTGCGAAAGCTGTTATAATACTTTTCAAATATCCAAAGATTTTAACTTAAATATTTATAATTATGAAATCTTATTCTTTATACCTTCTCTTGTTATTTAACTACTCCTTAAGTAATAGAACTTTGTCAAAAAATTTTTTTTGTTATTTTGGTAAACCTTTTCTTGACATATGGTACAAATTTGAGCGCCATCTATCAATTAGTTTGTTTACAGCAGCTGTAAACAAACTAATGTGAGACTACCTCAAGTGCATTTAGCGATTTTTACTATGAAAAATTCTTGTTGTACGCGATTTTTGACCAAACACGGTACCACTGTCTGGATCTGGATCCGTGCGACTTTTTTCTGTTCCCGAAATTCAAATTGCCCCTTCATAGTAAGTGTTTTGAGTCGATTGAATCGGTAAAAGAGAATTCGCCGAAGGAACTAAAAGCCATACCTGCACGAGCCTACGAAAAGTGTATGGAAAACTGGGCATATTTTGAAGGAAATAAAATAAATTTGGAATAAGATTTAAATTTGTGTGTTTTATTTACAAAATCCGAATACTTTTTGAGCAGAAGGTATTATTTCTACTAGTTCAATCAGAAAAAATTAATAGTTACAACCGTTTTTAATTAATAAATATGTTAATAATTAGGATATAATAAAGTACAGAAGGAACCAAAAATTTTTAATTCCCAACAGACGACAGATGCCAACGTTGTTTAAGAATTAAGTAATGAAGGGCTATCCATAGTAATGAAGGGCTATCCTATATTAGTAACACATAACAAACAAAATTTTTATTCCATGCATTTTATGTTTAGTTTTACGCTTACCATTTAACAATATGTATCGTTTAACAACCTCTGAACGTATTAAAATTGTAAAAGCTTGCTTTCAAAGTGGTGTTACAAGAATGTTGTCATCTAAATTCATTGTAGGTAATAAGTTAAGTAAATTTAAGAAAACTATATCAATAACAGTTGTACTAAGATATAGGCATTACAAGAAGAACATGTTCTGCTAAATATACTAATGTTAATTATCTGCAATTATTGAAGCAATTGGAGGACTGTACTAAATTTCTTCACAAAAATTAATAATTTTTTTTATTGTTTATCATATTAAATGAATATTAATTTCATCTAGTCTATCAATCTATTTAATTTCATATGATAGTTTCCAAAAAGAGACAAATTTTTGCATTACTCGGCAGTTTTGCATTATCCTTGACCTTTTGATTTGGATATAAAATATATAACCAAATCCAAATACTGCATTTGGATTTGCATCTTCATTTTTAAAAAATTTAGACAAGAAACCACCATAGGCAAACACAACACAACAGAAGCAAGCATATTGGGCAAGTAACAGGTATTATTACTTTTTGCTCCTCTATATATATTTACCAAATTGGAACTATCAGACTCTGAACTCTACTGATTTTAAAACATTAACCTATTTGCTATAAAACTTAGTCAACTTAGCACTTGGTTTGAGTATCTCATATATCTTTACTTCTATATAGAAAATTGACAAACAAATACTAGTTTATAGTTTAAATTACAATAGTTATGTTATAGAAACCTAAGGATATATAAGAAATTTCTACCTAATAATGCAAAATGCATGAAACGTAGTATACCTAAATAACAAGTAATTTATAGGAGAAATTTTATACCAAATAAATATAATTACAATAAAATAATTAAAAAAAAATCAGTTCTTTTTAAAATACCAATATTTAAATAAAATATCATAGTTTTTATACCTTATTTGCCAAAGGAAGTTCACCTATTTTTTTAATACAAAGTGACTAGGAAATATGTGATCCGCTTATGAAAATAATTAAAATTCATTTTCAAACCAAATTGAAAATAAACATTTTTACTAAATAAAAAAAATTGTTTTATTATGTAGAAATATATGCCATCGGATACTATTTTAAATTTTTCATTTACTCTTTGTAAAGAAAGGCTCTAAAAATCCCTTTGAAATAATTGTAACCAATATTGCAACTTCAAAATATATCACAATCCTTAACAAAAACATTAAATATATTGAAATTTTTGCATTCCTACATAGAGAAATTGATATGTTTGAAATTTTATTCTCCTGAAAAATGTTAATGTTTTCACATATGAATGTTTTATGATTTTATTGGTCGAAAATATAGTAGCTTTAATGCCCTACATACAAAAGCAATTATGTATTTACGTATCAAGTGTTATAAGATAAACAAAGCAATGTCCGCTTTGAGGGGTTGGATGAGCTAAAACAATACTGAATGATATTTAAAACAACTGAAAGCATATTTGTAGCAATCCAAGAACAAATATAGACAGCTTGTAAAGCTCACCATACAGAATTATAAATACAAAATAAGAAGTAGACCTATTTTAACCTATGGATAAGGAGTCTGCATACCAAAAAATAATGAATAGACGTGGTACTGGCTGCCAAAAAATGGAGCACTGTCACTTTAACTAATCATTTATGCTACTTACCAACCATTATTGAAGAGAAAGTACCATGCCCTTTCAATGAAGATCAAAATGTAAGCTGTTGGGGATATCTTAATATCAAATAGTGAGTGAAAAATCATTTTTCAATGTCTCTCATCCTTAACCATCAGAGGACCCAACTATCTCACTTTTAGATCATTCATAAGACCTTAAAATGCCTGGAAAATGGCTTGCTTCACATCCAGTAATTTTGCAATGTCTTATTGCATTTGAGTCATGTCTTTATACCACTAAATCTGCATCTTCAAATTTCTTCGACTTGCTTAACAATCCTTGTCTTCACTTGCTTGCTTCACTTCTCGTCTTATTGCATTTGAGTCCAGTCTTCATACCACGAAATCTGCATTTTTAAATTTTTACCACTGTTCTTAACATTCCTTGTCTTCAAATTCTTTCTTTGATAGTCTTTAATTGTCCTTGCCTTCAAGTTCGAAATCATGAGTCTTCAAAAAATCTAGAAAAACTAATGTTTATTAATAATACCTCTAGTTCTGCATATTCATATTCCTTCGACTGTTTTTACCATTCCTTGTCTTCAACGTTAAAATTACGGATCTTCATAAAAATCACGATAAACGAGTCTTTATTTAATAATACCTCTAGTTCTGCTTATTTAAATTTCTTCGACTGTCTTTAGCATTCTTCAAAGTCTTTGTCTTCAAAGTAAAAATATGGAGTATTTACAAAAATCATTCTAAACGCGTCTTCATTTAACAATACCTCTTGTTCTGATCTTCAGGTTTCTTCAGCTATTCTTAACTTGTCTTTTCTTCAAGGTTGAAACCGTGAATCTTCACAAATACTACAAAAGGAACTCTTCATTTAGTAATACATCTAATTCAGTATCTTCAAATTTCTTCGGATGTCCTTAACTTGCCTTTTCTTTAAGGTTGAAACCATGAATCTTCACAAAATTACAAAAGCTACTCTTCATTTAGTAATACATCTAGTTCAGTATCTTCAAATTTCTTCGGATGTCCTTAACTTGCCTTTTCTTCAAGGTTGAAACCATGAATCTTCACAAATATTACAAAAGCTAGTCTTCATTTAAAAATACCTTTAGTTCTGCATCTTTAAATTTCTTTGGGTGTTGTTAACATTCCTTGTCTTCAATGTCAAAAGCTTGAGTCTTCACAAATATCGCAAAAAAGGGTCTTCATTTAATAATACCTCTAGTTCTGCGTCTTCAAATTTCTATGGGTGTCCTTAACATTCCTTGTCTTCAAAGTCAAAAGGACCATATTTAAATAGCTTCAACCTCTTCTAGCACTTTTTAGTCGCTGAAGCATATCCAGAATAACCTGCATTAAGCAAACTATAACTGCCGAAAGCACTTTTTTTCTGAATTTACTAATAAAGTGAAACTTAATCAACCAAATCTTTCCAAATGTTAAATTTAATAGTTAAAATATAATGTATATAAATACTGTTTTTCTTACACTAGTCATCATTTTGGAATAATTATACATATTATTATGTTGAAGCTGTTTTGAGCCAGTGCACTTAAGCACTTTTTTAACTCGAGGTATTTTCAAAATCCCTCTTTACACCTTGACTAGATTATTGTTTATCACTTCATCAGACTAAGTAATAATGGACCTCAGATCTGCATACCTCCCTGAGGAGACTGTAACTATTCTGAGATTTGATAATGCGGTGTTAGTAAGTCTGTCAGATTTCGCAAATAATTTCAAGGCTCTATCTTTTATGTATTTTTTGATGGGATCAATCTTGATGTGCCTAAGGATGTCATTCGTCCTAATGTACCATGGACCTTCAAAGTAAACAACTCTTTCTCCGTTTTAAATGCATTCACATATTATAGGGCATCTGATAATTACATTGAACCGTAAAATTTTCAAAAAGTGTTTTCTTATTTTTTATTTACTTTTTATTTTATAAATAATACTTTTTTCCTTTAAATATTTGTGGTCTTTGTTTCATACGGAAATATGCTTTTAATGTAGTTTGGTATTTATTTTCCTATATATTGCAGAGTTTTTATATATGCTTTACTGAAATTCCATATTTTAAAATATTTATTATTGAAAACAATCAAAGAAAGATAAAAATTGCATTAAAATTTTAACCTTTTCAGAAGTATTTGTGGTTGGTTTAAATGAAATGTATTCGAATACATGATAGTATCCTCATTCATGGTGCCGCATACGTTCAACACCTGCAAAGGCTTTTAATAGGAGTATACCTTTCTTGAAAAGTTTGAAATATTTATATATTATATATATAGTATATATTTTTTATACACATTTTTAAGGCTCTTTTATTGAGATTTTGACTCATAAAATTTTGCATGGAATAGCTTGAATTTTTTTCATTCCCACTTACGTATCTCAAATTTGAATACAAAAATTTTTGCTTGAAATCTGAAAAATTTTTATTTAGTTATGTCCGAGTTCGTTTGAAAGTTTTCAACTTTTAGTTGAGAATTCAAATTAATTAATTTGCAATTACTTCGAATGATATACACAAACGTATGCAGGTTGTACAAATTGTGATTTACGAGTAGCAGTTATGCTTTTATAATAAATTTATCAACTGAAAGGGATTAAAACTTATCAGACACGCAGCCAGCCAACAACCAACAGCCAACAGCTCATAGCCCAATAAACCGACTACAATTTATACAACACGAACTATACCTAAGGCATTATCAGAAGCCCGGCAGAAAAATTAAATGAAAGCACAATACGGAATTTTCTTACAGTTTTTTCTCTTTATCAAATGACGATGTGGTAAAAGCAAAAACCAAAAAAAAATTAAAATTATTTGAAGCTTGTTAGAGTCATTTTTCTATGTCTAAAGCGTATTAATCCAGCTTTGCACTAATTAGAGTCTGTACTCTGCCTAAGCACATTACTGTTCTGCAGGAAGCTTTACCCGAATCTCATTGTAATTTCCTAAAAATGTTCAACATACTAACCAAATTCATATAAAAAAAATAGAATTCACTACTTAATACCCTAAAATCCGCTTTTATGAGTATTTAAAACTGTGCACTCGCTACGCAAAAAGTTTCGTCCTGCCGAGGTACACACGCACACATATGAACTCTCATTATTTATTTGTCTGCGTGTTATACGAGTAGCGATGCGCTTTAATTCCCTAATGTGCGTGTGCATATTTACAGGATGCCACACTCGATTGGGGTTGCTTCAGGCAGGATACGTGGAGTTGCCACACACAAACGCACCACAGTCAATATATAGCCGGTATTTTACTTAAATGATAAATTCACATATTCTCACAAGCAAATGTCAAAAAGTAAACTCTGCTTAAATAATTACAGTGAATTTCTATAAATTCAAACACACAAAAAAACCTTCAACAAAAACAACAAAAAGACAAAAAAAATATATATATAATAATAATAAATAAAATGCAATTATATACACCATTAAGCTCCCCTCAGCTTGGAGCAGAATTTGCCGTTTATTAACATCACACATACATACATACATACATACATATTTCGAGTATCCCACAGGATAGCAGTATTTACTCATATTCACACACTATGAAAAGTAGCTCCGTAGCTTAGCAATACCAGGGGTTGTGAATTGCGCCACCCCTGACTGCAAGCTGCATTTGCGGTTTCTTGCATCATTACGGCGGTTGTCATAACTTTCCATTAGCATTAAGATTATTATTATTATTATCAAAAGGCAACAATATCATTATGTGTTTATATTTTTGTGAAGCTTATCTTATGTACGGAAAAGTAGTTGAGACTCGCCCATTGGCTCTACTGATAAGCACACATAACCTTTTTAATTTAATGAGTATTTATGAGTCTCGTTGCAATTAATCTTAAGTAATAGATGAGCATGTTTGTGGAAAATATAGTGGATCTTGTAAATAGTGTAGGACAAAAGTAACATACTCCACTCAATTATACATTTTTTTAACTATACTTAGTATACTGAATGAAAATACTTCTAATATAAAAGAAGTAACTGCAAAAACATTAATACTGAATCTTGATAATACTATTCGTAGAACAATATCGAGGTACTCCACTTAATTGTTTATGTTTGAGATATAAATAAAATAATAAATTGTAACATTATTAATAATGTATATAAAAGAAGACATAATTAAATAAGAAAATATATTTGATTTTAATAATAGTAGAACAAAAGTGACATACTTCAACCAAAAACAGTACATATTAGTTTTACAATTTCGAGAATATTAAACAACAATGCTACTAACATAAAAGATCAAACTAAGTAAGGTAGTTTTTAATAACAGTAAGACAAAAGTAACTTACATTAACCAAATTTATATTTAATATTAGAATAACAAATAAAAAAAACTTTTATTAAATTATTGTGTAGTATTTAGAGTGAGCAAAACACTCTTCAAATGCTTCAACTCACAATAAGATCTACTAACCCTTTAACTCTTAAACAATTATTATCATTCAAGCAATATACTACCGTATTGGGAGAGATCATACTAAAAATCGCCGAACTCATATCGTATCTGCTTATTACGTACCGTACTTCAGTAGGTATTGCCTAACAGTTTATATATATACTAAAATATATACATACGACCACCAAATTTTAAGGATTTGACAATTCAAATGATTTATATACAGTAAAAATTAAGTGATCACAAAAGGGTTCATCAATTCTATCCAGGATTTGATTAAGGATTTGACAATTCAAATGCATTATATACAGTAAAAATTCTTTTAAGTGATCACAAAAGGGTTCATCAATTCTATCCAGCTAAAAGTACTGCTCTTTTAAAAGGACATAGTTTTGAAAATGTATGAAAACGGATAACTGGCAACAATACTTCAATTAAAATCTGTGTATTAAAAAAAATGCATTTGGCACCATTTCCGTTTTCAAATGAGAATTGTAACAATCCGAGCAATTTTTGGCTATGTCTTTGACTTTATCTCAAGCTCTCCATTCCCTCGCAATGTCTCTTGTTCTCGTGCTTTCTATCTCACTCGAGTTTGTCTCCGTTTCTATCTCATTTCTACGTTTTCTATCTCTCAATCTCTCCTTCACTCGCTCCTTCTTATTATGTCGCTAAATTCTTTTCTTTTTCTCTCTCTCTCTCTCTTTCGCTTTCTTTTCCCTTTTCGTTATTTTTCCCTTCTTAAAGAGTAGGACATCATCAAATTAATTTGAATTTTTTCTTTTTGCTTTTGTGAAAAGCCACATCGTGAGATTTATTGAAAACGATATGTTAATTGATTTGAATAAAATTTTCAACGGTTGATAAGGTACTTAACATAGTCGATTGATAAATACCCGATCTAAGCAATAAAAATACATTTTTTTGAAAAATTTTAATTAATGCTTCAACATAGTACCTTTTTAGCTCGACACGAGTCCAACGATGTTTCAACATGTGGATACATTTTAAATAATATGATTCATCAAGCCCTCCAAAATATACCTCAATTTTGCATTCCACTTCATCATTTGATACAAGTTGCTTTTCCAGGAGCCATCTTTTTATGTTGAGAAGCAGGTAATAGACACTGGGAGCCAAACCTGGAGAATACGGCGGATGAGAAAGCAATTCGTACTATATTTCATTTATCCAATATCCAGCAAAAACAAAATTTTTTGCTTCGACAAATGTGGTCGATTTTTCTTGATTTACTCATTCAATCGATTTAATAATATGCAATAGGTAGTCTGATATTATTGTTTTTACTTTTTCCAAATAATCTATAGAAATTATTTCACTTAAATCCCAAAATACGGAATAAAAAACTTTTCTAACCGATTGTTGAGCTTGTGGTCGTTTGAGAACACTAACTCCGGACTTTACCTATTCTCTGGCTTATTACTTTCAACAAACTCATGTGTAAAGTAATAGATCCATGTTCCATTAATTATCACTATTTGATGCTCACAGTCGACTAGATTATGCATGAACATTTTCAAACAATGCGAAATCGTTGTCGTTTTTGGTTAATTGTGAGCCAACGCTTTACCTTGCCGAAGGGCTTTTCATACCCAAATATTAATGTACTCGATACACGTTCATACGATATGTTTGTCATCTCTGCTATCTCACTCAATTTAATTTTTGGATCATCCAACACAATATTGTGGATGTTTCTTGTAGTATGTACATATATTAATTATTAAATTTCTTACGAGAACTATTATAAAAGCCTATTGGTTATATTTGTAATAATTAGAGTTTGTAAAATTTTAGTTCTATTGACCTAATGGTTTCTTCGTTGGTGCAAAAGTATTACCAAAATGAATCATTTAAATATTTTTTATATTTAAAGAATATAAAATAACTATAAATTTTATTAAACCATTAAATTCAATAAAGCAATTCCAATGAAACCGTTCTCGATCTTCTGTTTTAGTAATAGGCCACTAAATCTTTTCAGCAAATCCAACGCACCGATAAAAACACAATTAAAGCTGTGGGAAGGCAAGCACAAAACTGAATCCCAGTTCGTAAATAAAAGCTACTTAGGACATTTTTACTGTTTTTATAATATTTAAGATAAAGATACTTTGCAATTTATTTATAAAGCTTTGGGCACTACAATTTCGAATAGAATGTTTTGTTGTGGTAACTCAAATTAAATTATATGCATCACAGTACAACAATTTCAATGCTTTCCGAGAAATAAAGAATAGAGATTAATAAAGAGCTACTTAGTACAGTTTTCAATATAGATCTATAACCTTTTTGAGTACGCTACTCACATAGTAACTTAGATATATCAGAGTTATCAAATTCATATTTTCCTATAAAGCAGATCCATCTATATATATTTATATACAGCTCGTATTTATATAGCATATTTAATAATATATATATTAACATAATGCAATTGCAATTCCTTCTAAATTATATTAAGCACGCTGAAAATATGAAGAGGGACTAGAAATTTCAGAAAGCCAGGCTCTGAGAAGACTTTTCAAAGTTCCATGGTACATTAGGATGAATGACATCCTCAGGGACATTAATACTGATCCCATCAAAAAATACATAAAGCATAGAGCCCTGAAATTATTTGCGAAAAGTGACAGACTTACCAACACAGCGTTATCAAATCTTAAAATGGTCACAGGCTCCTCAGGCAGGTATGTAGATCTGAGGTCAATTATTGCTTAGTCTGATTAAGTGATAAACAATAAACTAGTCAAGGTGTAAAGAGGGATTTTAAAAATACCTCGAGTTAAAAAAGAGTATAAGTGCTTAAGTGCACTAGCTCAAAACAGCTTCAACATAATATATTACATATTCGGAAAGAAAATCCAATTAAGAATTTTTGACATATATGCCAGTGGCTTTGTCATGTCATCAGAATGACAAACAAAATAATGTCCAACAGGATATTAGAGACATGCGTTACTGCAAATAAGAAATGTGGGCATAGTATTTTGATGAGTACAAACAGATCTAAGAATTGTGGGTGTAAACAACTGCAATAGATTGACTAGAGAGCCTATTGTCTTAAGTAAACTGAAACTACGATGTTATAATTATGAAAAAATTATATCAAATGGAATCTCAAAGAATAGTGCTGATATAGAAAGTTTTAGAAAAATTAATATTATTCATTATTATTCAGGTAGTACATTTATTATTGTAGAGCTATTCATAAAGTCACTCCGCTCAATAAATACTTATTCAACTCCTTTTATTTCCTTTACTTCCATATATTCTGTAAACTCATGCGATAATTACCAAGTAGAAGTAAATATTTGGCTTTGAGATAAAAGGACGAATGCAACCGTAAGATATATAATAAAGTACCATATATAGGTATAAACACAAGGAAGCAAATAAATTTTATACAAAAACTCTTAGTAAGAAAATTTTTGTAGATTTTTAACCAAAACTGCAAAATTTAAACCAAGAAAGAAAATAATTATCAGATTATGGAACACAAAAAATATATTGTATAATAAAAAACTTACTTTGATGCCTCACAATAAATACGCCCCGTTAAGCTAATAAAACGTAAATAAGGAAAAGAAAAGCAAATAAAGGAAAAAAAATGCAATTAAAAATTTCAGTTTTTCCTTACAAGCGTAAATTTTTATTTGCTTCCACTTTTTATAATTTGGCTTAGATTTTCCGAAAAATCTAGCATTTCTGCTGCCAAGAAATGAGCAGAAAAAATAATTCATTTTGGTGGAAAGAAACAGTAAATCCTCCAGGGACTTAATAACGCGGCTCAGTTCAGTAAGTCTATGGCTTCAAAGGCAGCCACTTAAGAAGACAACAACTTAAGCCCCAAAACAAATAGCGGAAGTGAAAAATGTAGGAAACGCAGAGGTGATTCCGCAGTCAAGAAATAAAAAAATATGCAAATAATTTTATTTGTAGTACTCGTAGCGGATAGCTATTTTTAACATATTTTCGTTTAGTGGGGTAAGGAAAGTGAAATAATCTATTTGTTTTATTCTTAGCGATTTATAAGCAATTTTACTCTGTTTTGGCAAACTTCTTTTGCATAAGACACCGAGTTGCATTAACATTTTTCGGTAGAAACTCCATGTCATACACATTTAAAGTACTCGCCTGACACAAAATCCAAGCAATTTTTATTTATCTTTCCGGCTTCTTAATCACTTTGTGTTGGCTTTTTGACACTGTTCAGATTCATTTAAAATATATACAGAAGTAAAGAAAAAAGTCTTTGGAATAAGAGAAAAAAGTGTTAAATTAAATAAACACATTTTACAACGATTAAACAATTAGATGGAAGATATTCCGAAACGCTGATTTAAAGAATTGGTTCGCCTTTACAACTTTAATAAAACAACCCACTATACTAGAATAAAACTGTATGTATTGCAGTTTATCTGACAAATCATCTTAAAATTCTTCACTATTTAAAAAAAAATAAATCTATCTAATGAGACAGATTTTTAGCTCTGCAGATGAGACTCATTCTGTCATTAAGCCAGTAAATGCCTAAATTTAGTTTGGTCAAGAAGTAGATTGCCAGGCCAAGACTATTTGAGATTCATAAGATTAACTTAAAGTCTTCTGTTCAGTTAGAATCTATACATACAAAAAGAACCACTAAGATTGGAGTGTCCGGCTCTATCGCACAAACAAATATGTAAAACAACCAGTGTTCTGGCAGTTAATTAGTTCGTAAGCAGTAGAGCAGTGAAACTTTTGGTAAAGATCATAAATATCAGCAAGACCACATTAATTTTTCCAAGACAACAGTTAAATCTTTTTAGAGAAGCAAAATATGAAATCATTCATCATTGAAATCATTCAATCACTTATATTAATACGTATGAAAGCTCACTATATAAGATGAATTAAAGATCACAGAGTATTACTCAAACTCATCTCAGAATAAAACATAAGTGGGCCCACATGGCTATTGTAGAAATCATCACAGATCCAATATGTCTATCATATCACGATGGTGTGACAGCATAGAGCATTTCGTCTGCTATTAACCAGGATGTGAAAAAGATATATCATTATGTCAATTATAGCCCAATGTCTGCAAGAATTAGCTTAAGCATATACTTGCTGTCTAGCAACCCGATCTAGATTCATTAATAAGAAAACTAAACTAGAAAACTATTCGAGTCAAATAACATTTTTATTTAAGTTACTTAAAATGTATTTTGGATCCAGAAACAACAGCTATTAACAAAGTGCTCTTGGTCAAGCCTGCCCTATATACAGAGCAATTTCTTTCCATTTATATAGTTGGTTATAATAAATATATATATATATAATTTATAATATTAATTAAAAATAATATAATGAACAACTAAAATCACAATTAATCAAAAACAAATCTTTAGAATACTTCTTCTGGTATTCAATAACTCTAACTGTCGAATTTTATCCATATTAATATGTCTATCTATAGTTCCCATATGTGTATAAATGACTGTTTCGTTTGATGCCGTTCGAACAGAGCTATTGAATTTCTTTATCTATTGATTTTTAAATCTAATTTAAGTTAATATTACTTTATTGAATATGATTTCATTTTATCAATTAAGATTTAAGCACTCATAAACAGTTCTCAGGTGTATCACAATTGACTCTAAACTTCGCTGGCTTCAGTACTAAATTGAACTCCTAAGTTTTATTATGATTTCATCTATCGCTTCTAGTAACTGCACTGAATTGTATAGCAAATATGGGACTTTACTATAAACACATCAGAATTTCATAAAATTTAATTTTCAGTTTAATACAACAAGAGTTTCATAAATTGATTTTTGCAGGCTGAAAAAAGCCTGAGAGAATAATTCAATGTCCTTTCTATACAAATGTGTATAAATCACTTAACGCATCCACCAGTTTCGGTCACAGGCACTCCACGCATTGTAATTAATTTTCAGTGATTATGCTTAAAATCCAATACAAAACGGTTGACTAAAGACTTAAACGGTTGCGATGTAAGCAAATGCTTTTATCAAATTAAAAACAATGCACATACCGAAGCTGGCAACATTAATGCCAACATATACATATATATCCAATGATAAGTTGGAATGCAAAAAAAAATTTATGACTATATATTGTGCTGGTTACATTGATTCTATAAATTCATTCGATACCCATCAATATGTAATATTAAATCCAATCCAATATTCCAATCGAATATTCATATATATACATACCATAGTTATTTTAGCAAGAATCTAAGAGAATATATAAATACAATATGTAACTCCTAAGTTTATGAGAAATTACCTTATGAGTATTAAGATGATCGATAATGATATAAAAACAGTGTTAGGAAATCTAAATCCTGAATAACTTTGTAAGAAATCACAGTGTAGAAATATCTACACTATACTTAATCTATTTTTCACTTGTAAATCTGGAGTAACTTTTTCAATCGATATTCACTTTTAGAGCAATTTTTATTTTCGATTGATAAATCTCGAGAGAAGTGTGGAACACTAGAGATTAATTTAAAACACTCTGAATATTTTGCCAGAGTAGTAGTAACCAGTAATCAACAATTGTTTCATGTGACTTAATAAAGTGTTATTTAATTCTATATATGTAGTTATGAATAATACTAACTAGCTAAATGCTTACCAACTAAATGCCTACTAATTTAACTACAAAAATATTAGCTTACTCTAAAAACGTTCGTTTAAGCAACAAAATTTGATATATCGAGAGTAAATCTAATTAAAATCCGGGTCTATCAAAATTATTAGTTTCATAAAAATTGAGTTTTTTTTGGGGCGAAAGACGATATACATTTGGATTTTCGGACCTTTTCTTTCTTCGTCTTTGCTTGAGCAAACACAAGTTAATGTCTAAGACACTTTTACTTAATAGAGTCTGTGAATGATATACTTTAAAAAGACTTCCATTGAATTTTGATGAGTTATTCAGTTAAGTTTACAAAAGTATAGTTTAAAGCCCATCATATCTTCCTGTCTGAATACATATTACATTTGACTTAAAAGAATCTAAAGTCTGAATTAGGTGGGCTTCCACAGAATCGTACAGTATCAGCTCTCTGTCATTGACATACTTTTGCTTATGCTCGACTCTCCAGTCTTCGCGTATATCTTAATTTCTGAGACCCCATAGAGCTTTAAGTACACGTCTCAGTACAATATTCTGATAAGTTTGGAGTTTTCAAAAGGTGGATAAGGCATCATTGACATGAGTAACACTGCCATAAAGCAGCTTATTTCTAATAATTTGCTTAGAAAGAAGAATTTTAATTTTGATACCGAACTTTTCTTGTGTTAATGATTTTAGACCATTCAGAGTAATATTACAAGCCAGCTTTTTGATCCTGATATTCCCTAACCAAGTTCGAGAACATTATCCTCCGATATAACACATAGCAACATTATCCTCCGATTCTATTTTCACATTATTGACTTTTATTTTTCTTGGATTCTGATTTCTACGTCTTATAATGAGACCTTTTCTTTTAGTAAGTATAATAATATGAAAAGAATTATATTATTAAAATTTGGGAATTAACTACGAATTAGTATTAGGAATTATTTATTTTAATTGTTTGCATATACAGTCAGACAAGGTTGCAATAATTACTCAGTTTTCTCAAAAAGATTATCTCCTAGATATAATTGTGCTTGAACAAATCATATTAGTGCCCCTTTCAACTTCCAAACTTATACTGCACAGCCACAAATTGTAGCATGCATCGTTGATGCGTGCCGAAGTTGCTGCTACGTGAAATATTGTTGCATTTTAGCAAATTTATGAAAATTGCGTTGGTGTCCTGGTAATGATTTTGGTCTATGTGACTGCCTTTATATGGGTACAAAAATTCCAAACGATTGCATTGTAAACTTTGACAGAATTCAAACAATGGCCTCACTTATGCTGTGTTTATAATGTTAAATGACAAAATTGATGCAACCATTGCCTACTAACGGCGATGATGATGATGATGCGGATGATGACTACAATTGCATTTGGCTATCGACTCAGTATGACAGTATTTTATGAATGCACTGAATGAATGCGTTGCCATGTTGTTAACTTCGTAATTGCAATATCCTTGGCAACAGTTTCTATCGACGGCATGGTTCAATGAATTTTTAGTCGGTTTGATTGGATTGAAGTTTGTTTGGTATGGACTGGTTTGGTCAAGTTCGTTTGGTTTCGTTTGCAGTTAATGTGCAATACAATATGTTTGTGCTATCAGCATAGTTGCCATATTTTATTACAAAGTTAAGCGTTTCTGACTGTGAACACACTTACTTTGGTATTGCCAACTCCTTCAATAGTCATTGAATACAGACAAGTGGCGTAGACCTTTTGTATTTACAGGTTAAATTATGCATTGTACTTGTATTTCAAAATACTTGTAGCCAAAGATAGTAATAATTGGCTACTCAAATTGCTTAAATTTTTGAATGAAGTGATAGAAAATTACACATCAACCGGATTAGCTGATTAACTAAATTAATAATGCCCTTAAGGTATTACAATTATTGTATTTCAGTTATTGAGTAAGACAAGTTCTTACTATGGAAATTAAATTATTAAAATAATTGAAATAAATACAAGGTACGTCAATCAAAAATCATTCAATTTGAAAGCACTTGACATTGTATAAACAAATGTGTGATAACATTCATCACTCAGCATGTTAAGTAACTATCAGTGATCATCACATTATGTTGAATTCTGCTTCAAAGCTGAATTATGATAATTATTAAAAACAAACTTCAAAAACACAGGACTCTATATGACCAATCTACTGAACAATTTTTGCTTATACTTACTTATGAATCGGAACTAGGGACTATTTAATCCAAATTGTGACAGCTTTTAACACCTTTAAATTGAGGACTCGATACGACCAAAACACTTTATTTAAACTGGCTTATGAATCGGAGCTAGAGACTCTTAAAACTGAATTATGGTAACTATTGACAACAAACTTCAAACGAAGGACTTTAATCTGAGCTAGGGACGCTTAAAAATGTTGCTAAAGGAAGATAAAGAAAACGCAGGCCAAGGAATTCAGAAGCGCAACAAATGGAGGTAAATGATAGATTTCATGAAACTTCTGAAGTCAAGATAACATTCGAAAATATCTCTAGCAGCCATCCACAAACATATATAAATACCAATAATATTTATAGAATCAATCACTTATGAATTAGAAAATGAGAACTTAGTGACATATTGTATTGAGATCATTGATGAAATTAATATGTAGTTCTCCCCCAATAACTCTTACCCCGCTTCAATGAATTCAATCATAACCGCGGTGTTGGTAACCATTGATAAAATGTATGTGTAGTTTTCTCTCTCAGTATCTTCCACTCTACTTCGATGAATTCAATTAATTCTCTTTATAACCTCGGTTTTCGCAGCCACGTCTCAACAAATCTATAAATAATAACTTCCTTATTAAAATAACTTTCTCTAATAGAAATAACATTATAGATTAATTATCAGTCGCTGATTCTTATCAGACTGTTGATTAGGCTATTTCGCTAGCCTAATTTTCTCCCTTCAACCCCCATCTTTGCATATTGAGTTAAAACAATCAAGATTTCTAAATGTTAAGTCTGTTAACTTCTAATTTAACACTTAATTAATGGAATGAGGCTATCAGTACTCTGACCTTCACAGTCCAATGGCTGAAATCCTAATTGATTCTAATGGTTGTTTTTAATAGATTAAAGTCTCGAAAGGTAGTTTCTATTGCTATTCACCTATGGCAAAAAAAAAAAAAAAAAATAAATGTGTTATGAAAATTACAAAGTCTATCAATATTTATACGGAATATAGAATGAAAAGCAATGACTTGATAGATCTTTGATAGATAATACACCAATTATTGTCAATCATAAAAATAGTAATATGAGATTTTGACTTCTTTATATTTGAATAATTTAAAATTGATAATAATTAATTTTAAAGTCTCATTTAGATGTCCTGTATATTCATAATAAAAAAAAACTTAATTCTGAATTAAATTGAATGTATATTAAATATATATTAAATATAAAAACTAAAATATATAGGCATTAATATTGTGAATATTTAAAAGAACGTATCAAATAAAAGCAATTAGCATCCAAAAAAAAGCTTTAAGGATAAACTTCTTATGAGAATTGATAAAATCGAAACTCAAACTAATTGGTTCTTCATTATATTTTTACTTTCCGAAGACAAAAAATAATAAATGAAAAAACTATGAAGGTAAAGCGAACAAAACTGAAATCCATCTGTAGAACATAAAGGATAAAAGCGAACTTCATGAATGACAGCAAACTTGCTCTACTGTCAAATGTAATTAATTCCAGATCATTGAACAAAAGACGTTTGTCTTAAGCTACGACATAATCGGATTGCAAATATAACGAAGCTCCCTGCCAATATATCTGTTTGTGTATTAAAGTGAGAGTGTAAATATTTGTCCAAAAAATGTAAATTTAATACAAAATGAGAATTTAATTTAATTATAATTAAATTAGGGATATTAATTTAGGCTTTCGAAAATGGAAGACACACTTTATTTATTTATTCTTATTAGAGAGCTTCGATGGAGGTACAAAAACCATCTTTTTTAACTTCTTAATATATTTTATATCAAATCAACTTTCTAAGTTCCTTTAAATAAATATTCTTTATTTATTTATTTTTTCTTTATTTAATTTTGAAATGTGAAGAATCCAGATTTGTTGCAATAACTGCAGAATTATATTTTAATTGAATGTTTTGAAGTTCAGAATTTGACCAGAGGTAATCACATCACATAGTTGTCCAAAATTTTTGAACCAATAACTTTTGATTTTTTGTGCCTAAAACTGTCTACACTTCAATTAGATTTTGGGAGCAAACTATTTTGGGCGAACATGTTCTGATATTTCCTTCTCCTCATGACAGGAACACACCTGTATTCTTCAAGTGATAATTGAGTCTGCAATGTCCTGTAAGTAGTTCAGTATAGAGCTTAATATCGCTTCTGCTAAGGTTAAGGATACCGTCAACCTTCATGTGTTCAGAAACAGTAAATCTGCTTGACTGCCGTATACCTATTTAGGCTTTCCAGTGTTCAAGTAGACTTCGTTTCACATACTAAGTTATTTGTGTAGTTATTCGTCACCCCACAGAAGCACTCTGGATTAATGAAAAAAGCACATGCACCCATCTTTGCTAAAGAGTATGCCATTTTATTGCCCTCATGTCCCGGTACCCACATAAGAGAAACAGAATTCCTCAATGCTAAAGTGTTGAAAAGATGAAAGCATTCCCAGATTAACTTCGATTGGAATGAAGAGTTCACTAAAGATTTTAGAAATGCTTGGCTGTCTGAAAAAATGCATACTTTGGTATCTCAGTTGTCCCTCTATAGGCATTCTCTACCACATAGCTCTAGGACATGAACGTCTGCCTGAAAAATGGCAGCTATTTTTGCCATTGCGATTGCTTTTCAAAATTTCAGTCCTACAATTCAAGCTCCTGCACTGCCATCGTCTTATTTGACCCATCAAACTATGGTATAAGATAATTTCTTTATTTCGTCAAGTTGATCGGTGACTGATGAACACTTTGAATTGCTTAGAGATAACAAGTCTTCTATTCACCTAATCAAAGACTTTAAGGCATGCAGAATTCTATACTTTATCCAAAATCTTTGCGTGCCCTGTTAGATGGCTCTCTTTGAGTGACCAATTATATAAACAATATCTTTTCAATGATCTGAAATTGAAATAATCTCTTCGAAGTAAAATTTTTTCTATATATCCAATTTGAATATTTCAACATCAGTTTCAATTAAAGCTTTTAATTAAATTAGTTAATTTGCTTATATCAACAAACTTATCTTTCATGAATTAACTGCTTGAAAGGACATTTGTGCCTTTTACAGTGAATGTCTATTAAAATTACATTTCTGTTAAAGTCAACTCCACATTCTTCCGTTAAACGTTGGTATATTTACAATAATTTATTATATATTATTTACATAAATATATATGCTCTTTTAATTTTCTGCTTTAATTTATTATTAATGAGCTTAAATACATAAATTTTTTGAGTGCTAAGCTTTCTTAATTTCTTGATTACTGGAATGACTTTTCGGTATTGTGCGTTCACGGTTAACAGATTGTTTTATTGGGTTTAAATCTCACACTATGACTTTCATTGCTTTCCATCTACTGAAAAAAATATAATTATTGGTCTATATAATGAGCAATAGGAATAATAAGCATTGCAATTTATTGCGAGTATATGCATACATATATATGTATAAATTCATGTCTTTAGATCTTTCAAGCAAATTGGAGAAGTAAAAACTAAATATTTTAAAAACTCATCTACATAATGTGTATAACAATAATAATAATTTTAATTATATGTATATATATACCATATAAGTTAATGCATCATTAAGATGGTACTATTAAAATTTGTATAGTTGATTGAAACTATTTCTTACCTGTATTTTCATAGATATAAGTGTGAGTAATAAAAACACTTGTTAATTAGATTCATCCCTATAAATGAAACAACTTTCTATCTTTTACTTCAACTCATTTTAGTGTAATTTTTACTTTACCTCATTTTTAATATTGCAAAACAAAACCTCTGAAGTGTTAAATTAAATTAATTCAGAAAACATGACGACCAAAAACATAAGTGCACTGACGCAGAAGAGCAAAAAGAATATAAAAGACATGATATCTCACAATAAAAACAATTTCTTTTTTTTTTTTAATTCTTAATATTAGTACAAAAATTTAACAAGTCCTAGACGCCTATGAGTTTCCCTACACTTTCTTGTAGAATTATTGAAAAGTGTATAACTAGTTAAGAACACTAAATTTAGAGGAGCTGATATAGGTTTATATAGGATATAGGTGAAATAGGTTTTTAGGTAGATACGTCTTTGACAGTTTATCAGAAATCCATAGTCTCTAATCTTCTATACTTGGGGTTCTTAAGAGGAATGTGGTAGCAAAACGGCGAAAAATCGCTAATTGAGGTAAATGGGAGCTATCTAATGACAACCAACCATATCTTCGCTGTTAAAACATTTATTTATTAATAGAATGGCAATGATTAGCATTTTTATCTTATAAATTTAAATTAATTTATTTATTAAAATAATTTGAATTTACTAGTAAATGAAATGCTTTAATGACTTTAACAGATGACTAAAATTTTGCAACATATTTGCAGTGAGCATACACAATTGACTGATTTTTGAATTTGGCTGCATTGAAACTTAAAACTTAAGAATTTTTGCGAGTAAAACCCAACTCTGAAGATTTTAAGAGCATTGTTGTTGCTGCAAATGGTGTCTTTTGTAAGTTGCGAGTATTTTTTTGCTACTCTGAAAGAAAAAAATACGAATACTATTTAAGTCACTGAAGGTGTATGTATAATATCCTGTTCCATAAGTAGTGTTTTATATGAATAACTCTATAGATCTTATAAAGTATATTGAATCCTATGACTGAACGAGACAAACACTCCTTCTAGCGGACCGTGTAGGGTACATAAGAATATCAAAACCGTTTTATGCTCAGCATATTTTTTTAAAACCAAAATAAAAAGAAGCAAACACTACATAAAGAAACATTTTTACTTACATTAAAAATACACAATGTTGGAAATAAAATAACACGGACGGAGCGATTCATGCTACTTGACAGTTACAAATTCAAATCTGAATGCGAAATTGCGCGCTCACTCATAAAGCATTGCACTGCCACAAATGTTGAAACATCGTCATCATGCAACAGTTGCTGTTGCATTTAATAATTTATCATTATATATATACACATTTAAATGTATAAATGTTTGTAGAGAAAAAATTTCATTTAATATGAATTTTAATTTTTGAATTCCTTCAGAAATTTAATTAAATAAAAGCACAGGCCACTTGTGAGAATAACTGAGATTTGTTCTTTACATTTTTAGCTTCTTCATTGTAGCATCAAAAACTATAAAAAAAAAGATTTAATTTTATGAAAAATAATATATATAAAAATAATATAAATTTAAAGTTCTTTATTTTGAAAAAATTTTTATCGTTTTGATTAACATTGATATTTTAAAACATCACATCTATAATTTAAGAATTTGATTCAAACTGTTCTATAATAAATTATTAGAAATGTGATTTAAATAAAACTTAAAAAAAGTACCAGTGACATATCCATATATACTTTTTAAAATAGAAATGTGTGTTTAAAACACATATCTAATATAAGACGTCTCCTGAAGTTTTTCTTCGCAGCCTTGTAAAAGTGTTGGAGACGGACATCAGATGTGTAACTAGCGGGTTTGGTGCATGTATATGCGACAAGCATTATTCTTTATAATACAAGACATTTCTTCCATGATTGTCAAAGTTTTACCTTAAAGTTGGCAGCTTATTGTTAATTTAATGACCCATGGAATCATATTTGTTTAAATTATCATAATCACTAATGGCTCAACGATCCTGATTAAATCTTGGCCTCCCTATTCAAGCATACTTTTGTCAGTGTAACACAGTCGTTTCTATTGACATTTTCGAAATTTTCAAAATCAAACTTCTTAAAAATACTCCTTACTTATAACATTTTTCGAACAATAAGTCTCAACAAACGCGCAAATCTTTATATGCAAATCTATATATGAGAAAGATTTGTCTAAACAAGATAAATCAAATCTAAACATGCATGTATATATAAATACTATATCTAAATATCTGAAGAAGTGAATATATAAACT
>NC_051847.1:38560520-38686777 GCF_002237135.1 Teleopsis dalmanni
CTTTCTACTCCAATTAGATAAGATATATTTATTCAATCAAGTTTCCATAAATCCAAATTCAAAATCCAAATAATTTCTGATAGCAGTACTTTTCTAAATGGTTTCAAAATATCATTACAATGTGATAATATCTAATAAAATATATATAGCAACGCCAAGCAAAGTCCACTATTATTTTAATCTATTTAAGATTACAGTATATAAACTATATAGTATAGTATATAGTAAAATTATTATATATATTGTTTCAAAATTTTTATTTAACAATTTAATATCAAGAAGAAAATTGTTTTAGTTTTGTCACTGCTTAATACCCCTTTAAAAAAATTTTCAGACTGTCCATATGTAAACCATCTAATATAGATTAGATGGTGTATACGAACTCCTATATCTAGACATATTTGGAATAAAATCGACTGCATACATAACAGAATAATAGCCGGCACATATCCCATATCTTGAATATAAACATAAAATCGGAAATACTGACACGAAAAAGTAATCTCAATATAAACAGTATACTTTTTAATTTACTTTTTTATATATAACTTCGAAAGATGAACACTAAGAAGAGCAGATGGCACCTATCCTAAAGAAGATAATGACGGCAAGTATTAGTAATGTGACAACTACTAGCAACGTTGAATTCCTCTGGGATAATATCACGGAAAGGCATTGTCAAAAGTACATACGAAATGCTCATCAAAGCTGATTTGTAAAAAATTAAAATAATTCAAATAGAAAATATGCGGTATACTGGCTCTCAATGGATCTTTTTTGTTTCGTACCAAATCTTACTGAACAGAGAATATTCCACCCAACACAAATCAGATAGCGATAGGATATGTCGGTTCAATAATCTTCTTTTGGGTCAGTCAGCAATTTGAGTTCTCAGAGAGACTAATTCTTTTGAAAAGATAATGCAGATCATGAATACACATTAGAGAATCCAACAATTACCTCAACTTTAAAATGGAACTTTCTACTATTGTAGAAAGGAACCGAGTTTTTATCCATGCAGTTACATAACCTCTCTCTCTAGTAATGAGTTTTTTTGGTTACTTTTTCTATCAGTGATCTTATTGTAAACCAAAGAGCTGTGTATGCTAATGATCATTGTGATATGTAATCCCATAAGCTAATAATGATGATGACAATAACTTGTCTGGTTGCTATATGATATAAATTAACTTTATGCGTTCGCAAATAATCCTTAAAACTTTATTTTTATATGGCAGCGATATCCATACGTGATAAATAAGTTTTGAAAAAATTTTCATATATTTCATGGACTTGAAAACTCGGCTAAATTCAATACTGTTGTGCGTGTCAATATATATATAAAATATTTATTTATCTAATAATTATACTTGTATATGGATGCATAGCTCAGAATCCTATAACTCTAAAAGCGGGTCGCTAACGTATAACAAGTGCAAGAGCCCTGTTTAATTTTGTTACTATATATATAGGTATTGAAGCCCTAATAAAGTTACATGTAATTGAGTAAAAAGCTAGCGTACTTCTAAAAAGAGTGAAAGTAGTATACTAACGTATAACCAGAAGAATAGTTGTGATTTATCTGTTACTTAAAATTGAAGCTAATAAAGAAGAAAAATCTAATTTAACAAAAAACTCTTATAGAATATTGATTTTGAACAGCTGCTATTATTTCATAAAAATATGTATTTAAAAAAATCAGTACAAATAAAAAAAACGAATAAGGTGTAATTTTATTGAAACTTAAAAACAAATATTATTAAGATAATTAGACAAAAAATACTGCGTCAACATTATTAACAGAAAAATTATAGAAGAAGCATATTGTTATTTACAGGATTTTTCGACAAAAATTATTTTTTTTTTTTAATTTAGAAGAATAAATAAATTTACTGTGAATTTCTGAAGCAGTAAAAAATTGTATATTCAACATCAATAGTGATGATCAAGATTTGCCAATAATAATTCCAGGAATGGAATCGTAGGATGGCAAAAAATACCAATCTTACCAAATTTATAAAAAACTAAGAAATAATTGTTAAAATAAATATTTTACTATAAATACCATAATAAATACTGAAGGGCAAACAGTACATTTAAGTATTTTATAATTAAAACATCAAAATTTTTGGAATATTATTAGAATGAAGATACTTGCAGTATTTATCTTGGCTGTGACAATTACTATAGCAAATGCTCAATTTGTAAGATTAAGCGATCAAAATGATTGATCATAGATGTTTTTTTAAAGTATGTTTTATATTTCAGTCTTTTTTTTCGAAAACGATACTAAAAACTCAAGTTTATGCCGCCGCGGGTGAATGTGGTCTAAGGGAAGGTGCAAGTAGAGATGCTATTCGAGATCTAAAACATGGCATCTTTGCAGATGATGATCCAAATTTAAAATGTTTTGTTGATTGTGTTTTGGATAGATTGGATTTCTTTGTTGATGGTGAGATAAATGTGGATGTCATCAATGAAAAAGTTGGTTCAATTATTGGTATGGAACAACTAGAAGCTGCAATGGAAAAGTGTAATGATATCAAAGGTGAAGATAATTGTGACACCGCATATCAACTACTTAAATGTTACTACAGTAACAAACCTCCAGTTCTTTAAAAAAATCGGAATTGACTAGGATTTATAATATTTTGTTGCTTTTTCTGCTTAGTTTAATTTTAATTTTTATATTAATATGTATATGGGTATTACGATATTAACAATATATTTTTCATAAATAAAGTGAATGGAAAAGAAAAGAACTGTGTGTCTCAATAGTATACATTGCTAATCTGTTTAGAGTACTCTTTATTAAAATTATAATTCTAAACTCCTAATTAAAATTATAAATTTGGAGTTTTATTAAAGACATTTAGACACCATCTCCAATTAATGTAGTCTCATTTTTATTAGTTGAATAGTTTTGCACAACAATGATTTAAATGGATTGAAAGTACTGTATACTATAAACTATCCTTGACTATGAGGTATAAATTATCTCATAAATAAAAGGAAGACTAAGCAAAAATCGATAATAGAGCGAAATAATATATTAACTTTTATTTAAAGGATCTCTGTGATCTTACACTTACAGTTGTCGTACTAAAGTATCATTTCTGTATGAATTTTATGTGGATTTTATATGATACATGATATAGTAAACATTCTATTACGACGTTACCCACATCAACTAATTAAATAAAAACCTACCTAAATAAAAAAAAAAATTGTTGTTGCAATTCACTACTGCTCGAAACCTCTATATTAAATAAAATAGTTTTTATTAAGTAGAATAGTCACTGTCTTCATAATTGACGTTTAATCAAATTTAATATAGAGTTATAATAGAAATACATATGAATAAAAAAATATATTTTAATTTTTTATCTCGCTTTTACGAATCATAGGGTGTTATTATCATAATTTTTTCCGTGTTACATTCCTCGATTGGGTTTAAATAAAAATAAGTGACAATAAAACCTGGAACTTGAGCATTGAAAGTTTGTGCAGCCTTGGCTTCTGGTGGATAAACACGATTAGTCATCGCTTCTAATTTGACAGGCACGAGTTCTAAGCCTGGCACTTGCAGTCCAAACAAATTATATACGGACTATAAACTAATTAAATAAAATTCGATTATTTCCAAAGACCACTGATGAAGAGTACTTGGCAATACTCGAAACAGCGTTGTATGGTCAGCCAAACTTCAATAAAATTAAAATAAATTTTTGTGTTTGTCCTTTACTTCTTTCTTTGTTATTCAAAAACCCCTCTAAAGTTTAACAAATATAAAATAATGCAATAAATAACGCCTCTACAAAACAATAGTTAGTTATTAAATTAACTATTAATTAATTCTGTTCAAGTTTTAAAATGCTTCTTTCCGATAAAAATCCTCAAACTCTTAAATTAACAATCGCAGCTGCTTAATAAATGAAAAGTACGTTAATAGCAGTCCCACCAATACATAAAAAAAATACCGTATGATTTTTTAGTTACTTTTTGATATCACTCTGTATATTTAATCTGTAATTTTTTAATGTTTGACTATTTTGTTTATATTAATCACTGGATTTCAGTATACATATTATTATTTTAAGGGTATGTTAAGTTCCTACGCCGATTCTTTAAAATGTTGTAAGTAATAAATATTGTAATAAATATTATAGTATAAATTAATTTTATTCTCATACAACATTAAAATATTTATTTATGTATGTTTATTACAACAACTTTAGAATAAGTTTTAAAAAGTGCAAATATTAATATATCAACTAAAGTAAAAACAAATGGAAAAAAATGCATTAAATGTTTAACTTAAGTTGTATTAAGCACTCTGAAATTAAGAATGCCTTCTCGCATAAATTTTCAGCTTGCTTTGATATGCATTTCTCTACATTTTCATTCAATAGTTTGGGTGCCATATGCTCCAATTTAGAGGCAAAAACGTCTGCCTTAAAATTACCAGATTCATCCATAAAACCATTTCTAGTTAAAAAGCATTTAGTCATGCATTTTACATTCTCCTTCACATCGGCTCCTTTAATTAGACCAGCATGAAAATCCGCATATTCCTTATCAGTAACACCTTGTTCCTTTGCACAATCTAAAGCTATTTTCATAATACCTTCATTGGGTAGTTCACACTAAAGCAATCAAATGAGGAAATAATCATTATTTTATATATTCAGTAGGATATCTTTTCAATTTTTTTCGACTCACCGAAGCTATAGCACAGCAGGCAACTATCAAAAGTATAGAAAGTTTCATTTTGTTAACAAAATCTGAAAAGTCCGTGATAATCCGTGATGTGTGGAATTGTCAAATTGACAATTATTTTTGGGTTCTTACTAAGACTCCTCTGTGGTTTTATACTCAAAGTCGATGTCAATTATAATCACATGATGAGGCACAAAATTTTAAATCATTAAAATCGAATATCAATATTGTTTAACAAAATTTTACTAATTTTGTTTACAATTAAAATGTTAAAAAAATACATAATAGAAATTTTATTCTGATACTTATATTTTTTGCAGTCATTAGCAAATAGAATTTTATCGTTACTGTATTTAATGTTTTTATACAATAAGCCACACCTAAACTTATATAAATAATTGATCAGATTTATTATTATGGATTTAAAAAAAAACGTTCTGAAAATATCTGGAATGATCAATCTTTTATACAAACTTAATTTAAATTATAGTAACCTTGACATTGTCTATTAAAATCTCATCAACTACATTAAAACCAACAACACATGAAACTAAATTATATTTTTTTAATTAAAACCAATATAGAAGAACTTCACTCCATTAGAATTATCTGCGAAGATATCACTGATTAGTAAATAGTAATATATATAGTAAATAGTAATATACCGAACTATACTCAACAAATGGCAAGAGAAGATTAGGAGCAAACCATCGAAATATGGCAACAAAGCTGGACTGATACCAAGTATAATCACCTGACTTGAACAGAAATCGGAAGACACCAATTTC
The DNA here is from genome assembly GCF_002237135.1 of Teleopsis dalmanni. NCBI lineage: Eukaryota > Metazoa > Arthropoda > Insecta > Diptera > Diopsidae > Teleopsis > Teleopsis dalmanni. Next base: position 38,566,028 of record NC_051847.1, read on the forward strand.
TATTTCACTCAGATGCTGACCGGACATGGATACTTTTGTAAGTACCTGTACCACATGGGAAAGATGAATCCACTTGTGATGACGCAGAGCACACCTTGTTTTACTATAATAGGCTGCTCACATTAAGAGAAGAGATAATAGCCCAAATTGGATCCATAAATTTCGAAAATATAGTGGAAAAGATGAATCGTTCAAACCCAGAGAGTTGTTGCAGGATAGAGTCATATGTGATTTAAATCCTTAAAGCGAAGAAAATGGATCTGAAAAGGACAACCAGAAACTAGGCTAATAAAAAGTGTAGAACACTAGGCTTTTTAAAAAACCAGATATCTATTTATTGCTAATGGGTAAAACAAGACAGCTGCTAATACTATAAATTATTTTCTGTTTTAATATCAGCCATCATACATTCAAGCACATGAATTTAAATATATTTTTTAAAATTAAAAACCACTCCTCAATTTTTTTCTATTCATTTAATTTACTTCTTCTTCAAGTATTTCATTATTACAATATCCTCAGAAAACTTTATCAGTCACTTCTGATTTAAACTTCTCATAGCATTGATATAACTTGAATGCAGTATCACAATTGTTTTCTCCTTTAAGTGCATTACACTCTTTCATTATTATTTTAGTTCTATCTTCACCAAGCAGTGGTCCCAATTTTTCCAATACAACATCCTCTTGCACAACACCATCCTTAATCGTACCAGCCTTTTCGAAGAAGCAATTGGCAAAACATTTAACATTATCACTTGGATTCGTAAAGTCGCGATTCTTCAATTTCGTTGCCTCTTCCACTGTGATATTTTCCTGTTTGATGCATTCCTCGCCATATTTTTGAGCTTTATCCTTCTGTTCTTCGCTCAATTTAATTGTCTAAAATATTTAGGAAGGATACTATTTAACCACCTTTAACAAATATTTTAATATTATTAAAAACCTACATCAGCTAAGATACAACTTAGATAGCCAATTATTACTATCGCAACACAGAACTTCATTTTCTTAACGTTAAGCTTGTGATTATTACACAACAAATTACAACTGAGAAGTGATACTTTCCCAGAAATTCTATTTGCTTTTATAGTTCTACGCAAGGTAGGAGAATATAAATAAAAAGAAAGCCTAAAAAGTGTTATGTCTGAAAAAGATACTTTTCTGACATTCAAAAGAAAGAGGTTTCTACCACTACTACAAAAAAAATATTGAACTTAATCATAAAAAAATATCAAAAGCATTAGTGGAATTCTTCTATACCTGAATACTATTTTTGCGTTGTGTAATTACACTCTCTGAATTTAAAATTACACAAAATAAAAAAAATTATTTTATACTAAGCCATTTAAGAAACAGTACATACAGTGAAAGCTATTTAAATTGAACACCAATGGTACCAGTAATTCTACTATTACTGAAGTGCCTGTTTAAAAGAACGCATTTAGCTTGAATAATATAAACTGGGAACTGGTTATGACTGATCTCCATTTATGAGAGCAACCGTTTAATAGGCCTTTTACTGTATATTATTTATATGGTCATAAAATAAAATTAATTCTAGTGTTGATATAGAGAAGATACCTTGATGTAACGACTGTTTTCTGTTTTTGCAAAAAGAGTTTGAATAAAAGACTTATAAATATAATAATAAAATCTAAAATTTTAATACTGCTATATTTAAGTATAATAACGAAATAAAAATAGTTGTGAATTTAATTGTAATATTACAGATGTTATATATATTAAACATACAATACATCTTATGTATAGTTCACAATGTTAAAGCAAAATTCTGCTTTAAGATATATACAATGTTCAGCTGACGGGCTCATAATCATTTAACCATATTGTTGAATTTTTTTTTTATTCTTTTAAATCTATTATTTTTATATCATTAAAAATCTTCTCATATAAAAAAAATTCACTTTTTTAATTGCTAATCGTTGTTTTGGTACTTTTTGTTTGTTGACGTTTTATGATTCAGTGAAGTGAATTGCTATTTCTAGTCATGTCATGAGTGCGGCCTGTGATTGATACTTAAAAAGATACTTCAAAATAGACAAAACTTTTAAGCAATTAATGAAACAGTTTTATGTACTTGTTAATACTCTAACTCGAAGGGTTGCATAGCATTTTGGAACCCTCAAAATTAGTATTATTAATACAAAAAATGTAAGGGAGTTAAATTTCTATATACATTCATAAGATATGACTTAAATAAATTTCAAATATGTTAAAATCGTAAATAATTTATACTTCATAACTATTTTCAGTAAAATAAAGTGGTCTTAATTTTTAAGAATTTTAACATAAATTTCGATAATTATTTTTACTATATTTCTATACGTATTTCGGCAAATTGGCCGAAAATCTCCTAATAACTTCATTAGAAGAATTTCTAATATTTTCAGTAAAAACCTTAGCTAATTCAGGTATTCCAATCCTAACTAGCTATTTCAATGAGGGGAAATATTTTAGCAAAGGATATATATAAATAGTTGAATCCAATTAGCCAAAGTTAGTTTAATTATATACTAAGACTCATGAGTACTTATCACTTGATATGTGCATTTTGATTGACAAAAACCGAATGTTCGTTTAATTTTGTAGACATTTATTGAAAACCATTTTTGCAACATTGTTAATTATTGACATATGAAACAACATAAAAAAAATTTAAAATAGTTTTAAAACATTGTAGTTCTGAACCCAATCCGTAAAAAGATAAAGGGAGTCAATCCAGACGATATTTAATGAAATAATTTATGATGAGCTGCTTGGATAACTCAGTTTTTAAATATTAAATATTTTTTGCCTAAAATATTTTTCAGTTAATCATTTTTTTACACCACACTCAAAAAAATAATTAGGTTGATTTAACCAGATTTTAACAAATCTCAGTTCAAAATATTCTTACTCAATATTCTTACACCACATGTTGGTTTTAATACTTCTTTGCCACATGAGCTTAAATGTTTCTAACAAAATGATCAGATTAATTTAACTAGTACATGGTTAAAGAATATTTGGCTGAGTGAGAGAAGATATTTTATTGTCCATATGAAAACACGCCTGAAACCCTCTTTATTATCTTAGCTGACACGAATCTCACACAACAAACAAACTTTTATTTTATTATACTGTAAATGACATAACATGTACCTTTCCTTGTAAACATATTTATTGTTATTTATTTTTATTTTAATCTTTTTATTTTTTAATTTTGTTATAATAAAAGCTATATTATATACAGTTAATGACCTAAAAATTGATCAAAAGAAATATAAAAGATTTCTAATGTCAGACAGCAAAAAAAATGTTCTCAGTAAGCTCAAACATAAGCCTTTGTTAGAGGAGTAGTTAAAAAATGGGTTTTAATCTATAACTGCATGGGACAAAGCAAATTAATTGAATTACTTGATCATTTTAATGTATTCGCAATGAATACATTACTTTGTACTTTCTATGTACTTTCTAATAGCTAATTAAGTTCATACGGAATTATATATACATATATTAAGAACTTATTTAGATATATGAGATTGAGTACAATCTCAGACTCAGAGAGTGTTAGACTCTCTTCAAACAATGAATTAAAGTTAGCCATTACTAGGTTTGTAGACATGAAGTGATTCTGAAAATCTTCATAACAGTGAAGAAACTGAACCTTATTAATAGACATGAAATATGAAAGAGAATGGTATGGTATCAATGAAGATAGAAGAACTGGAACTCCTTTTTCCGGCGTTTTGGTTCCTAAAATACGGAGTTGAATTATGGCAAACAAAAATGCAACAGTGTAAATAAAAAACTATACAACCAGATTCACACCCGAGCTCAAAAACTGAATTAAAATGACTTCCGCGAAATGACTTCAGAACGTCAAGCTATTTTTATCTGCATATGGGTACTTTCGAAAATACTTGAAATTAATTAGAAAAACTGAAAGCCCTAATTGTATATATAGAGATACGCAGACGCAGAGCATACATGTTCAATTATTGAAAGTGGAGAGCAAAAAGGAGTCAACTCGTGCGACAAGTGACCGACTCGGAGTCAGGTCACTAGTAATTGACAATTTCATACCAAGAATAACAAAAAGTGAATGGATTTGAAATCTAATTACTCAATTTATATTTTGCTTGGGGCTTAGTACCCATGTTTTAATAGAGAGGATAGCATGGGTAGCCAAAAGAGATATCCTTCCTGAAGAAATAAGAAAGCGGTTTTTCGGTAGGTAAATACCGACGAAGTTGAGAAGGTTATAATTACATATAAATATAGTAATAGTGATAACAGTGATAATACTGTGAGAGTATTATCACTGAAATGTGTTTCTATACATAAACCATATCCGCAATCAACAAATTGTCACGCAACACTATCAATAATTATCAATATCACTATCAATAATAATTTCTAACTGACATGAGATTTAATGGATGGTTTTCCTGATTTATAAAGCATTGAGTATTTGCATAAAATATATATAGCTATTTTTCATGTATTTTATTCTAGAAATTGTTGCACTTCAAGAAGTGTCTCCACACTCAGAAAAATATGCTCTAATCACATACTATCTCATGTGGTAAAGAAGACATAAAAACTAACATGTGATATGGTTGAACCAACCTGATACGTCGAATAAGAATATTTTGACCTGAGATTTAGTTAAAATCTGGTTAAATCAACCAAATTATTTTTCTGAGCGTATATTTATATATTAGTTTTAGAATTATTCGGTCATAGCTATACATGCGTACATTGTTATTTTGATTGATAACTGTAGATAATTGAATAGATTAGTATCTGTAGATTATTATCTATAGATTTGGAAGAAAAAGACATTAATATTAAATGTTTTATCTCATCAGCTTCCAATGACGTTAATTACTTGGAAAAATTAAGAGTAAGACCAATTGTATAAATAGTTTTAATTGATATTAAATTATACGTATATTAACTATATACTATACTAACTATATGTATATTTTTATGAACTTAATATTATTGCATGTCACGTATCCGTTATGATTTTTATCAAATACTTAGTATATAAAATGCCTTATTAATATAATTAATATGAAATATTTTCATCATTATATTTTCTATAAAATTCATGTTAATTACTATCATGATAATCGTTACAAGTACTTAATATGAACATTTCCACAGATGACCGCCAAATCATGTAAAATTTAATACAGATTTCTTTATATATAACGGGATGGAGCTCCAATGGAATATTTCAGTAAAGTTAGTGCATATAAACAATTACGGAAATGAGGAGTACCGAATTTATAGTTTTATCGATTTTTCTGACAGCAGCTATTGGTGCGGCAATGGCAAAAGATATGGAATTCGTGAGTCAAATATATTTCAGTCAAATATTTTCGAATATTACTCTTTTAAACTATTTGTAATTACATATATTATTTTTATGTTCTGAATATGTTTTGAAAGTCTGTGCATTAAAGATAACTTCTTTTCCTTTCTTTTAGGCCGAAAAAATGGCAAAAAAACTGAAGGTCAATATCGAGGACTGTAAATTATTATCGGAGCAAAAAAATAAAAATGGTAATAAGAATGTGTTAGGTGTTCCAAGTTCTGGTAAATCAGTTGCAATGAATTGTCCTTCATATTGTTTTGCTGAACAATTTGGTTTTATGAAAAATGAGGCCGTGAACAGTCTAGAACTTGAGAAAAAATTAAATGAATTCCAAGTAGGTAAGGAATCAGCTAAACAAGCAGCGGCAAAATGTGGACCAGTATACACTGGAGACAAATGTTCCACAGCAGATCAGCTATTCAAGTGTTTAGCTACGTCCGTACAAGAAACTAAGACAAATATCAACCATTAGGAAAGTATTAAAAGAAAACATAATATCGTATATCGGACAGTATTTATACATATTAATATTATGCTATTATTGTTATTGTCATATTAAAAAATAAATTGTTTTCAGTTTATAGTAATAATCTAGAATTTGCAAAAAAATTTTATATGTAATTTAAATGAATTAAATAAATATATACAAAATTACAATTTCAAAGGCATATATTTTAATTGATATGATTTGCGTTTAATAAATAATAGTTATCAAAAAAATAATCTAACATTTTATAGTATGACTCGATTCAATCTAATAATTATAAGTTTTTATTTAACAAGAAGAAATTATTATATGAGGGGTGCTGATTATGAAATATTTCCCCAGTGACATATATCAAGCAAAATTGTCATCCAAGGCTTCATGTGCCAATTTAACATTTGACATTCTACAATAAGAATAGAATAATAAGATTATTAATTATATTTTCATACTTATAATAATAAGTAATACTTTTCATTATATTACTTATATATATTTTCAATATCCCAAAAATATTTTATTTAAATTTGCAAATTACACTTAGTATTAAAACTGCACCTACATATGTTTGAGCAACAGTTTAATTTAATAAACAATTCCTATAATGTCACTTAATATCTAATCGGCCTCATGTATCCTTCCAACTGACTACCATCAATCGATATCGTCCTTGATTAAATGAATTTTATAATAAAAAAAAGTTGCTCACATTAAAAATACATTAGCACACGCACGAATAAATAACACCTAAATTTTTTACCGAAAGGATAATAAAAAGGATTCATACGAAGTTCCTTTTGAAAGAGTTGTAGTAACATGAAGTCCTTTAAGAAAGGAAATTATATGTCAATACATAAGAATTTATTGTCATTCCTTCGCAATTTAAGTAATTATATAGAATATTATCAGAACCTACAAGAATAGCAATCAGTTTAATATACACACACCAAACATTAACAAAGGATAACATAATTGTATGTTAGAAGATAAAACGACCCATTACAGGATATAATGTGTCATTTATCTGCCGGTTTTTGTTATTTGTTATAATATATTAACACTTTCGCTCAAGGACTTAAGCTTACTTATATTAAATGTAAACAAAATGCTAAGGTTTTAATAGTAAAAAGTCTTTTGAATCACCACAAAATTCACTGATTCAATAGCTTTTTTTATTATTTAAGACACTTTTTGGATATAATAAATTAAAAAAAATACCCTTTTTAATAAACCAAATTACAAGGATAGCAATCTCTAAGACGTTTTGTCACAAATAACTTGAATTGTAAAGTATATGAAGAATGGATGAAACTTTATTTTAATGGATGAAAGATGATTTAGAGGAAGATTTATTTTATTTTATTAAAAACAGATAAGGAAGATTTTAAATTAATTAATTCTTACATTTATTTCACTTAAGCTGTTATATAGTTTATATCACATATGTTTATTTTCTCGTTAATGGAGGAATACAACAGAATACCTATGAAACTATATTAGTTTCAATAATAAGCTTTATATAGCACACACCTTAGGAAACTCTTTAAAGTAGAAAGCTCCCAAGGAATAAAATCAATTAAAGATCTCAATTATATCTTTTACGTCTCTATCTCTTCATGATTACTTCTATGAAAGTCTTCATATACGTGTTTACACCAATTAAACAAAGGTATAATGAGGATATGGCATTACTATGACATGAGGTAGGCTAAACTTTCTGATAAGTTCTAGTCTTCTTTAAACTAATGATGATTCCAAAGCTTTCAACAGGTCATGGGTACAAGTCATATTATCTATTAATAGCCTCAAGTCTTTTCAACTGAAAAGAGTAGATCTGAATTTGTTGCAAGGTTAAACTGTTTACTTTACTTCAGTAACGATTTCTTTCGGTTTTAACTAAGTTTTTTATTAATTAGTTGTGAATCAACTTACTGTACATTAAGGCATTTTGCATTATATCCCCGCAGGAAAGGGGTTAGAATATTCCCGAGATAAAATATGCCTGTCGTAAGAGGCGGCACCATCCGACATTGTTTAGAGTGTAAAGATCAGTAAGTAAGTTTCACTTGCGACACGCAAGTAAATCTGGTACCACAACGGTCAGAGCTCGCAGCTTCGGCTATCTAAGCAATTGAGTTTGACAGTGTCGTGGTGGTTAAACCCTAAACTTACGTAGGTATAATGCTTGTATTTATTTACTCTCACTTGATGTGGAGTTGCTTTCTACAATCGGATCAGCAGAGATATAGCTAGGTCTCTTTCCTTACCAAGGGGGAAGTAATACCAAACATGTAACTTTAATTGATACCGGTGGAAATTCCATAGAATTACAATCGGGCATTTATCGGCGCATTGTGCATTTATCATATTGACAATAGACAACCACATAAACACTCGGGCCCCTGTACATAAATGCTTTTTGTGAATACAATGATTTAATTGAACTCATTTAAACATTTAAAAAAAATGTCCGTTACGCTATTATTAGTTAAAATAAAAATTGCAATTACTTAGATAACAGATACTCAGACATATTACTAATTTCATGGTTGCTAGCTATAAATCAAATGTACCTTTTTTATCGGAAATACTCATTAATCCCGATTAATTAGGATTTAAAGAAATTTATTCGATTTAAATCAAATCAAAAAAAAAAAAAAAAAAAATAAAATGATTAAAAAATCATTAATAATGATTGCAGTGGAAATGCTTTGCGTGTTGACAACTTCGTTCCATAAACAACCAGAAAAAATTAAAAAATTTTAAAAACATTGCACAAAATAAAACTGTTAATGTTTTCGTTTTAAGATTTTATCAGTTTAGCAGCTTTTAGTTGATAATCTCACAATTGTGATCCAAGCTTTTATTATACATAAATAACAATTTTATTTAAATGAAAAATACTTTAAAAAAAAACTTGTATAAAAAAGATTATTGTTTTTAAAAATAATTTTTTTTTTGTAGTTTTCACAATTTTTAATTAACAAAGTATGTGCTTAAATATTTACAAGTTTCGTATCATTTAATATTTCACTACATTGTTTAAAAACAATTACATTTATTTTTTAATTAACAAAATATGTCCTTAAATGTTTACGAATTTCTTTTCATTTTTTACTTCATTAAATTTAAACATCAGTCGTATTTTACATGAATTCATTTTTCATAAATTTGAACTTCAACTTAAAGGATTACCAAATAATAAGATCTTTTCTGTCCTTTAATATCTTAAATCTATAATCTAACCTACTTGTGACATATAGTATGAGTATCATATATGTTAACAAAATAAGTAATTTAAAATGTTGCTTCACCTTAAAAGCAAAATAAAAATTTGAAGATATAGTGAACAGACTTAAGTCAAAATTAAGTCATCTATATATAAAATCATAAATGTCACTATATATTTACAACGATCCAATGAAAGATCTATCCCGAATGGCTTCACGACAATTACCTATTTTAAGTAATTGCTCTTTTTTTTGGATATGCATGACTTTGTTTTCAGATCTCAAATATTAAAAATTCTAATCTCATTCTCTTTTCAACAGTCAGATATGTTTAGAAGTAGACAGCCTTTATAATATTGAAGTAAACATAAAGTTTATATAACATAGTAAAGTGATATACCTATAGTCATTAAAGCATATAATCACTAAAATCAATTACTTATAATCGATGATGATATCAAAAATTATTACATATATATAGATTCTGACCTTATGAAATACTTTCAATTCATAGAATACTTTCGTGGTTCTAACCAGATTGGGATTATCTGATCAGATAATCATATTCGTAATATGAATATTATAACGATTAAATCATCTCTTTTAATCTTGTTTGTTCCTACCGTTTTGATTACAAGACCATATAGCTTGAATGTTTGAAAGATTACTTTTCACATTCTGTCCAGATTATCCAACACTCAAAATCCCTATCGTCCTGTTTCTTCCTAGAGTTTCAATTCCAACATAAATTAGGTTGAATCTTTTTATAGCATATGGACAACACCATATAAACTTACGAAATAATTTCAATTTTCAGATTACTATTTTTGTTTTGTCCATATTAGCCAATTCACATAACCCTTTTAAGTAAATTAATTCTTTATATATCATATGGCTAAAATGAGTACCAATTCATGGTTTTATAAACGTTTAAATATTTTGAACCATTTTCAGTCATACAATATGCTTACTAAATGTGTAGATTCTTTAATACTGATACTTAATATAATCACCAGGTTCAGGCGGAAATCGGGCGACTGAAATTACTACCTCACTCAGATGCTAACGTGATGCGAGTACGTGTACTATATGGGAATCTTTGCGGCTGCATATATGGCGACGAATACTGTGACAACAGCAGAGCAGATCTTATTTCACTGTAACAGTTAGTTCACATTAATAGAAGAAATAATAGCCCAGATTGGTTCAATAAATCCTGAAAATATAGCGGAAAAGACAACAGCAAGCCGAGAGCACTAGCGAATGATACAATCATATGTGATTCAGTTCCTTAAAAGCAAAGAAATTAGATCTTAAAAGGAAAAGCAGAAACTAACCTAATAAATAGTGCAGACAGCAAAAATATTTGGTGAAAAAGTAGAGATCTGAACGCCAACATAAAAGGGACTCCCCTCGAAGTAATGCGAAAGCGGTTCCGATGGGAAATAAGTCTCTCCGAGAAGGTGATGTTTTTGTCCTTATACTATGATATGTTAAAGAATCGGATAGATCAAACATATAAATATATGTCATTCTCATCTCTGTTAATGTTATTATTTTTATCTGCAAATAAACGACAGCTCTAAAAGGTAACAATATTAAAAATTATGTGTGCTTACGAAAGAATCGCTTACAGTGTTCTAATTTATAATGTGAAATATTCAAACCATTATTCCACGCCAAATGGATTACACTTTACCCATTAGCAATATTGTCCTTGTAATCTTCTTTAATATCCAAAAGCCATTAAATGCTACATATTTGCCCATTAATTTATGTAAATCAATTACAAAGTTCTACATTGAAATGAGCTCAAATTGAAAATTACTGATAGTAATTGCATTATTCCATGCAATTTTCTCTCATTTTTTAATTATCACTAAATGACTAAATTAGGTCAAAGTGCATTACGATAACCTATTAGCCTTTAGCTATGTTCAGTCAAATTAGTTTACTTTAATAAAGCCGAGCACTTTCATTTTCATATTATTTTTCCTTCACATTAAGAAATTGATAAAATGACAGCAGAAATTTAATAAATTACCATTAATCCGTTCCATTACTTATATGGTATATGCATTAGTGAATATTGAGAATAAAATTGTAATGAATAATTTATAAATATATAATAATATATATTGAATTATCAACATAAACTTATGAATTGCATTATGAATGCGGTTCATTCGTAATTTACTTAAGGATATAATAATAATAATAATTTATTAATTACGTTTACTACATATGAAGTATAAGTGAAGATATATCTTCAGTTCATACTAAATTATAAAAATTTAATTATGATTGCAGTTAAAATATCTGGGACATATTTCATGTGTGATTGCATACTGGAATAGTAAACAATGGTTATCTATCTTATAGTCACAAAACGAACCGTGAATATAACATACTTGTAATAGAGATTTTTTGTCCATACCATTAAGTATGAAATACCTATAATATCACTAAAGAGTTCCCTATGGAACACTTGATATAATTGGATCGTTCTTCGACAATTTGACGGCTTACAACTAGCAATAGCTCTGTTATAATTTGACAGATGTTCATTTTTAAAGTGTTGGAAATTTGAGGACTATCCGCACAAATTCGATTCATTGTATAAGCCCACAACAAAAAATAAAAAATAACTAATCGCATGATTTTGCTGGCAAACTCCCTATACCATAAATGTTCTAGGGGAACTTTATAAGGAGATAGATGAAAATTCGAATGCTAACTAATATGCCATAATATGCCGCAATATAAACCAAATGTTCTGTGGATCCGTAAAGGACAGTTTTACTAACATAAGTTTGTTATATATAGGCATTAACATATCAGTTATGGATCCAGTACTTAAGAATGTCTTTACAGTTTTGCCTGTAGCATAAAATACAAACACGAATATATTAGTCCTTATAATGCAATATATGTTAATATTATTTATAGCAGGATTATTATTGTAGTATGTTCATGCAATATAAACACACCTAAGAGCTTTAAGAGATCAATATTGTGAATTAATAAATCTTTAACTAAATATATGATGCCTTGATCACTTGACTAAAACAACGCATTCAAAGTCACAGGCCGTGTGCGAGTTCGGGTAAATTGATGATAAATTGAAGAAAATAGTACATTGGTATTTACCATAGTTTCGAGTAGGATAAATTAGATAAAAATTAGATAAATTTAGTATTACCATAGTGAAAATTTTATATGTTTAATAACCAAAAATAATAAATAAGTGCAATAAATAAATATTTATGTATGTAAGTGCAATGCAAATAATCCGTAGGAAAATTTAATTTACTTTACCTCAATTTACTCGAACCCGCACACGGCCACAATCATGAAATGGATAACCTTTAATATGTATATTTATACTTTATTAAAAAAACTTTTAACACCTGGTCACCTATGCCACAAAGTAAATCAATATCGTTGCATACTTTTCTGCTGATTTTTTATGGAAACAGAAAAACCATAAGCTCTGTCTATAATCTCTGTTTATAATTGAACAGATTATAAATAATTTTATATTTTTAAATTCAAATACTAATTAGTGACTTGAATAAAATACTTTCTTTTATGCAAAATCGTAATTATAAAAGTATGTTGTGGGAATTGGCTTTGCGATCTAGAGACGACATTATTACCTAGACACGACATTGGGACCTAGACACGAGATTGTAACCTAGAGATGACATTGTAACCTAGGTGTGACATTGCGCCCTACTGTAATTGGACAAAAAACAGTAATAAATTTTCTTTTTATTTTTGCAAGATATATACGTGGATAAAATGTTTCTATAGGTAAAATCTCATAAGCGAATAGGTATGTAGTAAGAACTGGCATACCATATTTGTATCATTACAGAATGATAATATTAGCAGAAGAAAAATTAGTTGGCGAATAAAAATCGGATTGAAAATTTCTGAAGAAAACCTTCTTACAAACATTAACAATGTAAAAATTTACAATTTTAGATAGAAACAAAAGTATAGATTCAAAATTGCATTCATTTTTATTTTTAAAATAAAATTATTAGGTGCTAAGTTTTTAGAAAGTCCTTAACAAATTTACATAAGTCCCTCAATACAATTTTCAAAATTGTAAACTACTTCACAAGCGTTTTCTCCTTTAACGCTAGCACATTTCTCCAATGCGGGCTTAATTTTTGTTTTATCAGTAAATACACGTTCCATATATTTGTATATAACCTCTGGCTTCTGTTTGCCGCTCTCATCAATCAAACCCAAATTTTTGTAAAAGCAGAGTACATAGCATTGCAAATTCTTCGACACCGGCTTACCATCAGATTTGATTTCTGTAGCGCCACTAATAAGACTTGCCTCTTCAGGAGTCAAACCGATTTGCTTCACACAAGCATCCTTCAATTTTGCCATAGCAGCAGTTTCTTCAGGAGTAGCGGCCTATGTTTGGGAGAACATTTTTTTTTGATGAATTGATTTATTAATTATTACAATTATTTTTATATATGCTTACTTTTATATCATTTATAAGGACAGCAAAGCCTAAAACTAGCACTAAACAAGCTGGGATGATACTCATTTTCTGTGTTTCAAAAGTTAAGCTTATTGCGAATGACATTTCAACTGCCAAACTGTGGCTTAAATAGTAAATTTAAACATTTTTTGTTAAAATTCAAATAATTGCCTAAAATTATTTTTTGAAACATTTTAAAAATTATTAAAATTATTTCAATAAATTGAATTTAATATTTAATAAAAACAATCCAATTGCACTAATCGCAACCACTTATTAAACGTTTAAAAATAATTTCAATTGTGAAGAATACTTATAATTTAAATTTTTTTGTGCTTAAAGAGTTATTTAATTTTTTTCTTTTTTTTTTCGTAGTTGCTATAAAAGTGTTAAAATAAATAAAGTAATTTTCAATAAAATGCAGGCAACCATGAAGTCGACAACATCAGCAAAGCAATTTATATTATTGCTGGCCGGCATCGTTGGCATATTGGAAATTGGCTACGTGAAAGCCAATTCAGTGAGCATAAATTTTAAATTAATTTCATGTTTTTATTTCAGTTAATGTGTATGTATAATCTGGTTATCATATCTTTTTACATTTTTTCACATTTTCATAGCCGGAAAATGCTGAACCTGATGCTGCATTACAGCAACTGCGTTTGGCATGTAAAAAGTCAACGAATTTGTCAGATGCGGACTTTAATCTGATGTTAGCAAATAAATTATTCACATGGAATACAAGTGCTAATGCAGCCGCTACAATACCCAAAACTGTGAAATGCTATACCGCATGTTTTCTGAAGCGATCTGATATCATACTTCCCGATAATAAATTGAATGAGGCACATATAAGACAGATGATAACTATGCTCACAAGAAATCCGAATAAAGCAAACGCTACGGTTGAGAAATGTCGGAATTTTATTGGAAGTGATGAATGTGAAAGAGCCTACGGTTTTGAGCTTTGCTTGATAGGAGAAACAGGACTTTACTTTTTATAAATAAATTATATCTATATACTTTATCTGCTATTGTATCTAAATTATTAAAGCATATTGAAAAATAATAGAATTGAAATTTGACAATTAAAAAACATAATAACAATTAATTAATTCAAAAATTCTACAACTGGTTTTTGGCTACATTCGTAAATAATACAGCATATAAATCCGTTAATGAATTTTCAAAGCAAATTAACAAAATTCCAACTTCGAATATACAAGTCAAGTATAGGTTTGGGTCAGTTGGGTTGGCTAATAAGCACTGACTCTGAGCTTCAAATTTTGCAGGATACGAGTTTAACCCTTGGTAGTTACAATCTAAAAAAATTATTTACGAATAATTAAAAATAACAAATAGTTCCAAGATCACCAATGAAGGGTATTTAGCAATACCCAAAAACAGCTCCATGATCCACCAAAAATTCAATTAATTAAAATAATAAAAAATTTTTGTTGTTA
Source organism: Teleopsis dalmanni (assembly GCF_002237135.1). Lineage (NCBI taxonomy): Eukaryota > Metazoa > Arthropoda > Insecta > Diptera > Diopsidae > Teleopsis > Teleopsis dalmanni. Next base: position 38,581,106 of record NC_051847.1, read on the forward strand.
TTGTTTATTACACGAAGTGATAAAGTCGATTAATGTAATAGTCTGATACTAAACCCAAAAACTATTACGTGGTTAAAAATACTCAGCTCGTAATCATTTGCTTTCAAAATTTTAATTTGATATCATTCTTTTCACTAAGAAAGATACAATCTAATCGCAACAGGCGACCAATATATTGCTATCATCATAAAAATTTTATGGAATTCAAAAAATTTTTGTGCAATTATTAAAAAAATATAGTAAAAAATAGTATAGTAAAAAACGTGTACTATATTTTTATTTAAAAAATAAAACAGATATTTGAAATAAAATATTTGGTGTTACATCCCATATGTAGTTTCTTCTTAGTTTAAGCGGTTATTGTTTAGTTTAACCTTCTTTTTTCATTTTATATCTTCAATTTTTCTATATATTAATTTATAGTTCTTCTTCCGGTATTCTTTTATCCAAAATCACTGATTTTGGTAACCGTCCCGTACGAAAACAAGTACCTACTCTATAAGCTGCTTCACAAGGATCACTAATTCCTACTGTAGCATTTTTACATTTCGGCAACAATTTCTGTATAAAAACATTGTGCTTATCACTTGAGTCATTCAGTTCATCAAACAAAAATTGTCCATCACGTATTATTCGAAGATCTTCCATCACACAAAGCCAAAAACATTTCGCATTACGATCCATCGCCTCATCGATTGATTCAAATGAGAGCTCCAGCACATCGTCCTCTGTCATGTTATATTTACTAGCACAATCCATTACAGATGATGTCAAATACACATATGGAATTGCTAGGCAGTATTGTAGGATTACTACCTAATAGAAAATATACTCCTTAACTAGTTAGATTTTAATTTAATACTAAAATTACTTACAAGTATATGAATTTTTATAAAAAAAATATCTAAACTTTGCATGGCACTTTATTTGAATTGCACTTTCAACTAAACTGCATAACGAAAATATTAGTTTGCTTTTATATGATGTGAATAATTTTATAAATAATTAGAGCTTTGGAAGTAAACAATATTACTGAGAATATGTAAATACAAGTGTTTTTTAAAGATAGAATTGCAAGACACAAGCTTTGCAGTCATTTTGCAGTCATTTTGCAGTAATGAGCACAAGACCCTGAATATTGTTTAAATATTTGTATCAGAAAAAATTAGAACAATCTTTAAATTATTTCTAGTAAAATATACATTGCAAAAATAATACACACAATTTCTTACTGAGTGCTAATATTGAAGATAGAAGTGAGAAACTCCTATATGTTGGGTGGCTATTACTTAAATGGCTGAGAAAAATTAAAACATTTCGATATATTCATATATGAAGAATCCAAAAAGTGCAAAAGTTGCAATTGATTTTCAATAAATAAAAATTTTATCCAAAATTGTACTTAAAAGCCACAGATACTTTTAATCACCCTATATATTTCAATGCACCCCACAAAACAAATAAACTTCAGTACTCCGACAATAACGTTCATTACATCCTTATAATAATAGCAATGATACTAAAAACATGTGAAGACTAAGACCTGACATACTCAGTATAAGAATACCAAAATCTTAAACACGAAATATCGATAATAATGGAACCCAACAGAAAATACCAAACGGGTCATGAAATTGGCGAAACTTAATAATAATTTAAAAGCAAAATAATAACTAATATTTTTAAATAATTTACGAAAGTTCAAATTTTTAGTTCTAAAACTTTTTAATTGTTTAATTTAAATAAAATTAAGACAATTTTTTCTAAAAAGTAGAACGCGTATAGCTTTCCCCTTAGCCACAACTTGACCAGTAGTAATAATTAATTTGCATCAATTTCGTTTTGCTTATCCATATCTGCACCGGTACCATCAGTAGTAGTATCGGTTATTTCAGCATCATCCATATCTGAACGATTTCCATACTCCAATATTTTACGTATTCTTCGTTCTGCTTCCAATGTCTTCAATCTACTCAAGCACATATGCATTTTATAAGAAACTTCACACTTATTATCGCTGTCCATGTTCATACATTCAGAAATTTTTGTCTTCTGTCGCTCCATCACAGAATAAAGTTTACTGAAAAATTCACGTTCCACAAACATTCCATTCTTCACTAGACCCATTTGCTCATATAAACAATGTGTAAAACATTGCAAGGATTCCTCGTTTCGTTCACTAAACGTTAAAGGAGAATTGGCATCATAGTCTTCGATATTAAATTGATTATCGTCGATATTTTGATCATCTCCTTCTATGCTGGTAACCACTTCTGGATCGTTTGTTAATAAGCTAATGCGAAAACGTTCTAACTCAGCCATAGAAATTTCAGTTTCTTTTATACAAGTTCGTAACATATCAGTGGAGAGGCTAGGCTTTGGAGGATCAGTAAGGGCCAGTGATAAATTGAATGAAACCGATAAAGAACGGCTCTAGGAAAGAAACAATATTATTCATATTATATTATGCTTGAAATACTTTACTTACAAAGGATTCTTTCACAAGACAGCATATCACTGTATACAATAAACCCGTTGCAAACATTGAGAAAATTATATTTTTTTTCTGGAATAAATATTCATCCGATTGATGAATTGAACTTCTATTCACTAAATTTTGAAAATATTATTAAAGTCGTGGCCTTAGGTTACCTTAATTTATAGCCAACTTTTTTAATGATTTCAGTTAAATTTATTTTAAGATAAAAATTATTGATTGTTTTGTTATTAAAACTAAATTTGTTTTTAATGATCGATTAATGGTTGTGCAAAATATTAAAGAGTTTATGGTTGAATAATTTTTTTCGTTAAATAAGCACATTTTATATACTAAAATCGCCAAACTATAAATGAGTCAATAAATCAATATATATATAAATGTTTTTAAGTTTTATTAAGCAGATTTGAATAATTTAGAAATGTTAATTACATTCGTATATGTCCCGACCACTGCTTATAAGAATAATATATGCTCCCTTAATATTCACTTAGCCCTTATACCTATAATATTTATTGTGTTTTAATACTAGAAAAATAAATTTTACTAACATCAATTTTAGTATGATAACAAAATGAAAGAATTAAAATATATATATGTATATATTATAATAGGTGCAGTAAAACGAAATCCCATATTTTTGCGTGCAATTGAAGTCTGATTTACCATAGTTATAATGATCCGATTGAGGTCAAATATACGTCGTTTTGTTCGATGACTTGTTGCCATTTTGAAAGTAATTTCATTATCCTCTCTCTCAATGAAGTCCTCGTCTTTGTTGGCAAAAAATTAAGACAGTCGATTTTCACAAGACTCTCTTGAAGGTAACTTTTTTAATGCCAAGTCTGAGCTATAAGAATGATGCATAAGAACTTCCCAACCAAGCTTCTAGAACTTTTGGCGAGTCATTATCGATGTGTGTCGATTAGCGTTGCCCTCACGGTGTGTTGTGGCAACATCGAACATCTTTATGTATCCAATCTTATTCAAATGGTTCCAAATGATTTGATGTGCAAACTTAAGCTCTTAGGCAATAGAATAGTGACGATGACTTACATGTCAGTCTGATTCAAGAATTTTTATGTTTTTATCTATATTTTCAGCAATTGGACTTCCAGTATATGGTGCATCTTTGACATCCAGGTGACCGGAATCAAATCGACGAAACAAAAATTAGGCATGATTGACTGTTAGAGCATCAGAACCATAAACACTGTTCAGTCTGATCAACTATACTCATCTGTTGGAAAAACGATGGACTTCTTTTTGCTGTACTTAATATATTGGGTTTGCTGAACTGAAATTCAGTGGTTTCAGCAGTAAGTTTCACTTGCGTCTCTCGACCGGAGATGTAGATCTGGTACGATGAGCTGTATCAGAACACACAGCTTTAGTAGTGTTAACCAATAAAAGTTTTTCCTGGTAATGGGGGTATTGTGGGGACTATGGTTGAAACCCGAAGACACATAATTAAAGTGACTATATTAATTTATTTTTATTCAATTTGAAGTTCCATTTTTCAACTGATTATTGGGTCGCAAAGAGGAGCAGAAATGTTAGATAGGCCACGCTTTTTCTCAAAGAGGAAACTATAGTTTCAAATGGTCCCGGTAGAGTTTCTTGTAATTCATTAAGCAAAACCGTAAAGCTTTTTTTTACAAAATCAACTTTATTACTCCAAATGTTCTCTTTCAAACTCAGTACAGTAATTTGAAGAGTATTAAAGTTGGTCAGCAAATCGTTCAGGATGTCGTTATAAATTTCTCACATCCATTAAAGGTATTTATTTTACTCTCAAATGCCTTTTTCTAAAAAGTTTAAAATTACTTAGTGACAAATTTGATAAATACGAGATATGATTGACTTCGGTATTAGAACTATAAAATAGTTATTAGAAGCACCTATTACTACAAAGACATACTTGTCTTTAAAAATGTCTTCTAGAAATAACAAAATTTGACCAACTTTACAACTATGATCCAATCAAATCTTAATTAAATTTCATAAATAATCCTTTTGAAAAGCCCAACGTTCTTACGTAGTACTTAATTGAATCACTACTTGGTTATGCCTAGTAAAAAAGTTGTTAAAAAATAAAAATTAAAAGTTGTACGAGTTGAGAGCTGATAGCTGAGGCGGGAGTCAGTAATTAATTTAAACCATAACTCCAAGATTGGAAGTTAACATTCACTTAACGCATCATAAATCATAAATCAAACAAATTATATACTTTGCTTTTTGCATTTTCAGCATTCAACCAAAGTTGATTTTACAAATTCATTAAAAAATTATACAAAAACATTAAAATCAGGCATTTTCACATCAACAGAAAAAAATTACAATAAAAATCAAAGAAAAAAAGTTTGTTAAATAAAAATTTATTACAAAATATATGAAAAGCGCAAAATAAACAACAACAATAAAAATGAAAAATTGTGATTAATTACATTTTAAATTTTGCTTATAAATTATAATTACTTTCGACATCGAAAACAACCAAAACCATTGCCGGCAAAAATGAGCAATGAAAACAGCAAAAATCACAAAACCTGTCAACAACAGAAAAAAGTTAATTTTTTAATGGTTTCGCATTAAAAAAAGGTTTCGCATTTTTTTAATTATTATTCATATTTAACAATACATAATACATAACTAATGGGAAGTGTACATAAGCCAAATTGTTTATACACGCAAGTGAACAATTTATTTGTATTCTTATTTTTTAACCTGGAAATTTACTCCAAACAATACGAGAAGTCAACCATTCGCAAAAAAAATATATATATACTTTTTTATGCATCCAAATGAAGTATAGTACTTCTGCATTCTTAAGTTTTTTCAAGACTACGTATATGTAATATATTTAAGTATATTAATATATATATAAATATACTTCATATTGTTTACTTAAAAATTGAAAGTTTATAAATTACAATATGTTAGAAATAATGTTTCTGAAGTTCTCTCTGTCTTTAGCAGCATGTACCAATTCTCCAATCATTCTTAATCCAGTCCATTGTCAGATGTTCTTTAACTAAGACATTTGTTTTCTTCCTATGCCGCGTTTGCCTTCGATTCTACCTTCCACAATCAGCTGCAGCAATTCATATATTAAACCAATATACCTAGTTTTTCTTATTTTGATAGTCTTTAGGAGTTGTAGCCTAGAGTGCCACAAATATATCTTCACATTTCTTATAGTATTCACATCTATATTCATTAACGCTTAATGATGTAGTCTTCAGCTCCATAACCCTAACTTTGTGACTTCAGTCGGATTAAAATGGATATCACAAACTGTATTGAAATTTTTATTTCATAAACAGAAGAAAGATACACAGAACTCTTTTAATTAACGCTTTATGATATAGTCTTCAGCTCCACAAGTTCAACTGTGTGAATTGAGTCAGATGAAAATAGATATAGGTAGATTGATAAGTACCTATCTTCACAACAAATGGCAACGCCAGAAGAAAATCAATTCTATTTTATATGTCTGGAAATTTTTAAACGACAGCTCTTAAAGTTTCGACTGCATCATATAGTTAGCTTTTTGCAAATAATTGAAATAATGCAACGTGGTAATTTTTAATAAAATGAATGAAATTGAATATAGTTCAGTAATAAAATTCCTTTAAGTGTAAGTACTTTAAGTACTCCACTTAGAGTCACGAACTGAATGAAAATTTTAGTTTTATAAACCGTAGAAAGATATACAGAACCAAATCTGGTTAATACATCCAGACAGCGATCTTTTTATTCCCGTACATTCAATTAAAAATGTATTTTGCAGCGCGATGTGGTCATGTAGAATCCACAAAATGTTCTTCCAAAAACCCAACAATTTTTAGTGGAGTCTTGAATTATATTTTGTATTAACTATACAGAAATAATATTAAATAAATAATAAACCTTTTAATAATAAACAAAAGGTTTGTTGTTGTAATTCACTACTGTTCAAAATACGTCTCTACTAGAGACGTAGAATTTTGATTCAAAAACAGCTGTTAATTTCAGTGTAATCTTACTACTCTGGCAACAAATCTAGAGTGTTATAAATTAATCTCAAGTGTTATATATTTCACTCGAGTTTTACCATTCAAAAAAGAAAATTGCACTAAAAGTGAGTCTCGAGTAAAAAAGTTACACTAGATCTACCAACCGAAAACGGCTTAAGAATACCTGCCAATTTTATTTATCGATTTTAATTAAAGTAATGTAACTAAACACCACAAATTCATTTCAATTAATATTTGTAACAATTAAGTTCGCAATAATATGTGGTTAATAATACTTTTTGGAGAGTGCAAACAACCCTAAATATTTTTTCTCAACTTTCCCAAAAACGAACTGATATTCTATCTTCTCAATGCATTTTCATTCCCTTCACTAGATTTAGTGATGATACCATTTTTTTCTCAATACAAAACTATTAACACAAAAAAAAGAAATTTTGCTTAAACAGACAAGCAAGTCGACAGGCGGAAGTGACAAAATGAATTATACGAGTGCGTCCATCATCATAGCCTTTTAGTTCGAAGGATATATTTTCCCTTGTAATAAAGGAAGGACATATCAAAAAAAGTTGAAATTTTATTAGCTGCATTGTTTGCTGCTCAGACTACGTGTCAATCTGTTCAAGTCAATTTCATATAAAATAATACAACTGTCTTTTGTAAAAATTCAATTTCTTTCTTGCACTTCTGCAAATATACAGACACGATATATAAATGAATCAGTTGGTAATTTTGTTTCCTGTTTTCTTACTTTTCATGTACATGTGCCTACGTCTTTGCCATTGTTTTTTCCGGTTGTACTTCCGGCGTATGTCTGCCTATTGTCTAGCCATTGTCTTCCATTCTCGATGACAAATATCTCCAAGTTGCAGTGAAGCATTCACTTTACGAACTCACATAAACATTTGCAGTTTCATATAGAAAAAAAAAATTAGTGAAAAGCAAGTATTGAACTGTCTTTAACCCCTGCTTTTGAAAGAAAACTTTAAAGTATAGATATTAAGGACCACTATATGTACTTAACAAATTAAATTGTATTAATTGATTAAAGCGGATTAGGAAAACACTTCAAATTCCAATCAAAATAATTGCAATCAAGTGATTGTTTGTCGACATACTCAAAATATAACAAAACTTCAAACGTATCTATTTCTTTATGTATGTATTTGAAGTTATAAATTGATATACTTGATATTTAGTTTCGTGTAACTCCAACTCTTACTGCTTCTATTTGCTTTCTTTTTAGTTGAGAATAAAGTAAAACCAATTAAAAATGAATTTTTCATTACGTAAGTAAAGGTAAACAGACCACTTCATACAACCCAAACCTCGTAATCTGTTTGTAAGTCTCAACTCCAGTGTTTCTATTCAACTTTCTCCTGCAATTGTTTGCTTTTTTAGACACAAACGTGACGTACACGTCGCATCTAAGCAAATATTGTAGTAATTAACTCGTTCCATACACATTTTTCCAAAACTTTTGTACATTTCCATATGCAAGCATATATGTATCTAGATACATTCACTACACAAAAACAAAAAAGATTGTTTTTCTTCTCTTTCACCGGCAAAAATTTGAGTAAATTAAAAACAAATAGGATTTGCTGTGTAAATAAAATATCACAGGATTCACATTTCTAGAAATTTATTTGGTTTTATTAACACTTGTTGGTGTATTTGTGCGTTTGTTACTGTGAAAATTTATTGTTTATTTAATAAATTTTGAGATACATTTTCATCTATCAGATACTTGAAGTATTTACTTCACAATTGATTCACAAACTCTGATCGTAAAATTTTTGCAATTAAACTTTAAACTTTCAATTAAAAGTTCAAACTTCGGTACTTAGAATCACGTAGGAAATTTACATTTTATATATATTTGTATTTTATGATAAGTTTTTCAAATCTAGTATGTAACTATATTTTGTATATATTTAGTAATGTATAGTATTTATATTCAGGTAACCTTTACCCGCTCATACCTTCAGTATTTTATTTACTGTTTGCAGAAAGACAAATAATAAGTAAAGTTTCATTCCATCTATTCATGCCAAAAAATTACACGAGCCAATGTGTCAACTCAGAGAAGATAGTTGATACGATAATCAAAGCTCATATTTTCATAATTAAAAATTATTAAAAATATATGCTTATATATATAAATTAGGTTAGACGTTAGTTTTGGTTTTACTGAAGCTTAGAAACATACATATAATTGACATATAATTTTGTATTAGATATATGTCTTCTAATGTTGATTAAAATTCATATAACATAAAATGAAATGAGTCTCAAACATCCAAATCTGAACTCACCCATACTACTTTCACCACAATTATTCTTTTCTATAACAGAAGTCTAAATTCTAAATCGAAAGCAAAGACATGACAAACTACAAGAATTTTTCTAAGGCAGACATGATCCTAAATAGCCGGTTTAAATACAGCTATAATAAATCTAAGCCAATCAATCACATTTTATATATATTCCATTTTATAAATTAAGCTTATAGTAAATCTCAAATTTAAAGTTTAATACATAGGTATATTAGTAAAAGTTTTTCTAGCAAAAATCCTTGTCGGAATCGGCAGTTGAAATAACAGTTATATCCAAAGCTGAATCGATATAAGTAGAATTTTGTATATTTTCTCTTATGAATGCTAGTATATTCTATTATAAACTTTATTTAAATTTAAATTTATTAAAAACTGAGATAACTTATATAGTTTATATATATGGCAGCTACAGAATATAGTAATCAGATTTCGGCCAATGCAACAAATAATTAAGGTCCACTCACGATAAATATGTGCGCTAATAGCTCAAACACTGAAGAACTATTTTGCACTAAAACAAACAGACGGACAAGCCTAAATGGACTCTGATTAAGAGCTGATTAAGAATGTATATGGTTTATTGAATCTACGAAGGTTCCTATGATGCGATATAAAACTCTGAATAAATCCTATTAGATTTTCTTGTTTAAAGTGAATAAAAGTAACATGTAATGGATTAAACACCAACTATTCGGAATGTTTGTATAACATTTTTTCCTTTTTAACAACATTGAGTAATATTTTATTATTATTTTGGCAGGCGATGTACTCTTCTCACTAAAACATTAGAACTTCTAATATAACAATCATACAGATAACAAGTAGGCAGATTGGCCCATTTATTTATGGGTCTTCTTATTTTTATATTTATATATATATATTATATTTTATATATCATTATATTTCCTATTATTACAATAGAATATATCATATATTGTATGTTAATACAAATAAATTTTTTTATTATTTACAAATATTTATATACCTATTATTAGAAATTATAAAGCAAAAATAATATAGGTAACACCTACATAATTCTAGTACCTTAATTACAGAAACCAATGATATGATTAGGCCAAGTAAAATTATTTTGTCAAAATCAATGACCATACAAGGGAATCGTTTTTAAAATTTAGATTTAGAAATTTTTATGTACACAAATACTTAAGCATTCATCGAAATCTTTCTATTAACTTAAATTTTTCAATGATGAGACTATATCACACTCAATCTTGCTAGGCAAGTTTGTTTTTGTGGAACAAAACTTTTGTCCATCTTACCTTAAGCCTAGTAACTGTCAGAAAATGAGTCTATATGATTCAATGTGGTCCATACGTTTTAATACGGTCGATGCGGCGAGAGTCTATACAGTTTGCATTGAAACGTATACGATGTGGGAACTGGAATCAAGAAGTATTGCGAGGTTCAACTTTAAATTAATTAATTATGAATTTTTTATTATGAGGTAACTTAAAATCAAAGGTCTATGCTAACAAGCCCCGAACCACATGTTAAGTGAAGGTGAAAAGACAAAGCAATATCAACAGAATTCGGCCATATATAAGCACAATGGTCACAAAAAATTTCGACAAAATTTCATAAAAATTAAGGCTTATATGCATATAGAACCGTTGAAGATATTTGTCAATTGTGTTCTTCCAAACATAAGCTTATCCTATGTTCTGCTAAACAAAAAAGGCGTCCGACTTGTAATAGGGAAACTCTATTTTTCATTACGGAGTCAAAAAACATCTATTTAATCAAGGTTTTACAAGAGACGATAATTGCAGACTTTCTCACGAAGAAGAAGAAACAGCAGAACATATTCTGTGTCACTGTAATAATCTTGCCAGATTTACACTTCAGAACTTATCAACTACCTATTCAAAATATCTCTCCAAAGGACATAATGGTAGTTTTAACTACTAAGCGCCTATGGAACTAAAATAGGTTTGTCGCAATAATCTTCAAAAGGTACATTGACGTGATGACATAGTTCCTTACCCTTTCAAAATTTATCTATCTATCTATCTATGTTGTTTATAATTGAATAAAAAAATAATAAGAGTTTCAAAAAGCACATTTTTTTGTTGAATTAACATCTTGCGTTAGTTTTGATATACATTTTATATTCTTCAGTCCATTTTTTTAATGGCTCTCTGTTTATTTGTATTTAAATTTTAAGTCTATAAAATAACAATTTAAAACTTTCACCCCATCTTGTTCAATTTTTCACAAAACAACTCGAAACTTTAAAAATCAAAGTAAAGTAACTATGTCATACTCTAAGGATTGCAATATCGATTCAAACAAATATTTTTAAAATATACCCAACAACTCTTATGAACTATGAAACTCAAAACAAACTTCTCACTTGAAATTATGTTGTTTTCATTGAAATGTTTTTTTTCTCAATCCCCCCGAGTAAAAGTCATAAATTACTAATGCATTTAATGCCTAACCGAATTGTCACAATTTAAATTGACATAAAGAGGGTCCTTTGTCAAAATGAAGCATAGCAAACGTTGCGCACTTGTACCCCCACTCAGGACGTCGTCCACAAACCAAGCTATTCTAAAAAGTTTAAATTGTTGTTAAACAATTGCCACCAATTTAAAGGTAAATATGCAAATATGCCCGACATAGACAAACGAAAGTTAATACCGAATACATTTGCCAATACAAATGCATTATTCGAAATGTACTCATAGTAGAAAGTTAAAAATTCCCGCAGGATTAAAATTTTAGTTTGGAATTGTACAAACGAAAGTAGAAAAGTTTAATTTTTTTATTCTGTTAAAATTAATCGTAAAAAAGCAAACAAGCAAAACTCAAAACTCAAAACTGAAAACAGAAAACCGAGTTTCAACTTTGTTTGCAGTGTAATTTTTTGACACACGCACTAGTGTAAATATAATTTACGCTAAACAAACAGAAATCCTGCCACGCAAGGACTTGCAACACACAAAATATCGCATATGGAAGCAAGGACGAAACGGTAATGCATGTGACTAAATTTGAGGCGAATTTATTTTTATCCATTGATGTTGTTCTACTAAAGCGCAAAAACCAAAATCCAATTAACAAATCATTAAACTTTTATTAAACGACAAGCAAAAAGGATACTCGTACTCGCACACAGATTGCATCAAGGGCCCAAGTAAACGAAAGGATGTGCGCTGCTGCTAGTAAATTCCCTTTCAATACGAAAATTGCTATTGGGATTTTCGGTTGCATGTGTTGATTCTTTTGCTGTTTGTGTTGCTCTTCTAATATGCATGGATTGCGTTTTTGGGGGACAAGATTTGGACTTATGCCGTAGGCCAAGATTAATTTTGAAAGTTTACTTCAAAGGTATACAATGATTTATTTTAGTTTGTGAATGTACTTATACTCATGTCAATTTATTTGATTTTCATAGTAAAATGTCACAAATAATAGAACATTAAATATTTAGTTTGTTTAATGAAATTCTTTGAAAGAACTTTAATAAGTAATAATTTACTTAAGATCAGAAACTGAATTATTTTTGTTTCATTAACAATTAAAAATGCACGGAAGAGACAAAATTCAATAATAAAACAATATGTGATACAACATTAATTTAATTTAATTTAATTTAATTTAATTTTTAATTTAATAATTAATGTTAAGTTTTATTCTTAAATCGATTTATAACGAACTTCCAGAAACTCTGATCATTTGTATTTTTCTTTTTACTAAATGGGATATTGACCCTTGTTTTGAATAATTTTTTATTATATTAATTTTATAATTTACTTTTCCCATAAAAATTATTCCTTGTGTATATATTGTATATGAATAAATAGTCATACTACATATTTATGATTTATTATATATATGTACATCTGGTATACATATATGAATACTCATATACATTGGTAATCTGAAATGCGTCAGTTAAAGCTATTAGGTTATTAACACATCAGGTTTTTCATTATTGTTTAGCTTCAAACTATAAATTACTACAACAGTTATGGAAATTCATTCCGTCTATACTAAAGCTTGGTATTAGTACTATTTCCCTTCCTCCTCACCAAGCAAATTTGCTTCGCCGACGACTATCTCGTCTTCATGTAATTGTCAAATCCCTACCGCATCTCTAGTGAGCTTACTGTTCAGGTTAGGACCATCTTACGAGTTGAGCTGTAAGATTAAGCCCAATTCCATCAAGTTTTTGTCTTAGTTATTCTAGGCAAAAGTCGAGTTCGCCCCAGAAGCTTTGATGCCTCACTTAGAAAGCTAGAGCTCGGCAATATGCGCATTAAGATAGTAGACAATCAAAAGTATCTCGGTGTTGTGCTATCTCCTCGGTACAACTTTATTCCTATGAACAGCTCCGTCAGATGGAAAAAATATGGGTTTTTGAGTTAAGCTTCTATGCAATTGCACCAACTACAAGCTCAAGCCCGACAAACCTAAGGTGACTCGCGTCGACGAGTGCCTTCTTACACTCGTTTGTCGGTATCTCACCCGACAGCATATCTCCTCCTCCGACGCCTCAACACCAACACCCCCACCCCTCCACCAATACTTCACGCTATACTTTAATGAGGGAGATTAGGACATCTCCAACATCTCACTCTACAACAACGGCTCTAGTGACTCTACTCACATAGTCTATTACTAACCTACTCCTCGAGCTTGCGTAATAACCCCAACGTCTGCCCGTACTCATCGTCCAATTTTGTCACGTTTATGCTTCCTGACTTAGTTAAACTTAGACCTCTAGGTATACAGCTTCTTGACCATATTTCTTCCCTTTATTTGCTGTAATGAAATTTCCTTATTGCGGTGGTTATAGTAGGTTAAAGTCTCACCATTAGTGTTAAGTGTAATATGTAACATTTATTTCGTTCGATATTAAACACGAACATTTCATAAAGCCAAAAAATTCTGGGATCATTATTTTCTTCTATATCTTCTCCGAAATACATGCCTGCGATGCCTGGCTATTGAACTCAAAATAGATTCAAACAGAAGTTAAATTTTTTATACTACTTAAAATTTACTTCATTTAAACTTCATTTATTTCATTTTGCTATAAGCAATTTAAGATAAATGTTACCACAAAATCTATTGATTCGTCTATGCCGATCATTACTAAAATTGTGTGTTGATAGCATTAGATACGGAACTTCAATACCTGGTTTGTGCTTAATACAATATTAAACATTTCATTTACTATCAGACTTAAAACAAAGAATTTCAATTTACCATCTTTTTACAATGATTTCCTTTTGAAAATGTTTATTGCTATTTAAACATACTCACTTTGCCAATCGCATGCGTATTCAATTAAATCGCGCCCATTGTAAAGTTTCGTTCAGAAACCATTCATAACTAATTAATGAACTTACTTTGATTTTGATTCTCTTTCTGTTTGTTTCCGTATCCGTTTTCGATTTGTTTGCCTGTTCGTTAAACAAAAGTTAATAAACAACACGTTTCGAAAAGCAATTCTTTTGTCCTTACAATAGCTATAAGGAGCTACTCTAACAGAAAATACTTCAAGTTCCAGTAAAAGAAAATTAATTCTAATATAAAGTTAATCTCTAAAAACTTATGTGTATACTCTTTCTGAAGATAAGATAACTTGTATTTAATTTTATGTCTTTGTATCAAGATTTTCTTGAAATCTATAGGGCCTACTAGGACTATTACTATATATATGTCAATAACGAAGTTTTCTTCTTCTAGGTATCTTGTCCGCTTCGAACGTTGGCTAGCATGATTGCTATTTTGACTATATCTACAGCCTCTCCAAAAAGTGATCTTGTACTTTTATTGAACCATTGACGTAAATTCTACAGCCGTGATATCTTTCAAATTCCAGTGCCACGTCTGTCTTCAATTCTGTCTTCTATAATTAATTTTAATAGTCCGTATTTTTCCGGATACCTCAGAATATGACCAAAAAACTCCAACTTACGGCGTTACTATCTCTAATATTTTTGACTTTTTGTTGACCTCCCGAAGAACCACTGTATTTGTAATTTTTTCTATCCAGCTTATTTTCAGCATACGTCGATAACACCACATTTCAAAAGCCTCGTATTTATTCATCGATGCAACAGACAGCGTCCATGCCTCTGTCTCGTAGAGGAGTATAGAGAATATATAGCATCGCAGCATTCTTATATATAATAACAATTTTATACTAAAACTTAAAACAGAAGAAATCTTCCCTCATGTGTCATAAATATCATAACATTCTGTTATTCATCTCAAAGTTTGCAGTTCATCGATTTTCCAACGTAACTCTGTCATCGTCTAATATAAGGAATGTAGTGCTCTCTATAAAGTCCGCAATATTTAGCATTATTTTCACTTCCTTTTATTACGCAAAGTACTTTCAATCACCGCCGCCACACTTTACATACATTTTTAATTTTTTTACTTTAAACCTCCAATTTTGTTTATTTTTGTAGTACAATTGCGTCGCATATCCTTCAGTATCCTTGCGCATTTTAAGTGCATTTTGATTGAGTTTCGTTGACAATTTCAAGTGAAATTGTTTGTTTTTCATTTACAATTTTTTTCCAGTGGAAATTTTTACCCATTTCATGTTCAAATGACAGCAATAAAGTTTTGTGGAAATAAAGCATTTACGATTTTATTGAGTGGAAACAAGCGATTAATAGAATTTTTAATGAATACCCAAAGTTTTGAAAATTTTGTTTCTGTACTTACTCTATTTCATTTTATTTTTTTGTTAGATTAGTATGAGAAATTAATGAGATTATGATATATTTCGAAAAAAAAATAATACTTCAATATTTTTAAAATAAAAAATTTAATAAAAAGTAATATAGACAGAAAATACCTATATGATACACTAATTAATCTACATTAGTTAATACTGCAGAATAACAAATCCTTAGGACTGTTAGTCCTTTTATTAAATATGGTTATATAGTGCTAATTTGACAGAACTTTTTCAGTGACATATGTCGAACAGAATTATCGGTTCTTAAAACGGCCGGGTCTACGTCCCGGAGCCACTCAACAACCATCACTCAAATAGACTACACAAGCAGATCCCCATGGGCTGTAACAACAACAATAGCAAGCAGAATTTTCATTCACGGCATGAAGAGTTTTCTTGTTCGAAGGCTGAAATAACCACTTGTAGTCACAGATATTGCTGATAATGTTGATTTGTATAAAAATGCTGCCTTATAAAAGAACAATAACTTATAAGCCCAACATTACTTATTATCGAAAGTTTTTTCTGTCTAAAAACAAAAGAGTTTTTAGAATCGGTTGTCATGAAGAAATATTTTAAACTAACAATTAGCTGTTTTGCAGATAAAAACAAAGTCATAATAACATTAACTCGGGCGTCTCTTTAACTCAAGAGAAATATCAAGAGGAATATATAGTATATAGTTCTTTTATATATATAGTTCTTTTTTCTTCCCTAAACTAGTTCCTTTTTTAATTAATTTTTAATTTAGCTTAATTTAGTTTTTTTCAATGTAATCAATTATTATAATCAATTATAACCTGAAAACATATAGCTTAGCGGAAATTCTCTAACTACTAAACGCCAATCCTATTTTCAGGTTAGCACATAAGGAAATCTGGCCCTCCAGATTGTGGGTCGATTGCAACCTTGCATCGGAAGAATTAACACCGCTACGCATCGCTCTAAGGAGACTAAAGTTCACACTGGACTGTAGTGCCAAATAAGATGAAGAAGATGTGTGTCATTCGTTATTTGGTAATATCTCCAGACTTATCGATATCAGTGTCTAGACGACAGGTGGCTTTCTACCATCAACAATTTTTGGTAGAAAGTTTTAGTTCCCTAATGTATTTATAAACACACCCTATATAGTAAGTGTTAACCTTCGTACAATACTCAATTTTGTTGTCTATACCCAGATATTTTTTGTAATTTAACGCCTATCTTTCTCTCGATTTAAAATTTATATATCAAAAAATCACTCACAAAGTAAACTTTCTTGGAACATAATGATGATTTTCACTATTTTTAACTTTTCTAATAAAAGATTGTGTTTAATTCCTGAGGTTTGCAATAAATTCAACATTATTTCTCAAAAATTTATGTAATAATGAACAATAAATCGTAATTAACAATGATTAAATCGATGTGACAATAACATGTACCAAATCTAATTATAATAAATATGTACTCGAATTAATTATAATAAATGTTTTTATATGAATTTATTTCTATTTTGCACACACAACTGCACCGCTTTTAGATGAGAAATATTTCCGGAAACTTACACACATATTCATCATGTCGGAAACGACAAAAGTGGGATGCAGAAGGCTCACCGAAATTAAGGACAACAAAAAAATTGTACTTAGTGAGTGAAAAATAGAAGGATGCACTGCTTAAGGAAAATGTTTCACACGTAATTTATGCCCTTTTGTCAGTGTTGCTTCTTTGCTTTCCAGGGTAAACACTTCATTACAATATGCAGTACTCGTACTTCTCATTAGCGGTGCTAATTTATTTAATTCTCTCATCCTGTTACGGTTGCTGTGTGAATGCGCTTCATTATGTGAACGGTGCGAAAAGTTTGGGGAAATGTTTAAATTTTATTTTAAAAATAAAAAAGGAAATTTAAACAATATAAATAACTTAAAATGTATGCTTGTACCCATAGACTCGTACATCTTGATTAAAAATCTCAAGAGACAGACAACTTCCAAAAAAAAAAAACTGACTTTACATTTTACGAGAAAGAGGTAGATTTTTAGTTACTATGGAGATTAATAGAGAAGGTGCTATAGGTTAAGAACAAGTGTACTCTACCATACATATTCAAGGTACATTAGCTTTAGAAAAATTGAGAATATAAAGTGAGTAATACTTTTGTAAGTAGTTTTAACAGATATTAAGCCTAATATATGTACTCTATTTTGTCTTATGCGTTTAAGCCGTTTGTATAGCTAAGTGAAGAGATAGAGTAGCATCAAAAAATTGTTGGAATGCTAACTGACGATAGGTGGTGTCTGCAAAAACTACCTTGAGATATGATTTTCACACAGAGGTTGACATATCTGTCATCAAGTTTTTCCAATTTTTGCAGCTTGCGACACAATCCATGCACAGCTGTTGTCGGAAGACTGGAGTTCAATGCAAAAAGGAAGAGCGAGGAGACATGATTGAATATGACACACAATCCAAGTATCTGATGTCTTATAAAGTTGTGTTCAGAAAATAAGATTATAAAAACAATACGAAGACAATAATGGCTATACAAAACTCCGATTAAAAAAATGCCTTGATTTTAATAACAAACTTGATAAGTACTGCCGTCAAACTTCGTAGATGATACCATCCGCATACGATCAGAAGAGAACTTAACTGACCGTCATAATTACCATACCAATGCAGTAATGTTTGTTTTTCTGTAAACGTTCCAACTGATAACAGTCCCTTTCCAATAAGAACTATTGAAGCTATGAGAAATTGAAATTTCTTGCTTTTTTCTTGCTTCTGTTACTATTTGTTACAATCCAGAGGGTACATATCCTCTATAACGACTGCTTCTTCAGATGTCTCTCCGACATCACTTTTATAGACACCAAGACACTGCATGTTTTATTAAACCAACAAACTAGTTTCGACTCCGATAGTGGAGTCTTTACTAAGCATTCATAAGCATTCTTAGCATTCTAACAATCTAAGATATGACGAGTGAGTTGCGTTCAGAGAATGAGTTAATAAAAAAATGGAAGAGAACTCTGACAACTATATAAAACTTCGATTAAAAAATATCCATTCCTGAAGGATGGAACTAGTGCTGTTATAAGTGCGTTTCAGTTAATGAAGATATTAATGGGAAGAGGAGACAATATCGATTATGAAGAATTAACTTGTATTTTCAATTTTTCGAGTACGACATAGTTTTTAATAAAAAAGGGCGTATATATTACATATATTATATATATGAGATATAACAAATCATTTTTTCACAAACAAATCAGTTTTTCTTATTCCAAACTAAAAAAACGAATAGAGTATTTTTGTGATCCGGGAATTAAATTGATTTTTTTTTAATAAAAAAATACTTTTTAATTAATATTATTCTTTTAATTTTCCTATTCAGTTCATTATATTATTGATGCGTATTTCTAAAATATTTTTTGACCGATTGTACCGCATTAACTATTTTCTATAGTTTAAAACAATGCAAAATTGTAGATTTGTAGCAGCTAAAGTAAGAGTTTGCACACAGCTCATAATTTATGGCTTACAAACTGATATGACAGTTCCCTCCGATAACTCCTGGAAGGTACACAGAGGAAGCCGGTACAATATAGTCACATCTATTTGCAATTGTTCGTACTTGCCAATGTTTGTATGTATTCAAGTTATTGTTTCATGTTATGCATAAGTAATTGGTATGCATATTTAAACAAATTTGTATAAAGATACATGCCGTCCCCCTTGCGATATGCAATTTAAGCATTTGCTCATGTTGTAGGTTTATGTACTTATGCATTTATGTTTGTTTAATTGTGTAGCAGTGTCATTTGTTTTAATTGTTTATCATTGTAATTTAATAATTTGTCAGCAGTGCAAGTGCTTGTTTGTCATTTTATTACAATAAATGAAATATGTTGACAGCATTTATAAGGAAAATGTTGCACAGTACAACAAAAATAAAAAAATTTGAATGCAGAGATGGGAGAAAAGTACATTGAGATATTAAATATGGGACTATCATTAACAAAAAGAAAAAATCTGTAAGAAATTCATATTTTCTGATATTAGGAATATAAAGTATTGTGGATGGTTGCTCATTGGATAATAAAAGAGACTTTTTGAAATAAATTCTAATATCGAAACACATTTAATTTACTTAACACATTTGTTACATACATATAATACATGAGGATAATTGCATATAATATATGAATTATATATGCAATAATATATATAATTCATTTATTTGAACTAATTAACTGAAATACAAAATATACTACATGATTCAAGAATATAAACAATTTATTTCTTAGCACAACTTATACGTGTATAAATCTTTATAGCATTTCCTACGCTCTCCATACTTATGAATATTCCGACCTTCCAAATGGGATTTAAGTCCTTTCGTATACCTGAAATGCTGAAATAGGACAGTGCCAATTCCTCCCATTTGTTGGCCCGTCTTGTCTAAACTAGTTCACTTACAATACTTAAAAACTGCATTCGGGCCCTACACACAACTCTAACCAAGAATTTATTGTTGTGGTCCATTGCCTGCCAATTAGTTTCAGGTTTGAAACTTCGACTGATGTAATTGGGCTTCACCTCATACCTAAATGGTCTAAAATAATATGGTGTTTTCAAATGAGTGCATTGCGACATACACTTCCAAGTTTTTGATAGCTCAAAACTAGATGAAATGGAGTTTGCTAACATTTATACTGCAATAAATTCATTCTAAAATCGTACCTCCGACCAACAGACTATTTTATTATTTTTTAGGCAGAATTTGCTGCTTTTTATCTCACAATTATATGACAATAATATCATAATGTAAAATCAGCTTTAAATATTTTCATTTTTAGTGACAGCTGAGTCGTCCTTTATCCATCACTAAGAGTTTTCGTCGGAATGTTATATATCTCTGAATAAGATGTTAGTAATTACTGAGATTTAATGTTTAACCCAAAAAAGGTTTTCGATCATAGAGATATTCCCGGTAACTGTAGGGCAGATGAGTAGGCGAGATGTGATCTCTTATTATATCAAACAATTAATGGAACTGGTGTTATACTAAGATGACTTATATGAAGATGAATTAATGTGCACTTATATATGAACTACACATATGATCCACATCCACATCCGATTAGAAAAAAACTCAGCTATCCGGCACAAATGCCATACTAATGTAAAAATATTTCTTTTCCAAGCAAGCTCACTGATAGAAAAATAAAGTCTTGCTCATCTGTTTTGTGACGGGTTGGTACAATCCAGACGGTACATATGGTACAGGTGACTGTATGACATTTTTTTTATGGACACCAAGGACATTGGGTCCCTGATTGCAATTAATTATACTGAAGTGATATATAAGAGAGTGGCTTGGAAGTATAAAGTAAATGAAGGTTCTTTAGTTCACAGAGCTAATTCACTTTGAATAATACAATGTAAGAAATTTTAAATGAATAAACTGATAGTATTATATAGTTTTAAAACACTTATTGTAGTACAGTTAATTATAGCAAGTACAGAAAATGCATATTGTTGTATTATATCCTACTTAATAATACTAAAATTACTACTACATATATAATTTTCCTTTTTTTCCAACAGTATTAAAACGTTTTCTTATATATGAGTATTGATAAAAATATTATTTTGAATGACAAATTAAAATTGTTGTTAATTACTTAGTCCTTGGTACTCATCACATAAATAGTCTTTTAGTCTATTTATTTTGGTATTTTCAATAATGAAATTGATTGAATGTCAATATTTATTTTGTTATTGAAGTTGTAGTCCGAATGACGGTATAATTAGTTTAATTCGATTAAACACAATAAAATCTCGATACATGAAAAAATAGTCATAAAATTTTATTATAATATATAATTTGTAATCATTTCAGTAAAGTATATGTAATTTCAAAAATTATACAGTTTTAGTGTACTTAAATGTGAAAAAGGACAATAAACAACAAATCCATTGAGGAATTTTACTGGTTCATATATCAGAAAAATATCTAAACTGCAAATAAAAATAGTTTTTCCACCACATTAAACTCATTAAAAATTTATGATATTACGACTGAAGACAATAAACAACTTAAGGAAAACGCATAAAAACCTCAAAACGGAAAAATTTCGGTAAGGAAAAATTGCTAAAGACTGAAGAAAAAGTACGAAATAACAATAATCATAACATAAAGCAAACTTAGTCAACGAGAAAAACGGAAACACTGGAAAAAAAACTTTGGAAGCACACACCCACTAAAGAAGACAGCAGCAATTGTTGGTTACTGGTAGTAGCAGAAGCAGTGACGTGGCTACTTTACACTCTTCAAGGGTGCAGTAGTACTACATGCTTCGATTTTTTTTTTAATCCAATGGAATTAGTCGGTATTCCTTTTTGGAGTTCAGCATGGTTGAAACTATGCTACTGTTAAGATGAGAGTAAATTTTTATGGCGAATGCTTCATACAGAGTTATTGAAGCCCCTAGTTATTGCTGTTTTATACTTATTCCGAAGTGCCCGTTTTGCTGATGTGAGATGTCATTTCTTTAAGGCAAGAAACTCGCAGAAAAAAACTCAAGTCCTTGTTTTTGGGAGAGCACAGTTTTGTTTTGTGAAAAAGTTAATAAAAATAATAAAAACTTTACTAAACTTCAAAATTCGCTTAACTTATTTTCCTTCTTGGTTTATTTATTTTTTAAGTTCTGCATGTGCAGAAGTTTTTCATAAAGAAAAACTAATACTTTAAATAATAAAATATAATGATGACAGTTCCATGAATTTCATCGCGTGAATAATAATTCAGAAATTGTAAAACGAATATTTTAAAAGGGGGCGAAAACTTCAATGACATGGGGAACTACTTATTCCAGAAAACCATTTTGTGGTCTTAATGTAAGCAATATGTAATATTTATTTCCACATTAGGTTTGCTTAATATTTCATTATGATATATATTTAGATGGAAAAGAAATTTATTTTATATATACCAGTAAAGTTAAGTTTATATATTAGAAATTCTTCTTCTTTGCTTGATATTTCATTATGATATATATTTAGATGAAGAAGAAATTAATTTTATATATACCAGTAAAGTTAAGTTTATATATTAGAAATTCTTCTTCTTTAACTGTAATCTATTGCTGAATGTTTGAAATCACTTTTATTATATTTACTTTTTTTTAAATATGGGAATAAATGATTGATAGTAAATATTTGATCAATATAACCTACTACAATATAATATCAATATAACCTTCTACTTTAAGATTAATAGAATCATATAATGGAATCATAATTAGAGAAACGCTCTAACAATTCGATACCTCTCTTGTAAAATTATTCATTCATTTTTCGCCTTAAAATATATCTCAGTTACGGCGATGAATTTGTCATCGGGCCGAAATCTGTTCCCCTGGAGTATTTTCATAAGGTCTGCGCACAGGTAGTAATCGCTAGAGGCTAAATCTGACAGATATGATGAGTGCGATTTGTCCATGACAGCACAATGTCTACGTGAAAGAGGACCATTTTCTTTTTTATATGAGTCCGCTTTTTCTTGATTACCTTCTTTAAATACACAAGCTGTATTACGTAGTGATCACTATTGATGGTCCGGTCTTTTTTAAGATAATCAATGAACAAAATTCTGTTGTATTTTCTTCGTTTTAAAGGAGGTTCACCAGTAACTGTCCTCACCTACTTAGCCGACTGCTGATTCGGCTCTAAGAAACAAAAAAGGTTGTGGATTAAGGTTTATTCATTGTTACTTATGCAAAAAGTTATCATTATTTCGCTTTAAGCCATAAGAATCATGGAAACCTTTTATTAGAATATGTTACCATATATCAAAAACCACATAATATATGTGGCAAATATATATATATATGACAACCCGAGCAACCACACAACAAAAGCAATATGGATAACGATAACAGCAATGCAGTATAATATAAAAAATTATATTAAATTTGTTAATACTCAGCCATGGGTATGCCGGGAGATCATATAAAATTAAGTTTTAGTGAACGAGAATTGTAAATTATCTGTATGTAAACTGAATTGTATTGCTAGTTTGCACCACTTTTATATTTTTATATATAAGAATTTTGTTTCCTACATCTTAATTTATATAATTTCCCGAAAACTATATACAACTGAAAGGTCTCCCAGCTAAAACTGGGAGCGATTATTTATTCATTTGGTAATATCAGAAGCCCTTTTAAGAAAGGCAACGACAAAATCTTATCATATACTATGTATATCAAAATAATATATATATATAAGAGACACACTATAATATAATTTAATAATAGCCTCCACACATGCTTCTAAACATTTCTGTAGTATTGTTTAATAATATTTAGTTATAAAATTGCTTAAGCCATACAAGAATTCCATTAAATTTAATATTGATGACTCAAAAATATGGCAGGAAGATAAAATAAAAACAATTCTTACCTTATGAGAATTGTAAATTCTAAATAGATTTCATAAAAAAATAATATATACATGTATTCTTTTGTGCAAATGATAATCAGCTTAAGGTTTAAGGTAATGAGAATAACTTTATCAATAATTTCTTTATTTTAATTTCTAATAGATTAAAATTTTGAGTGAAAATAATTAGAGTTATGTTAAATTTTATACATATTCATATCTGACCGTAACTGTGTTTGGACTCTGCACAAATTTTGTCTATGACAGTTTCTAATAAGCAATGAAATTTAAACTCACGTAATCCAACTTAAGGCATTTGAATTTTTTTTTAAAAATCTTACTGTTATATAATATTTATTTCATGTAGTGTTATTGAAAAATTACTTCATTAAATAAGGAAAAAATTAACATAATGGTAATATTCCTAGATATCTATTTAATGTTTTTTATTACACTCAGTTGAATTGCAGTGATGACAACAAATATAATCATGCCAACCCTATGACTACAAATATTATTAGACTGAAGCCAGGCTATGCAAAACACAATTTTGGCAGAGACCATAAATTATAGCTGTTTTTGCGCCTACTTCAACTCACCTATTCCTTGTCAATCTGTACCAGTCTATTAGCTCCACTACTATTTGCCTATTTACACGACTTCAGTGTCATGCGAACAATTTGCAGTAATATGTTGATTATCTAGAATGTTTCGTTTTAGTGCCGTTAAGACATATAAATATACAATTTAGAGTAATAAATTCATAATGCCAACTGTCAGCAGACTTCGTATTCCAAGAAATTTATGACATTATAATAAAATAAAAAACAAATTCTGGGACAACAACAACAATAGCAACAAACAAGTAACAAAAGTTAAATAAGAAGTGAAATTGTCAACTGCAAACTTTGCATGAAAAGATACAGAAATGAAGTAAGTATGAATGTATCTGAAATAAATTTCCTCAAAGAGCAGATACGTACGCTTACACTCAATATATTTATATAAAATAACTATAAATCATTTAATTTTTGAAATTAAAAATGTCACATCTTTACAGCATAAATATTAACTATTCGGAACAGTTTCTCAACACTGTTCCAAAATTATTTGAAGTACTTTAGACAGATAACAATGTCTTCTGAAAGTATCTATAAATATTATATTAAACAAACTACTTAATTAATATTGTAAATAAGTAAAAATGAAAGTCTTATTAATATTAAGACTTAATTTCGCAACAAAACAATTTTATTAGTACATCATTCTAAGCATTCCTAACAGTTGTTGCTTTCAGTTAGAATATACTTTCTGTGGCTGTATCCAACTATGTTAATATAAACATATGTGCATAGTACTAGAAAAATATTGCATGCTACCAAAAATTAAGACAAAATTTTTTTATTAATTTGAACTTCAAGAAATTTGGCAGAAAAAACTCTTAAAATACAAATGTCACGCAAAAAGTGCCTGACATTTCACAAAAGTAAAGGTTTGACATTGATAAAATGCAATACATTACCAAAGCAAATGAAATATATTATTTATTTTACTTAATATTTTTCAAAAAATAAGTAAAATAAAAAGTAAAAAAATTGTGAAACTAGTACAAAGAGAAAGTTACTATACTTATGTCGTCATCAACTGTGTTTATTACAGCCCGAATTTATACTATACTGTATCACGTATTATTCTGCATCCACTTCTGTACCTCGGTACTGCTTAGACCTTTCCTTTATTATCTTTTATATTGTATATCAATCTATATATAGTATTCCTCTGCTTTTGGTACCACAGGGTCGCCCTTTTAGTATTTTGTTAAGTACTTTTTCTTCTTTGGAGTATGGTATATGTATATTGTATCCATTTAAATAGAGAAATTTCATCAAAAGATATTACTATATCTGATTTGTTGAATATTTGGTCTATATCGTTTTGGTATCAAAAACGTCCTCCATTATTTGCTTAAACTGCACAGAGAATTCTCATTCGGAAACTTATAGTTTAGATATGTGCTTAACAAACACCGTCTATGTGTTAACGAAATAATATAGAACTGCTTTCTCAACGGATTTATACAACAGCATCTATAAATCTTCGGACAGCAGTTTGCCCACTAAACTATTTGTTTAAAACCTAAATGTACGCCTAGCGATCAAGATTGTCTTTTTAATTTTTTCATTTAATTATTTATACCAATATGTAAAAGAGTTACCTATCTTAATTTCATAGTCCCAAGATTTCTCATTTTATTATAATACCTAGGTTTTAACTGCATTTACTTTAAATCCAATATTTTTTGCAGCTTGCCCTGGACTGTCCTTTAAACTCTAAAACATACGCTAAACTAACAAGACTATCTTCGTAGTACAAGAGAGGCATCGAATTGTTGATCCGAACTACGAAAATGTCTTAATTAAATCTAAAAGACGGTGTATAGATAGACCTTATATCCGGTGGAGTGAGCATATCAAGTGAGCATGTACGAAACTGGTGAAGCCACGCAAGCAGCAGAGGTGACTGAAGAGTAGTGAGTATCTACTACACTTCATGTACAAATCTGCAAAAGGCATGCATGCAGTGCAGATGACTGGAGAAGAGCGCTGCGTCAGGTCGATACTAGATAACGGGGCGTTATGCCCTTTCAGATAAGTAAATTAACATTCTTGGATGCAATTATGGATTTTTTGGCTTATTAAAAATACAACTAGTGTTAAAAAATAAATATTTTTCTTAAATAGTTCAAATTTTCCTAGCTTCAAAATATTGATAATTACGTATTTCTAAAAATATGTGTATTACTGTTTTTTTTATATATTTATTTCCAAATCAATTGATAGATTTGAGAAAAATTTAAATACCTTTTCGACATTTTTCGAAATTATAATTAACTTTCTGCCCACATAATAATTTTCTTTTTATTCAATTCAAATAATTTTAAATATTTGTTAATTATACAGAAAACTTATTAAATATCGCGGTTAACGGATGTGTACATAGGTAGGTATAGTTTAGCTTATCTGAAAACGTTGCATAATCAGTAAAAAGAAGCTGAAAATTATTTGAAATTCAATTAGGCTTATCCAAGGTAACACCTGCGAAATTAATTAGAATTTGCTCATTATTAGCAAAAAGTCAAATCAGAAAGGAGAATCCGAAATGAGTAGAGCTCCGCACAAAAAAGGTAATACGTAATTAGCTCGAATAAACAAATTCATTAAAGACCAATGAATTTTTTGCTTGAAGCAACTTGAACCGGTGTTGATTTGCTACCTTAACTAACCTAGCCGTGCTTATTAGAGTCCACCGAATTTCAGCCGGTATAAGGCATACCCCGTAGTACGCCTGAATGCAAAAATAAATTTGTTTGTACACGAATAGCAGCAAACCCTTTTGAAAAGGTGAAAAGGAAGTGTGCTTTGCACATTTCGCTTATTTTCCTTTTTTGTTTGAGCTTTGGTCATCGGGGACACAAAGCTAACCGGTAAGATGTACGAAAAACGCCCAAGTACGGAAAAAACCGCTCCATTGAAATGCATGGAAATTATAACGGAAAAATAAACAAACTGAAAGAAAAAATCAAAGAAAACTTGATTTAAAAGAATTGGCAGGAATGAGCGATTTCCTATTTATTTGCTCGGCAGCCATTATACTGACCAAAATAATAACAAAAGAAATATACTTTAAAAAGAAAAATGTCGGAGAGAAAAACCACTAAATGCGATATATAGAAAAAAAAAACTTAGAGAAGATGGAAAAATGTATTTTTCTGCCCTTTACAAACATCTGTTGTAAGGGGATTTCTAACTATTTAACCTTAATAAAAATGAAATGGAAAATGGAAAATGTTTAAAATTTTCTTGCCATTGAATTTTGGACAAAAGCAAATGAAAGCTTAGCAACAACAATAAAAAACAGAAACAAACTGTAACAAGTCACTAGGAGAACATGTTTGCGAATAAAAAAATTAAATTAATTTCAATAAAAATAATTTTCCGGTTTTTCAATTTCATATCCGCCGAGTATACTTTTACTAGTTTCCGGTTTAATCACAGGGGAAAGTATTGTTGAGCGTTGAAAATAGAAAGTTTTGAAGTAACGTTTTTCCTTTTTCTTTTTTTGTTTGGATTTGTCCAAAAATTGTAAAGAAACTGTCAATAAAGTTTCTAGCCTTTTATACGAAGAGTGCAGACCAGAAGTTGAGTTCTTTGTGAAATCTTTGGAAGAATTATTAAGAATTTTATAAATTAAAGTTGATATTTGTAAATCTAAATAAAAAATGACTTATGAACTGTATTTTCTATGTACTCATTGTACTTGACAGAGAGCTTTGAATTTTGGGTGTTAACCGATTAAAGTGGTTGTTTGTTTAACTTAAAATCTTTTTATAATATCACAAGAACAGTTGAGAATATAACTCTTTCGCCTATACATTAGAATAAGTACGCGTATTTAAATCCCACAACTACTTTCATACTACATACATACGTAACAAAATTATGTTAAATGTATACAATTACAAGCTAACTATAATAAGTAATTCTTATTTAAAAGAGTTATCATTAAACTAGAAATAATAGAAAGGTACATGCTCTATAAATGTATTGTTTATATGTTATTGTTATGGGTAGAAGATACCTGAACGAAATACACCAAAGAAAAGAGTAGTGACGTCAAGAATAAAACAAAAGAAGTATAGTTTAGTTTTGATATGCTTTAGATCATCCTTACAATAGATATTTGCATTAGCCTAAATGGAGAGCGACTATCGACAGCTACGGCTACTCAAACCAGCCTTATTTCTTGTGACAACTTGAGAGTCTAAAATTTAGTATGACTTAAATTTTTATTAAATAAACTATAAATTATTAACTATGAGGCTATAAAATAAAATAAAAATAATAAATTAATATTTTATTTGTTTACAAATTGATCTCTTAAGACTCGTTCTTACTAGAGAAAATATTTGAGGCCTGACCCATTTGAGGTCTCTTCTATTTGCTATATTGTTGTGTGCAATATGATTAGCCAAGCTACCATTTACTTTCTTCTTCGATGCGAGTTCCGTTGAATTCTTTCTGAACATTACAAATCACTTCTGTCATAGATGAAAGCATGTATTTACACATAGAAGATGTAAGACTGTACTGTGAGGTCTTTTTTAGGCCTTGCATGGTTATTTTTCATATGTCCACCTGAACTGCTATTTTCTTTCCACTTCGGCACGGACCTCGCTCTATTCGAACATTTAGTTAATGACCCACTTCTGTCATAAATGTGAACATTTCTCGACCACCTCAACTACCATTTATCAACCACTACGGCGCGGATTTCGTTCAATTTAAACATTTATTTAAGGAATCACTTCTGTCATAAATGTAAATATTTTCCGATCGCCTGAATTGCAATTTGTCTTACACTTCGGCACGGATTCCGATAAATTCGTGCTTTTACTTAACCATTCTGTCATCATTCTAAATCACTTCTATCGTAGTTGTAAACATTTGCCAATCATCACTATAAAGTTCTGCAATATTGCACTTTTTGTTATGCATGATTCGAGACTCGAGATTATTTACTTATAAGAGTTGATAATTAAATGAAAAGTAGTTCTACAATATTTTCTACATTTTTTAATGCTAACATTGATCCAAAGAACTTCACATATATAATGGGTAGAGTGCTAAGATTATAGTGTTGACCAATTTTTAAGGAATTTTAACTTCTCAACTACTTCATGAAACTATTCATCTGGTACCGTAACTGTTCATATTGTCATTGCAACAAAATAACAATGGCTACTCTTGTCGCTCATTTCAAGGATAAAAACCAACTTTCAAGTTCATACTTCATTCAACAGACAGGATGCCAATTTTTGCCATTGAATGCACGTTCAGATAGAAATTCTTCGACGTGTAGCAAAGCAAGGAAACTAACAACTTCTTAAGAATTTTTCATTTATTGTATTGTTGGCATAGGAAAAATCGAGATGAAAAGATTAAATTCAGGGTCTGTTGAATATAATGAAAATATATGAAGCAAAACTTGCCTCCACCAAAATTTGTAGCTGTAATAGAAACGCATAAACTGTAAATGTTTTTCTGTTGTTGTTGTTGTTTTTGGTAGTGTATTGTTTGTATCTTGCGTTACTTGAAAAGAAGTTAAAAGTTTTTACAAGACGTCTATGTTGCCGTTTTTTATCACTCCTCCAACCCACCAACACAGCCAATACCCATAACAACACTAGCACATTACGTCGCTTAACAATGACAACACCAACGAAAACAAAATGGCGTTACACTTCATACAGCAAAAATCATTTCACGGCTGTCAAATTTTCTATTAAAAAAGCGTTGTTTTGTTTATTTTCAATGGTTTAACTGGCGAAGGATGAGCTTTAAATTGGAATATTGTTGCTTCAACTTGTTATTTACTTGTTTTTGTTGTTGTTGTCGTTGTTGGCGTCTGTGTTTTTCAACAATTGACGAGTCTCGCCGCGGATGTTGTTGATGTTTGACGGTGACGGTGACGGCGTTATTTCTATCCCAAAAGTGGTACATATTTTGACGATGTTGTTGTTGTATTTGTTGTTGTAGCTGTTGATGGTGATGTCTGTAATGAACACTTTATGGTAACGCAGCAACCAATAATTTTGACGTTAAGTGAAAACAAATTAAAAGAAATAAATTTGTAGTGGAAGACAGTGAAAATTTCAAAGTTTTTAGTTAACCAATTTTTTTTTTTTGTAATAGTGTGAAGGATTGAAAATGAATTAATTGTAATATTAAAGAAAAGTGCGAAAACAAAAATTTCAATTTCCAACTAAGTTATGAAAAATATTTAAATTAAATAGCAAAGATATTTGGGATGTTATTATCTAAGGACTATATAATGCAGACAGTCATATGACGAATGGTCACGGCAATTTTACGTACCTAACATAAGTACGTAGGGTACGTACAGTTATGACCAAAAGGCATGTAATAGAGAGAGAGTAATATCACAATTATAATGTGAAGTTTAGTTCAAGTAGTGGATAAAGAAACGTCAATCAAATGCTGTGCAAAAGAACATTTATACAATTTATATACAGGTTTTTACAGACAACAGTTTATAAAGATCGTCCAGTACCACACAATTAGTCTAATAATCTAATAGCTGATAGATAAAATCATTCAGCATACTTGGTTGATATTGTTATTCGACATAACGTAAACATTGAATAGTAGTAGTGCGCGGAAAAGATAAACTCCTACATACCATTGGCTTGGGAAATTAAAGAAATTTGCAGATTTAAGCACTTGGTGGTTTTAGTAGTAAATCTTTATACATCAACTATTGAAATAGTACCGAGAACCTTTAAATAGGCAATGCATACACTTAAACTCTCCGAAAAAATAATAATAATCACTATGTAGAAATGCAAAAGTAAGGGAAACCAATAGTAAATGAACACATTTGAATTCACCGAAGAAATAATAATCACTATGTAGAAATATGCAAAAATAAGGAAAACGAATAGTCATTGAATACATTTGAACTATCCAAAGAAATAATAATCACTATGTAGAAATATGCAAAAGTAAGGGAAACCACCAACGGTCTGTAGAGAGATTAACAATAATAGCACGTATAGAACATGGATTACACTTCAAAATAGCATGTACTATATATTATCTGATGCTTGCCATCCAAAATGATATGAGGCCTAACACTTGCACCAGCTGATATGTACACTTCTTATAATAACATTCATCATCAGTATTACTAATAATATATTCAGCTGTACTGAGTGCACTATATTAGTATTACCACCACTTTTTATAATAACAATAATAATTATTATTACTAACAATCTCTTCAGAGAGAAGGAAGAACAGAAGCAGAGAAACCTGTACGTAGTGCACTATGTTAGTGCTATCGCAATCATAATCGCTCATGTAAAATTAAGTAAACTTAAATTAAGAAGGAGCTGTGAAGTGCATAATAATATTCACTTTATTTTTTTTACATATTTTAATAACAAGTAAGAGATAATTTCCCTCTCATTAAACATTTCTAAACAAAATAAAGTACAATTTAAAATTTCTTAATTATAAAACAAATTAACTGCACCCAGTCTATTAATATTCTAGTTAAATTAATGCTCTAACATTATATAAAAAATTAAATATGTCACTGCCAACGTATAGATTTTTTTTTATTTCGAAGTTAGCATTGCGAAATTTCCTTTCAAAAATTCACATTCTAATATCAACCAAAATGTAGGTCAAGTTTACACATGAGTTTTCAAAGTGATTAAAAACTTTTCACAACTTTGTGCATAGAAGTGGTTGTACAGCATCCCGCTCTGCACTCTGAGATAATTTATCAGTCATCAGTGCTTTAGAGGAGACAAGCAGTAATCTGGTGCAATGTTGCCATCGGTATAATTCATACATTTACTTTATTTGGAGCAACATTATGAATACTTTTATGCACCAAAAGCTTGATGAATCTCAAAATGGGTTGAATGCAAGTAAATTAGGGTTAAAAAGGTAAATACAAAATCAGTTAAAAAAGTAGGTTCTTGTCAGATACGTAATTATGCAATTATGTGTATTTACGGAATACATTAATGTGCAAACAATTTTCAGAGAAGCACTTAGAAATTATTAGACTGAAAGTTGCTGAAATAAAAGATAGTATTTTAGAAATAGAAAAATGAATACTTCATATATATGGATATACTCGTAAATAAATACGTAATTATGTTACAAATTGTAATCAAATATAGTAGTAATTTGCAAATCAAAATTAATTGCTATAAAAATACATAACATTAAAACCACTAAAGTTGAAAGTCACAATACACTCTACTGATCACCAGGAGATTTAGTCTTTGAAACAATTTTACTACATACGGATAATTAACGATCATAGTCTCTTCTTTTCAAAGTTTCCTAACTTAAATCTGCTTTAATATCTTTACGCTTGTATATATTAAATGGTAAGAGTTTCAGAGTATATGCGATATATCAATATTGAAAATTAATTCGATTAAATAATTTTTTATTAGCTAGAAGCTTTAAATATTAGTCTAAATAATAAAGATACAACTTATTTGCCGCTATTTTATATAAGGATAATGTAGTACACATACAACGGAACTTAATTCAGCTTTTTTGTGGATTGCCAGGTTAAATTAATTAAAATTAAAAACTTTATAGCCAACATTGTATCCTATATAGTAAGTATCTGTTATAAATATCATGTACATGAATATTTACGATCTGATTAAAAGAAAACTCATTTTTAATAATGTTTTTGTACGGCATGAAACCTTAGACTTAATCTAAGTTAGAATATTACAGTCTATCTTTTGCTAGTTTTCATATAGATAAATTAGTAGTATAAATATAAGTAGAACTTATTAACATAAATAAAGTAGAACAATAACGTGGGTTAGGAGTTCATTTGGAGCGGCATTAGGAGTAGGTGCTGTGATTCGTGACAAAAAATTTTTTATTTCGTCTCTACATTTCCAATTCAATCTAATCTGAAGTAAAACTATGAACTTATTAAATTATTTTTTTGTAAGGTACTCAGAGGTACGATATATATTGGGTAATATTGAATAGTGCACAATAGACAAGTGGCTCGCTGTAAGCAGTTTTTTTTTAATTTTTTTTCAATGGGTATCTGTAGAAGACAGAAGGTGTCACTGTAATCTAACCCAAGTTAATACATAAACAGTACCGCTAATTGAAAATCTAGTTAAAACAGCAGAGTTAAGTTATACATTGTAATGAATTTTCTTATATGGCACTACAAAGTTTTCTTGAAATTTTTCGAAAACCACTTTAAAATAAAAAACATTAAAAAAAATTAAGTTTAACTAATTATACTTCCATCTTTTTATTATATTATAATAAACTTTAAATGACAAAGTATGAGAAAAAGTTGGAAACGGCAAAGAAAGACCACAAAAGACTGTAGCCCGTTATGCTTCGTCATTGCATCAACAATGTTCATCAAAATAAAGATACTTGCAGGTTGAAGTAATACAACAAATACAAAGGAAATGCAAATGCAAATGCAAATGAAACTTAAGGTAAGAATTTCTTCACAAGTTTACGGATTTCAACCAACAACAAAAACAATGAATAGAAAAAAATTTTGAATATATTAAAGAAACAAAGCAAGAATAAGAATAAGAAATTTCAGTATTATTTGTATTATTTGAAGATAAATGAAATCTTTTTGCTTGAAATGCGATAATAATGTGAAACAAGCATGAATGACAAGCGTACAAGCGTTTGTCTAAAATAAAAAGCTAAAATATGTAATAATAAAGCATGCACACCATCACACAAAGGAAGGAAAGCGAAACTCCCGGAAAGCGAGACTCTAGAAAAGGAAACAATACTGATGTTCCCAACAAATGCTGACTGACAGCGTGACAAACTGCAGAAAAATTGAGCTCCAACTGACTTTTGAAATTTATTTCGAAGATTTGGTGTTTATACTATATATAGTATATGACAATAATTATATAGCATTATGTAGTATATGTATACGAGCATCTACTAGTGAAAGTTAAAGGAAGTTAAAGTTTAAAGTAATTATTTTAGTAATTGAACGTGGAACTGAAATTAATTTATTTTTTAGTTATGTTTTTTTTTTAAAAAAATGAGTAAAAATTTCTTCTATATGAGCCTCATAAAATTTGGTTATACCATTTGTGGTCGCTATTATACCAAAACTTGTTACAACTTTATGATCCCTGAATGCTGCAATGTCAAGAGGAAGAATTGCATTTTGTGGTCGACGCCATATGACGTACATTTTGTCCCTAAAAATTTATGAGCTAATGATGTTTACACAATTTCATACTTTAGCAAATGTTAAGGCAGATGGTATTGTTTTATAAAAATAAATTATTTTCAATGTCAATAATGAAACAACATATAGATAAATTGTTTGTGCAGGAGCCATATGCATGTATAGTCCTTATATAGACACAGCATATATATCCTTTTAACCACATTTAAAATGAAGGCCTGATACTTGCTATGCTTTAGTTTTAAAATTTTTCAACACTGCGTCATTTAAGGCAAACAGACATTTAAGCTTATAGTTAAAGCAAATTTAACCATTAATTTAATATTTAATATAATATTAAACTGTTAAGTATTTATACTTAAAGAGTTCATTTGAATCTCATAAATTGAAATGATTATAAATTAATTAATGAATATTACACTTCAAGAGTTAATGTTCATTAACTGCTCAACCTCTTGATGTTGTTGCTGTTGTATATTTATTTGTTGTTTTTAAACTCTCTTGCAACCTTTTGACAATAAGAAGCAAGAAAAAAGTAAAAGGCTTCATACATATTTACTCAAAAATAGTGGTTTTTTTCTTTGTGCTAATTCTTACCACACAGTAAAATTATTGTATTATCTTATGTTAGAAGTATTATCGTATTATGCTTTAGCTGCCCTGTGTTTTTCGTTTCTTTCACTCAAATTTCTGATTGCAGCTTTAACTAATATATTTGGGATTTTTTAAAAGTACCCACCATTGAATTTTTATTCCCCACATTTTAGACACAAACAATTCAACTTGTTTAAAACGTAAAATATTATTAAATTGTTTAAAAATCAATAAAAATCAAAAAAATTGTATTTGTTATTTATACAATAAGATATGACAATTTAAAATATTATCAATTCTTGAAATAAATTTAAATTATTTATCACAATATATTGAAAATATAACTGAGAAAAGTAATGTGTTCACTCGCCTTGTATTGCAAGCATTTGTTAATTCTCTGTCGCAGCGCTGCTTTAAATTATATTGAATGGGCATGAGCATGAGCAGAATTATTATTTTATTAATTTTTTAGTAAGAAATATTTTATATTTTATGTAAATGTATCAAATCTTAAACATAAGTAGTTATGAAGTTTCAATTTTAAGAAAATATTAATAATAAGCAGTTTTGATTACTTCTTTTTATTACCTTTATTACGAGTATTTGGTAGTATTTAGTTGAAATCATTGAATTCAACTCTAAAAGCTATTTACTTAATTTGAAAGTCACCACACTTTATTTATTACTACACTTGTTTATAATTGTTATATATATGTATGTTTTAATTAAATTGGTTGTCACGACTATACAGAAATACAGCTATTTTTTTAATTACCAATCATTAAAATTATTATTATAAATTTTTTCAAGAAAAATCCATAATTTCATTAAAAAATAAATACAAGATATGTGTTAAAAAGCTTTTGTTAAACAATCTGTTTCATTATGTTGTATTCCTTTTTTGCAACATAATATCAAATTGTTTTAATATTATTAAATTATTAAATTAAATGAAAATTTAATTTTTAATATTATATTATTTATATACTATTTTCACTTTAAGTACACACAATAGCAGAACACTTTCTATTTTATTTTGTGTTTATTATTTTAATTATTTTTACTACACCTATATGTTTAAGAAAATATTTAGTTTACATGTAAATATAACAAAATTTAACTAAAAATAAAATTTACTCAAATAATATTTATTTATAATATATTTGTATATTTAAAATGTATCAATATTTCATGTAAAAACTTTTAATATTAAAAAATATAAAAAATATATATTAGAAATGTATTATATTTTATTAAAATATATGAATGTAAAATAAATAAAAAACCTGAACTCCAAATATTAAATATTAAAAAAATCTGCATGCATTAACTCACCTTGTATTGCAACGGTAGATAATCCAACACACAAAGCCTCTGTTACTGCGCTGCGTTACGTCGCTGCATTCATATTAGTTGGCAGTCTCACATGAGACTGCCAACTAATACAATAACCACACTATTGAAATACTACATTTTACCAAATAATAACACACTATTTATATAATAATACATTTTATTAAGATTTTAGAAATTAAAATACTTTTATTTTACACTAACGATTTTAAAACAAACACTTAAAAAATTTGTTATCACTTTTTTCACTATTTTGCCCCTGAAAATTTAAACATGGCGCATCACTTTTTATTTTAATTACACTTAAGAATATTATATACTATTTCATTATTATTTGATAATTAAACTATATAAATTTAATACTAAATGCACTTTTATTTAAATATTAATTAAACAAAACCGTTTAGATTAAGATTAACATTAAAATAGTAATATTAAAATTATTTTCGCAATTATTCCCGTTAAAGTTAATCGCACCACGTGGCATATTCTCTTCGACTGACTTCATGCAAGTGCCTATGCACTGATTAACTTACTTTTTTCCCCTTAAAAAGATCATCTCGTTGGCATGATCATTACTCACCTCAAAGATATGATTATTATTTTTGCTTGCAATAATTTGAACCATTTTTGCTGTATCAAATAGATGACGTATGGTATTAACAGATGCAGTGTAAGTGGGTTGAAAAAATATTGTACAGAAGATGTTAATGACATTAGAATAACAAAGTTTTAACAGTGTTTCTTAAGCAAAATGTATTTGACTTATTTATGCTATTTAACATATATTTTTGTTTTAACATTGCACATTTTTAAATGTTTTAACTAAAATTCGTCAGTTCAGCCGTGTTTAAATTTTATTTTAAATGAAATTTAAAATAAATTAAATGAAATTTAAAATAATAAGTAACTGTAAGTATATATGTGTTGTATATATAAAAAACATATTTTTTTTATTTCCTTAAAATCGTCTAATGCAAGTGGTCTTAATCAGACTAGACTGCAGATGACTCTACACAAATGAGTTCAAAACTTTAACGATGGTAAAAAAGAGGTTATATTCAGTGTATGATTGGGTTGATATGAAAGGGAATTGTCTGTTATAAGCTGCTTAAGATAGATTAATTCGGTCCTCTATTGCTCACAACTCAATCGCTTGAATGCAACAATCACTGAAAAGTAATCAAAATTGTTCAGTTAAGGACAGTGATTGATCCGATATAGCAATACAAGCCCATAGATATTCTTGATGACTTGAAACAAATAGACGAAACTAAACAATATTATAACAAAAATTACTTTACCAATGATAAATCACATGATCTGAAGGCAATCCCATAACTCGATTTTTCGAAACAATATCGTCGTCAAACCGTTGCCTCACTAACTTAATAAAAAATTCATTCAGAGCATATGCACTTAAGCATGGAAAAATAAATTTATGGAAACATTCCGATCACTTTATTTTGAAATAACCAAATTGTGTATTTTTCAAAGTAAACCAATAGCAGATGAATCGCTTCCTGTTCATCTTTACTCCAAATATGTCATATTTCCTTAAGCAAACTATAGATTTGGGACGTTATAGAATTTAGAGCTTAAAACAATGCTTTCTGATTACTGGGTTAAGATGAAATGCGTGATAGCTGGATATGAACTTGAGTCTATGCACACAACTGATATTCAAGTTACTGCTCTGGAGACACCGTTTTGATGTTTACAACATCAAAGCTACACGCTTTGAAAGCTATTTCGAACACAAACATTCCGGGACCAGAGAATTTTAAAGGCGATAAAAAAGATTTAGAAAAATAAATGAGGATTTTAAAATTCGCAATGAATTGCACCTAATTATTTTATCATAGTGTTCCAATTAATCTGACTTGATGAAAATAATAAAAAACGTTAATGTATTGTAAAACACAACTAATCGCAATCTAATACTTTGTAAGATTAGCCGATAATGGATTTAAAAAAACCATATTTTTATCTTATTAATAAGCTGTTAACATAGTACTAAGTTCTTCTCTGCATATATTCTATTTTATTTACTATAAGGTACTAAGTTGCGAAAAATATTCTATTTTAATATTATTAATATTATTATTGAAAAGAAGGGATAGTGCAATGCGACCTATGAGATCTATTGTGCCCTTAGTGGGATTAGAGTGTTTCTTTAAGTTCGATTCCTTTAATGAAAGACAGTATAGAGCCTATCTTTTCTAGTCTGGGAAGTTTATGATCCGTGAAATAAACTCCTAAGTGTTTCTTCTGCTTGTGTAACAGTGCCGAGCACTCCCCAAGCACATGGTATGCAGTCTCTCTCTCTTCTCTACAATATCTGCAGTCTGGGTTGGATTAACTTCCTAACAATTCTAAACTCCTAACCTATTCAATCCTTAGTGACCGGTCAATAATTCCTCAATAATTCTTAAGTTATTTTTTGATTGTGCTATGCAATCTTTGAAGCGTTCTAGGTTGTAGATCCCTAATATCATTTTAGATTGTGATAGCCTTGGTAACTTTTTGCTAAGGAGTTCTCTTTCTTTTTCTCGGCATCAATCATAAGAATAGATAGAGTTCCTTTGAATGGATAGAGAGCACAGATAGGTTCTGGGTTTATCATTCTTTTTGCAAGTTTGTCATTGCTTTGGATGCCAGCATGTACCGGAATCCATATTAGGTGCACCTGATTGTTCCAGCTGAGTATATATATATATATATGGTGGGACGTTGGGACAGCGCACTGTCCAACAAGTGGCCCCACTGAAGTGAAGGATCAGTCGAAGTAGACCACGAAACGACTTGGGTCCTTTTTCGTCCTTCGATTCTCGGATGTTGTTATTGAGTTAAAGCTGGAGTGTCCAGCTGAGTATGTTCAGTTTAACAATGCACTCCCATACCAGTTTAGATGTTACCTGGTAGGATATAAGCGCCGCCTGGCTATCAGTCAATAATGCAATTCTACAGTTCGGATAGTTACGTTCAAGGTTGAAACTAGTGCATCTACCTATCGCGTGTATTTCCGCGTGAAAGATGGTTACATTATTTCCCAGTGCTTCCCAGTATCTTTTGCCTGGTCAAGATACAATAAATACAATTTAAAATGAACTTAATAAATAAATTACAAATATCGTGTTTTGATTTAAAAGACTGTAAATGATTTTTTTAGTTTTGTTTTAATTTATTTTAGTTTTAATCTTGGAGTCGTTAATTCGAAATTGTTTAAATGCGGTTATTTTTGTTTTTTAAATATATTAACTTTTAAATAAGTTCGTGTCAAATGTCTTTGAACTTTTAAAAACAAAATATTGTATTATAATAACTGTGCTATTTACTAAGAGAACTGTGAGAATAAGTGTTATAAATTCATATTACTGTAATTAACATTTTAACAGGCAAAGCAAATAAAATAATTAACGCAAAATAAAATGGAAGGTGTCCTGCTATTTTGTGTACCTTATGAGTAAATAATATATATTTAATAATTTAATGATATGTTGCAAATAAATGTATTAAAAAACAAAATATTTAACAAAGGTTTTATAATACATACATTTTTAGTTGTTTAATGAAATTATAGATTTTTCACGTAGAAATTATTAATTAAAATTCTAGCTCTTTAGTTAGTATTAAGCTTCACTGTACTTCTGTATATTCGTGACAACCAATTTAATTAAAGGATACATATATGTAAACAAGTGTATGAAGGTATATCAACATTAGTGGATAGTACGTGAGTATAAATTGCACATAACACTTTTTGCTCATTTGTCGTTCGTGTTTGGGAACTTTTCTTAACTGTTCGAGGCCAGCAAAAGGCGACAATGAGTACAATTTTCACATTGTATATCAATGCGGCGAACACAGATCCTGCATATACGAACTGACCAAAATGTATGTTATGTTGCGAACACACATCTCCATTGAAGGAGAATTAAAAACGAAAAATGAAACAAAAAATAAAAAATAAAAAATAAAAAAATTACAAAAGGACAAACAATGGCGATACTAGGAACAAAAATGTTAACGAAAGCACGACTTTAATTATTGCCACCAGACACGAATGCTACCGTGAATGTTAAAATATTTCATGAACTGATTGTGAGTTCATGTTCAGTCTACTCTGTTCGAATAGTCGAAGCAGTCAAAAATGCTTTTGGCTTTTTATATGAAACATATTTTCCCCATAAAAACATCGGAAATACAAGTTAAAACATTTTCGGATCAGCGCATTGACCCAAGCATGAATGCAGATTGCCTTTGGTACGTTTGATGTTGATTTACATGACAGCACTGATGTTTATGTTAGCTGACAACGTACAAATGCACTGGAGTGTTAATTTTTAGTGCAGCTCGAAGCTCATATAACAAAAATAATATTTATTTTAATTTATTTATTCAATTTGTATGAAAAGAACGTTCGCGAAAATAATATCATAATTTCAACTTTACAACCTTACAGCTACTTTCCTTAAGATTTTATAGCAGAAATAATAACGCTCATACGTCACGTTGCACCGAATAGTGATGAACAAAAAAGTTCTTTTAAAAATAAATGACTTTTCAATTTATTGGTAGAAGAATTTATGGTAGAATTTAATAATTATAATATATTAATTATAATTGTTTACAATTACATCTTAGTATTTATATTCCTGTAATAAGAATATAGCATTTTAGATTGTGATATAATTGGTAGCCTTTTCCAATAGAGTTGTCTTTCTTTTTCCTCATAGGAATGGATAGAGTTCCTTTGAATAAATATAGAGCACAGAAAGGTTCTGGGCTTATTATTCTTGAGACCGCGCCTCTTTTGGAAAGTTTTCCGCCGTTTCATTGCCTTGGATGCCAGGATGTCCCGGAATCCATATTAGATGCACCTGATTGTTCTAGCCAAGTATGTTTAGCTTGTCAATGCACTCCAATACCAGTTTAGATGTTACCTGGTAGGTTATGAATGTCATTATAATATAACTGCCTGGCTGTCTGTCAGTACTGCAATTATATTATATATATTATATATTTGTTTTATGCATATAAACTTAATTAGACTTCATCTTTAGATTTTAATCTATAACCACAAATTTCCAAAACATTCTAATGTCTATACGGATTTGAATAACAGAATTACTCAGTAGTGAGTTAAAGCCAATAATAATCATTAAAGGAAATAATATTAGGATGATTTTAATATTTTTTATGGACTTACATATATATTATGTTATGTATGTAATTTATATTTTATTGTATATTTTATAATATTATATTTTATATTTAAAAGTTAATCATTTTAATAAATTTTTTAGCAAGTTATGGAGTCAGTTAGGTTTGACTTTAAGGCAGGGAGTCTCAGCACCAATGTTTGTATTCAAAAAAAAAGAACTGGTGATTGCTCTCCATAAGAATTTTAACAGTGAAACTACACAGCACTAAAAAGAGCCCAATAAGAATCATTATAGCAAGTAATATTAGGATTACTTTAATGGTTATCATAAACTTACATATATTTTATATTATAAGTCTTCTATGATAAAATGATTAAATTTTCCAGTAAGTTAGCAGAAACGACAAACCTTGGGTTTGGTCCATGGAATCTCTTATTTGCTGTAACAATACTGAATCATTTTCGAGGGCAAACGCGTTCCAAAATTGATATCTACACAGGAAGTTAGAATACTTTATAAAATTGACAATGAAGAAAGAAATCTCCCGATTGTAGTACTAATATCGACTTTTCTTATGAGTGTAATTAATCTCTGTATGAAGTCAACTACACAGGGAAAGACAATGTTTTCTTAGATTGATGTCTAAATACACTTTTTACAGCTCCCTTAAAATTTTTCTATGAAATATAAGCTATTTCTATTTTTGTTTCTATTTATAATTGTAATTTTATTATGTTAATTGCTTCGCACAGCATATTTACTTCACCTATTTCCGCCAATTAACCAAAATGACAAATATGGCTACACAGCAGTAAAGCAAAAACAATTATTTCTTCTATTTTTATTTTTATGTAATTTTTTTATTTGTCTGTTTTACGACAATCCAAACGAAAGTCAAGGAAAGCAACAGCAATTTTAATCATTTAATTGTTTTATTCATTTATTGTACCTTTTATGACTTAATTACTTAATGCGATTATTAGTTAAATTAACTATAACGAATTTTATTAACGTTTTTCAGGTCATAAAGAAATTATTCTGTACACACCAACAAAAATTATGTATAATAAAGAAGAAAAGAAGTTAATTAGTTGGTGAAAAAGTTATAAAGGAAAAGGAAATATCGAGAGTAAAATGATATCTGCTATAGTCTAAGGACAAGTGACTATGTATTGGTGTATGGTATAATGTCAACATTTCTTTCATTTATATATCTTCCAATAGACCATATAAATTTCTAACTATTTTTTTAAATAAAAAATTAATTTCAATAAGACGTAAGTGTACCACTATATGCGCCTTTAAACCAAGAGGTTCTGAAAATGACCAGTTTCTAAAATATTTGTAAAAGGGATTGGATTTTTTTTATCCTTAAAGCCATTTGAAGATTTTATTATTATTTTGTTATTATAATTTTTTTTTTATTTATTAAATGATATAAAAGTATCGACATCTAACAATTGTTGGAACAAAACCGACACGCACACTATC
The DNA here is from genome assembly GCF_002237135.1 of Teleopsis dalmanni. NCBI lineage: Eukaryota > Metazoa > Arthropoda > Insecta > Diptera > Diopsidae > Teleopsis > Teleopsis dalmanni. Next base: position 38,624,557 of record NC_051847.1, read on the forward strand.
AGGGAACCGTAGAATTACTAAACTTTAACCATATGAGAGTTTTGAATTCTTCAGAAAATGCAGCCATTGAAAAGACACTCGTTACCTAGATACCATATAGATTACCGCAAACATATTTGATTGAACGGGTTACCATAAAAGAAACGCTACTAAAACACAACACAATCGAAATACTTTTCAAGCAAATCATTACGAATCATAAAAAATTGATTAAATACAATAATATCCAATACAAAAGAAGACGATCTAAGATCAGTAACCCTCCACAAGGGACTTCAAAGGACTCAATAAGTGGTTCGAAAATGTTGTGAAAGATTTATGTATACAAGTTCATCTCAGTTCATCAGCAGCTATTAAAGTCCCACAAAAATTCTTGAAAATCCTACAGTTATCTATATATAATAACACAGCACGAAGAACACTATAATAAATATAGCACAAAAGGAAGAAAAATATCAAAACAATTAATACAATCATATGAATATATTATTCTAAATCTTTTGAGCATGCCACAATCAAAGCACAAATAGATCCTCACATGTAGGCTATATCAACAATCCTAAGGTTCCATTTAGGCCCATTATATTACCCTACATAAAACTCAGAGAGATCTTCATAACTATCTGAATATTTTTCTGTGTCCAATGTTTATTGAAACATTTCTATAATATTATTCTGAACAGAATAAGATCCGCATAGGTTAGATTACACCAACGATCCTAAGGTTCCATTTAGACCTATTAGGCCATTGTATTACCGAGACAGATTAGAGATCAGAGAGGTCTTCATAACTATCTGAATATTTTTCTTATTGAATCATTTTTTAAATTAGACATTTCATTTTAGACATCCATTGTATTACCGAGACAAATTACAGATCAGTGAGATCTTCATAACCATCTGAATATTTTTCTTATTGAATCATTTTTTTATATTAGACATTCCAGGCACAAAATACTGATAAATCCATTTAGGCCTATTGACCCATTGTATTACCGAGACAGATTGGCGATCAGAGAGATCTTCATAACCATCTGAATATTTTTCTTATTGAATCATTTTTTTATATTAGACATTCCAGCCACAAAATACTGATAAATCCACTTAGGCCTATTGACCCATTGTATTACCGAGACTGATTAGAGATCAGAGAGATCTTCATAATCATCTGAATCTTTTTCTTATTGGATCTTTTTTTTAAATTAGACATTCCAGCCATAAAATAGTGATATATAAATCACATAATTAATGAGTCAATGAAGTGCCACAATTTTTTACAGAAATTCTTCTTATTTGTTAGTATATATGTACACTAACACATATATAAGTAATTAAATTGTTATCTTAGAATATAAAATAATAAAATAATACACAAAACTTATTTATGTGATAATAAAAGTATGTCAATAATCTAGAAAATTCATATTTGTAAGCACAAACTCCATTTCCTATCTTATGAAAATATTTTAAAAAATTTATTTAGATTTGGAAATTATGGCATTAATATTTTAAAAAATTTTCTTACTGATAAAGCGCCTAAAATCATGCAACAATTTTGAAACAAACTAATTACTGAACTTACTTTTTCCTCAAGAAATTATTTCAAAGCCCATTTCTATTGCTAATTTTACTAGTTCAGCAAAGCAACAGAAACAAGAAAACACATGCAAAAAGTACATCGGGAAAGTAAAAGAGCAAAGAGAAAATATTTTGACATTTATCAAAACGAAAAATTATGTGTTGAAAGGCGATATTCAACGCCACTACAGAGCTGAACTACATACTCAAGTGGAATGGCTAAAATAGCTGAAGTGGCTAAAATGCCTGAAATGGCAACAAAAGCTAAGCCGAATTCATTTACGGCGACACATTCATGAGTATACCAAAATGGCAGATAAGTTAAATAAGTACGTCCGCCTTATTAAATTATGGCAACTGTTGAAACCTCAATGTACATATAGTCGTATATACCTCAAACCTAGTAAATATTTTTGCACCTCTACTTGGGCACAAATAATTTCGGTGTGCTAATCAGCTAATCAGTAACTCAGTAACTCAGTCAGGAGAAAAAAACACACTTGGCCCTTGGTTCGGGAAACTAAAGTCCACAACAATGTCAACGAGGTCATTTAATTTTATTTCATATTTGTGATGAAGTGCCCAACGTCGGGATACGGACATTTCATGTTTGCCATCAAACTGAGCAAATGACTGACATATCGTGCCACAACGTAATTGTAACGTGTCGCCTTGCCAAAGAAATGAATTACCTACTAAGTACGTTTCGTTTTATTTTGTGTTTAAATATATATCGCAGATATTAAAATTATTATTATTATGATTTTGCATTTCACTTTCGAATGAAATAAAATTACATAAAACGCAACTGTCAGCAAAAGTAATGAATTTCAATTATTTTAGAGCATGATACGCTTGTGCTACTTTTTCCGCTGAGTGTGGTTATTACAATATTGAAGGAACTACTATACGAGTATATATATTACTTAGTAAATAATATAAGATGAAACCATGATATAAGAAATTTTAAAATTGAAACGATTCGCTTTAAGTGTGTCATAAAAAATGCCACTCAAAAAAAAGGATGTACCTTCTATATTCCAGAAACTTATATCTCGAAATATAATAGTTAAGTTATTAATTCAACTTAATTCTTATAGGATTTCTTTTTTTACAGTAGGTGGAATGCACAGTGTGAGACTACAACCCACTAAAAGCACTTCTTAGGAAAATGGAGAAGATTTCCACAGCAATGTAGAAACTGCATTCCAGTAATTATTGAAGAGAGATGAGAATAGATAGACCTAATATCTAGTCAACTTTGTCATCTAAGCCAGTACAAAATGGCTACTCACTTTACTTATACATAAATTATAGCAGGACATACTACACCTAATGTCATACGATATCCATAGATATCCATAAAAATGCATTTCACTGTTTAATTTTAGGCTCCTATTTATGAACTGTTTAGGAGCACACAAGAATTCGCCATGCCGACAACGAATAACATGCAAACTAATCGCATAAATTAAAAAATTAACAAGACTTTCAGACCTAGATTAATTATGAAAAGAACAAAACTCGTTTTGGTTTTCTGTGAACCTGCGGCTCAAAAGCTTACTAATGCTATTAATTTAAAGCTTTAATGTTAGTACACCTCAAAGAACAGACTGTGTATTAGTTGCCACTAAAAAAAAGATATAGAATCCATAAAGCACTTTCTATATCAATGCCAAACACTGTAGACAATGCAGCTCTAACGTCTAGAAGTCCATTTCTTCACTGGCTGATTTATATAAGAGAAAAACGAAGGATTTTCAGCAAAGCTGTAGCTCACAAGCTTATTGATGCTTTTGTAGCAAAGCTCAAACATTGGTGCACTCCAAAATCCAGACTTTGGAGGAGTTCGAGGAATCCGTTAACCAAATTGATGTCCCTGTCTAAAATTACAAGCAAAATTGCTTCAATGTCTAGTAGAGCATTTTTTTGACCTGGCAGAGCTAAGAAAGCATGCTTATTAAATATCTTTAACTTTATCTTGAAAACCCAATAAATTAAAAAGGACGATATTGAAAAAAATAGAGAAGATAACTCACCTTATCCTAACAACCTTATAGTTGACTAGTTGGTCATAAGAATGACCTATAATTACGTCGAAGTTCGCATCAATCTGCTTTAAACCTAACCTCACTTAATTTTTAGGATGTTAATTCTGGTATTATTTCAGAGCTTTATTGTAAGCATAGTTTCAACTAAATTATTCTGCAGATACTTAAAAACGTCTTACTGTAGAATATTGTGATAACTTTAAAGGTAAGAGACCCCAGAGCGTTAGAGATTAAAGAAAAATATTATATATTTTTATGGAAGAATTTTTTCGACGGGTTGTGGAACTACTAATCAGTAAGTATAATAAAAATGTTGAATTATGAAAACTCACCAAGATAGATCTAGTCTTATCTGTCATTGTTTCTTACATGGAATAAAAGTTCAAAATAGCCAAAAAATGCTGATTTTAAAAAGCTGAAGAAAATCTGCTAATCAGCCAAATCAACCAACTACATAGTATTACTTTTATGTTAATTTAAGGAACTCTATGAATCTGATCAATTCATCATAGTCTTTTTCGTACTTGTTCAACTGAAATCACTTTCAATAAATCTAATAGAAATGATTTAGTTTTCATTTCCAAGTGATTCAATGAGAAATAAACTGACTTGCTAAATACACATGACAACCTTTAGCTATTAGCGCTCCAAAAGACTGACAAGACCGATTCAAAATAAATTCTTACATTTTCCCTGTGACTTCATTAAAAAATAAACTATTTTTTTTAGAATATTTTTGACTTTCCGTGCTGTCTCCTGTGGGGTAAGCTGACATTTGCAATTTTGAAGCAACGAAATCGTTTTTGTCTGTCATCTTCGCGGTGTAATGAAATGGATAAAGATACAAATCTTTAGTTGTCATGCAAACGTCACAATTTTTACAAATTTTTAATAATATTAATTTTAAGCAATGACTTTTTGTGCTCAAAAATTGAATAAAAATGACACCATACGCGTTTTATATACAAAATTTATATCAAGGCTAGGTTCATTTTTAAATATATAATTAACTATAACTGAATGTAAAAAAATACACTTATACATATACAATATATATGTCGATATAATTTTAATTTAATAAGTTTTGTTATCATATATAAATTATTGAAAAATAAAACTTTTTATTTCGTCTCTTATCCAAACAATCTCGTGGTCTTTGTGTAATCGATTGTACATCAGATACCAAGTGGCAACTGTAAACTTTCGCAAAGTGATTGACTTAAATCCACAGTTGAATTGTCCAGATCGGTTTAAGAATGGCCTTGTAAAGTCTTACTTTGTCCCCTAAGCTGAATTGAGAATTTCGTTGAAGTAACCATTATGTACATTTTTTTTAATAGCACCTATTTCAACTTTAGGTGAAACAGTTATTGTGACATAGTGATTAACGAATTTTAATAAAATGGTGCTGTTACCTGTCACTATATTTATCTTCATTAAAAGTAGCATTCATTCGATGCCGTGTTCTTAATCAAAAAAATATTCATCCAGCTTTCTTTACAATACTATAACTTTTAGAGAAAGTTGTTATTGTATTTACCTGCAGTTACTGGTACACTTAGCATATATCTTCTGCTCAAAAAGTATTCGGATTTTGCAAATAAAACACACAAATTTAAATTTTATTCCAAATTTATTTTATCTCCTTCAAAATATGCTCCTTTTGAAGCGATACACATATGCCAACGCTTAACCCAATCTTCCATACACTTTTCGTAGGCCCGTGCGGGTATGGCTTTTAGTTCCTTCGGCGATTTCTCTTTTACCGATACAATCGACTCAAAACGCTTACTACGAAGGGGCAATTTGAGTTTCGGGAACAGGAAAAAGTCGCACGGATCCAGATTTGGCGAATATGGTGCCTGAGCGATGACAGTAGTGCCATGTTTCCATAATAAAAATCGTTAAATGCACTTAAGGTAGTCTCACATTAACAGCTGCTGTAAAGAAACCAATTGACAGATGGCGCTCAAATTTGTACCATATTGACATATGAGGTGTATCAACATAACAAAAAAAAATTTTTTGAAAAAGGTCTCTTACTTAACAAACAATAAAATCCGGATACTTTTTGAGCAGAAGGTAGTGTTTGTCCAGAGAAGTGTGGATATATAAATTTTTAACAATTATAATTGTTTTCGTTCAAATTCGTTACTGTTGAAGGGTCAGATTATGAACTAAGCATACTTAAATTAATAATAGCTGAAATATAAGCAATAATTGTTAAGTTATGTAAAGAATCAACGTGTATTCACAGTAATTTCATTTAAATTTCGATTATATTTGCTTAAAATACAAATACCTCTCAATTCGAAAATTAGAATTTCTTTTGTAAATACTTTCCAATATCTCTACAAAGCATTTAATTACATCCTATTTCGTCCTAATTACCTATTAAATATCCAATCAGAACTAAAACATAACAAAAGCTAATTGCTTTCTAAACAAACGTTACACATCATTCTGCAGAGAATACCAAAATCTGTGATATTTTCAGTATTCAGTATTAATCAAATCGATTGCATTTCGAACTGATTATTTATTTACTTCAAAATCGAAAAGTAATCCAAAAAAATAGTTTAGAATTTTCTTATATATTTTTAATTTTTTCCATCTAAAAACTAAAACCGTATTTTCTTTTTCACAAAACGTTCTTTCAATTACTAACAAACAAATTTGGGTAAATCAGGTTCAAAATAGTAAATAGAGCTCACACTCCACACAAGCCAGCGCACCAGCACTTGAGCAGCTCCAATGCATTTACTGCCTCATTTATCGCCCAATACCACCATAAAATCCTTTCAACTGGACTGACTTACAATGGACGTATATGCTGTCATTTGCGCCGAACCGAAATTGCATAAAAATTCCGAATACGTAGAGGTATCAATGGCAGAAGCCAAGAGCATAAAACAAATGGAAATATCCGTAAATAAAAAGCTCAAACCTTTTTCAAATTATGGGAATTATATTTGTGCATAGGAAAAATGTTAATAAATTTCGTGCTCAATTTTGCAAAAGTGTAAAAAATCAACCGCATTATTCTAGCCTATGGGAATTGTTCGAGCAACACATTCACACGGCATTTTATTTATTTCCGGTCGCTTAGGGCTCTTGCAGCAAACAAGGTGCTCTGGCAAATGGAATTATTTATGCCTTTCGTTGGGTTCGTTGTTTTCATAAAATTTTTTGTATTCGGTTCAGGTTTTTCAGAATGCTGTTGCCTTTATTTGTGAAGGAATAAAAACGTGGAAATATAAGCAGCAGTTGTGGATGCTACACTTTCTATTTAACTCAACAGTTTTTCATTAAATAAAATAATTTTTTGATTTAAAAATTATTTAAAATTTTGGCATACCTTTAAGAAACGTATACTTTTCACAACACGTCTGAGAAAAACTTTGACTAAATAGATGTGTGACTAAATCGATTAATATAACCGTTGACATTTAAGTCATTTAATTTTAAAAATAAAATCCTTCAAAAAATTAAAAATGTTTAAAAACTAAAAATTTCATCCGTTTTATTTAAAAAAAAAAAAAATTGCAAAACAAAATGAAGGACATCGTTAAGATGCATCAGATCAGTCACAAAACTTTCTAAATCATAAACTTATTGACATTTTTACTAATATGGCACAAAAAGTTTTAAGCCCTTAAATGGTGTCCCTCGGATTAACAGGAATATCCTTCGTATCGAACTTATATCCTCCGACTAACCGTATCGAACATTTCCAATTCTTCAGAAGAGAAAATATTCCAAAAGGGATATTCCACATCATAAGCTGAATATTATTATTAATATGACACTCTTTAACAAAAAAATCTGGAATCTCTAAATTGGGGTCCTTTGTCTTCAAAGGTATATACCTTATTTAATCTCTCCCATCTAAGATAATTTTTTTAACAAACTTTTAAAATTTGTATAGATCCATCATATCAAACTTATTCAATTTTAATGGAGAAAAAATATCCCAAAATATGGTAACAAAATAATCTAGAAACTTGAGATGGAGATTTATTGTCTTCCCAAGGCTAAAACTTCATATAATCTTTCCCATCTGTGATGGTGTCAATTATAAACTTTCAAATTTTTAAAACATTGACCATATCGAACTCTTCCGATTTTTGAAAGACGAAAAATCTTAAGTGGGATATTGCAAAATATAAGCTAAATGTTATTATAATTAATATAGCACTCATTAACAAAAAAATCTGAAAAGTCTGAAACGGGGTCTGCTGGTTTGACAGGGATATCTTTCATTTAACCAATCCCATCTATGATAATTTCATCAAAAAACTTTTAAAATTTTAATAGGTCAACCATATCGAACTTATCCAATTTTTTTGAATAGAAGAAATAACCCAAGATGTTAACTCGTTATCTTTAGAGAACTGGACAGTAGTAATTAATATTCCATCGTCTGTTTTTTTCTTTATCCTAGCAGTTTATATAACAATTCGTGGTGGAGCACTCAATCTAATCGCGAGGTTACCTACCATGGAATGACTTGAAATAACACATGTAAACTGATTAACTCTACGAATATTCCTTTATAAACTTAGGAAGGTAGTAGTTTTTTTATCCTCACATTTTTACAAATATTATCCAAAAACGCGGCATGTACGATTTATCTATTAGTTAATCTTTGCATTTGCATTAATTATTTGTCTGATAAGTTATTCGAAGGATAATGCTTGGACTGCTATCTTTGATTTTATTATCCCCGTTAAAAGACTATTGTGAAGATGAGTGTTGAAATATAACGAAACTGTACTATTTCAAAGCATATGAGAACAGATGATAAAATATAAGGTGATCCACTAAATTTGAACCCTGCAAAATTGATATTGAAAAAGTAATGCGGAAAGTACTGCGACAGTTTCCCAAGACACTAATGATTTTAGTCTGCAAATGGCAACAGGTAGTAGAAAATAATAAATAATATATATCGATTAATAAAATTATTTTTTAAATTAAAATCTTTTGAAATTTTGAAGTTTTAATTAAAAAAATCCAATTACTATAATCCCAATCAATATGTGTCTTAGAGACTCGAAACTAGCGCTCATATATTTTAGTATTTCTGATTATATTTATTCTGAAGTAATCAATCGGACGATTTTCATCTTCTTCTTCTTTTTTTTTTCTTTTTGAGTTAGTGCTATTACGCACTTTTACTCTATAATGGCTGGGGGGCTTATCTCTACCCCACACTAGGCTTTAACTAGGTTAAACAAAAATCATATCATTTATGATTTTCATCTAAATTTAAAAAGTAAATTCTAAAATTTTCTTTAATCTAAGTAAGCTTATTTATTTGTAAAAATAAAAACGATAATTAATTCAGAAGAAAATTCATATATTTTCAAAATTTTGGACTGAATGTTTCGAAATTTTTTGTGGTGCTACATTTTTATTTGCATTTAAAATTTGAAAATATCGAAATTTATTTCGATTTCATTTTTCAAAATTCACCGTTAATAAAAATGTCTGCAAGAATGTTTAATTTTGCCCAAATAATTGGTCGCCAAATTCTAAGGCAGGGAGATTTTCGTAAGCTTGTGAACGAAGATGTCGGTGCTCCAAATCAATGTCCAGTACGTACATTGACAATCAATGCGTATGAAAACTCCAAGGCTTTGAAAAACTACGCTTACAAAAAAAATTGTGAGACGGCAACTGCTCAAAGTTTACCACGCATGGATGATATTCACCCCGTTCAAACAAGTATAGATAATAATGGTTTGACAAGATGCGTAACGAATTTGAAGAAAGACAACCAATTCTATACAGTCACGTGTAATGATAATTGTTGCAGAGCAAGTATCAACATAATTGAACCGACAAAAAATTATGTTCGAGATGTTAGAGATCAAACATTTGACTTAAAATGGGCAGAATATGAAAGGAATGTACGAATGTCAACAGAAAAACAACGAACAGAAGGAACCGGTCTGAAAAGGTTTGTTAAAAGATTTCCAGCAGAAGGATTTGACACATTGTATAAAAGTACCGAACGCTTTGATGATATGGAACTTGATGAGGTCATAATAAATGAAGCGTCACCTATGTTGGCTCAGAATGTAAACAATAATCAATACGTCAATAAGTCAGCAACCTCACAGTCTTTAGGCATGGCTCGCTTAAATGATATGTCTCTGGATAAAGTCGCAGTAAATGAAAACTCGAATAGGTTTGCTCAGAATGTTGGCGGAAAACGATTTTACAACAGTTCAACATTCGACCAATCTTTAGGAATGGCTCGTTTAGATGATATGAAGCTTGATAAGGTCACGATAAGTAGAACACCAACTACGTTAGCTAAAAATATGGGCAATCAACAATTTTTTAGTAGAAAGATCGCTACAGTTCCTTCAAGCAAAGCGCGTAATTCAACCAGAGTTGAAAATAAGAAAGAAGCCACGTTAAACGAGTGTCCTTCTTCATCTTCGGTGGGCATATCTAAAGAGCAATACAAAAGAATGTTCCGTTCGAAGCAAAATAACATCGCTAGTCCATATGAAGACTATGAACGGAAGTCACGTTATTGGTAAGTTTATTAATACTTGAATACTTGTATATAATATTAGTAATGTTTTTATTTTTATTTTTTTTTTTTCCTTTTTTTTTTTATTTAATAATACTAATATTAATTTATTTTAAATAATGCAAATTTAAGTTATTAAAATTTTTAACATACAATAATTTGTAAATGCGATTATTTAAAAATTTTTCATATCATTTAGAATCCAAGGCTAAGTGACGAGGTGGTAACAGATATACCTATCAAGATATCTATCAAAAGCTGACGAACCTTTCCATTACATGTGATGTCCTGTTGAATTTATTGTTGTTACTTATCGCAGCACCAAACAATTGTTAACTACAAATTGCAGACATACATCCATTCAAAATGCATGATAATCTACTTACAAATAATAAAACTTAATAGCACTACAAAAAAGTCTATTCTTTTATAGTTGTTGGAGTATAAAATTTTAAATGTAATAGAAACAGAAATACTAAACAATTTTTTAGCAAAGTACTTTATAAATGAGTGATCTATAAAGCATATCTCGGACATTAATCGATACAGAGAACAAGCAGAATGAAACTTATAATTCTCATTCTTAAAGTTACACTTTGAGATCTGGACCAATACATCTACTCGCTGTTTCAATATCATTTAATAGAATTGTTTACTAAGATGAAAGAAACTGACATCGTTTGAACTCATTAAATTAGTCTGTAGATGTATTGAGCAGAAAAGATATCTACTTCTTTACGGAAGGAGTATATTTATTAAGTAAGAAGATCGCGTCAACTATAACACTGCCCTTCTGCTAATATTTTAGGGAATAACAAAGTATACATTTTTTGAAATTTATTATGTACTTTAATCATCAACATCGGATCCTTTAATTGAAATACCAGAAGTATGGCACCCCAGTAAAGTATTCAAATAATGTTGAATTTATTACTAAGCGATTCACTTTATTCCAAAGACATCTGTTCAACTTCTTCCACTTTTAACACTTTAGTTCGAAGCAATGTAACTTTCGATCTTCTTCCTTAATCGTTGACAAAGTATTGCGTCTGCTGTCAAGCAAGTGTCACATCAAAATAGTCGCAATCTTTGCAATGTTCTTTGCAATGTCAAGAAACACATCTGTTTTTCCATATATGTAAGCATAAAAAATGTCATCAATGACTGTCGAGAATGGCATAGACTCCTGACAGACTCTAAAATTGAGTTGAACAGATAGATGTCCATTATGAAAGATTCCGCATATAAGCTCCCATAATAATGAGCCTTACCACACTTAGCAGGTTTGAAAAAAATGTTGATAGAATGATAGTTGGAGAAAAGATATTAACTTACTCTACAAATATATGTTGTATCACAGCAATTTAACGCACTTTTTGGACATGAACAAAAGTTATGTTATACAGAGAGATATAGTATAATTGTCAATCCCCTACTTTTACTACTATTTTGGCACGTTTTTTAGTGCTGAAATATATAGAGCATTTAATTTTTAGAGATTCTGTTTATATATCTATTCTAATATGCACGAATTATTTTCTAATAGGTGTAATTCAGATATTTATTACTAAGCAACTCTGTTTTAATCAATTTGATGAGTCGCACAAAACCTCATCACCGTGAGCACATTTTTAGTGTACAAGGAGCACAACGTCATGGGCTCGTCAAAATCAAATTTATTGTTGCATTTAATGCAAATCAAAAAATTGAGAGTGAAAGAAAAAACAAAATCACGGTTCAACTTTGTCAAAACAGTGTTGGAGACAAAATTTCAGTGCGCACTACAAGAAATTCATACACCATCAATAATCTAATTCTTACTCTTTCCGATTTTAAGGAAAAATATATCATTTTGCTGGTCATTTTTGGTGGCAAATTTTAAGTGAGCATTTCTATATTTCCTTTTGAATTTCGGTACAACCAAGAAGTACAACAGAAAATTATCTACATAATATGAATTTTAGGCATCACCGAAAATAGTCAATTTTGATGTGCCCATGACTTTCTGTATAACTTAGCCCTGAGTTGACATTTGTTTGACATCATTCTCTTGGTTTCACTATTGGGTTGAGAGCTCAAGTTAAAATTATGGCATGTGCAGATACTCTTAATAATACTCTTAATAATACTCTTATTAATACTAACCAATATTTTAAAATTAGTACTTTTATTCATGAACAATAATTACATTGTTTAATTAAAACGTAAAAAAATTTTGTCAATCGATTTATTCTATAGCTTCATCTATATATCGCAGAATGTATAATTATATATCAATGAAAGCACCAATTAGCTATTAGTGGTTATTACAATAGCAGTAATAGAAACATATTTATACAATATAAAAACTGTTTCTGTAATAAAAACAAAGCGTAAACAAGCCATTAAAGATTTTTTCAAAAATCTTATAATTATACACAAAAAAGTTGCAGAAGAAATTGTCTTTGGTATGGCATTCACGTAGCGTCATTTTAGTTCATTACGAATAATTAAGTAATTTCGTTGAAAACAGACGCCATACTCCAATGGAAGAGGCGAATGTGGAGCTGATACACGCTCCACTCCAGGCGCATCCTGCGATTGAAGAAGAAACCAATTAAAGCGATTCGGGTGTACGCACCAAACGGAGTGACAACTGCGAAAGCAATAACAACATTTTATGTATAAAGCTTAACATTGAAAGAAAGACACTAAACGCTAAAAAAATATTATAGAAGAAAGGACAAAAATTTCTTTTCCATTCAATTTTTTCGAAGAGCAAGCATAAAACTTTAATCAGCTTTTGGTACGCTCCGTCAATTTTTAATTAGGCAACAAATTTAGCAGAGTTTACAAAATGTAGACATTAAAGCTGCCATTAAAACTGCCCTACTAGTTACTGGGGTGTTTTATTTATATACAATATATATTTTAATATAAAATTTACTACAAATTGGAAATACTTTTCTTAAGAGTTTAGACATTTAATTCGAAATTTTTTTCCGTTAACGTCTATTGTTCACAAAAACAAAAAGGACTGTAAAGCATGACCAATGGATTAACTTTTATTTATATTCGAACTTACAGTGTGAGATTCACGAGTATAAGAACTTAGTAATGGATGCGACAACATATTTTACTATAATACCACCACGTACTGACCGTCTGGCATATAATTACGTCATACACCCCGAGTTATTCTTAGTTGGAAGCAACAAAGTTGGGAATTAAAATAGGATCCACTATGCCATACTGTGACAAAGGAAAATATACAAATTACATAGAAATTATTTTTTATTTTGGCGGCGCTTTCCTACTAGACTAGAAAGTGTCTGCGACTTCCTAAGCTCATTTACACCCTTTTTTTTAAGGCATACTTACGCGTTTGTTGTATTGTTTCCGGGGAAAAGTGATGTTCGTCTGCGTCTATTTTAATAAAAACAGCTACACGTCCGTGCACGAGACTCGCATTGATAAAAGTAAATTTCATAGTGAATACATCACACTCAATTTATATATAAGCAAGTAGTACATACAAGACACAGACTTTATACAGCCGGCTTAAATTGCGTTGCTCTGAGGAAGGGTCACCTCAAATAAACAAGTTGATAAGCTATTTAGTCCTATTATATTGTTAATATAGGACATTTTCAGCAGTGTTATTGTTGTTCTAAGTGTGATTGTTCTATTGTCCGACTGAGCTTTTTTTTTATTATATGCTCCTTCCACATCTAACACAACGAATGACATTTAACAGCAGAAGAAGCTAAAACATTAAATGTCAAATGATACATTTTAGGCATTCCTAAAAGGATTTCCTTGGGGAATAATGTGCACAAGAAGGAGAAGCTTGTCAAATGAACAGTAATTAGGAGGGATGTCTTTGACTTCAACTTATCCGCTGTTGAATTACTTAGTTTAGCCCAGTTTTGTTTTATTTATTTCTGATTTTGCTTTAATAATAAACAGATGGAAAGCAAATTTAGTAAAATGTTTATAAAACAAATTAACAACTACTCCATTTTTAATAATGTTATGAACGAAATAAAAAATACGCTACAAACTGCCTAAATCCAACAAAACCTACCACAGTCTGTCGAGGCTCTACTATAAAAGACAATAGTCACTAGATGCCTGCGTCACATTGTTGGCATTTGGTGACCCCACACTATAACTAACAAACGCTTGTTGCAAATGATAAATGAAAAACCTATCGAGAAAGAGATAATATGCTAAAAGTATAAGTGGATCGGACACACTCTTCGTAAAAACCCTGACGAAATAGTGCACTCAGCCTTACAGTCAGGGTTTGAATGAACAAAAAAACAATAGAGGTCGGCACAAAATAAGTTGACGCAGTTTTGAAAAATTATTTATGAATAATTAAATATAATAAATAGTTTAAAGTCCACTAATGATGGGTATTTGGCAATCATCGAAACAGCTGTATGGTCAGCCAAAAATTCAATTAATTAAAAAAAATAAAAATAAATAATAATGGGAAAAATCAATTTTTCATATATTCTTAAAAACAAAACCATGGGAAATTTATTAAGTTAATAATTATGGAAACTACGAACATTTCATCCGAAAAACTTATATGGTACCAGGTTCATTTTATAATATTTATATGCATCAAATATTCGTTAAGCATTTAAAAATTTATTTTACTAAAATAAATGCATCATCTCAAAGAAATGAATAATATGTTCTAAATATCTTATCATACAATATATACATAAAGAGGTTTTTTCGAACAGTAGTGAATTACAACAACAAAAATTTTTATTTTTTATATTATTTTAATTAACTGAATTTTTGACTGACCATACAGCTGTTTGGAGTATTGCCAAAAACCCATCATCAGTGGTCTTGGAAGTAATTCTTGTATTTAATTATTCGTAAATAATTATTTTTGAGACTGCAAGTACCAGGAATCGAACTACAATATATACTTAAAAATCATTTTAATAAATTGCATACTTAACTTGACATGCAAGCATTTTTGTAACAACTTTTAAAGCTAATGTAGTTAGCTGAATTTGTATCTGAAGTTGTATTTTTTTCTTATTATTTTCATTTATGCTCTTTAAATATATTTATTTCATTATAAGAAGGCACGAGTACACTTGAACTCTACTCATATTGCAACTGTAAGCAAGATACTTTATTATCAGACAATTTCAAAGTTAAGCATTTCCACAACTTCCTGTTGGCTTTATCATTACTTATTGAAGGCTGCGTAGACGGAACTGCCACACCGAAGCGCTTTGTATGAATTTATAATATTTTGTTTGCATATTCAAATCACGTATGCCGATCGTAATGTATTGCAGTGTAGTTACCGCAAATTTATGTTACATATTGGCAGCACCACACAGCAATTTCGAGTTGCTGGCAACTTGTCTGTCTCGTCCTTTATCATGTTGCAGTTTCTTCGCAACTCGTTATTGGCGCTCATGTTGCATCAACTACAGTTGCTCTTTAAGTATTTTTATTTTGTTACGTGTTATTGTGTTGAGCACCTAAGACTATACTGAATGCATCTCACTATGTGGTATGCATTTTATTATAGAGCTTTCCAATGCAACTGTAATCCTTTTCGTACTTACGCCGGTAAATAGCGCTCTAATAAATATTGTGTTGAAATTATTTTCGTTTATTGCTCTTTTTTTAAGAAACATAATATGGTTCTACATTTTGTGATAGTATTATGATTTTTATAAATCATAAATGAATTAATTTATAGATAATACATCTAGTATTATAAATGCATCAACATAACAAACACACTTCAAGAGCATATAAACCTCATTCTGGAGAATTTTCAGAAATGGAAAATAAAAATCAATAATGAAAAAACTAAGGCTCTGTTTATAACGCGTAAGTGGAGACAGAATCCGTCAAGAGTGAGAGTGGGTGATATGGTGATAAACTGGGAGGATAGCGTTAAATATCTCGGCATCACGTTGGACAAACGATTCACATGGCTTAAACATGTTCAACTGAAAAGAATTAGCTGCGCCAAAATTCTTCATTACCTCCAACCGCTATTTAGAAATGAAAACCTCAATGCTAAGAACAGGAAACTGATATATAACCAAATAATTTGTCCATCACTTCTATATGGTTGTGTAGCGTTTAGCAAAGCTTCAAACACTACTATTTACCAGGTAGAAATTGCACAAATGCTCTGAGAAGACTTTTCAAAGTTACTTGGTACATTAGGACGAATGACATCCTCAGGGACCTCAAGATTGATCCCATCAAAAAATACATAAGGGATAGAGCCCTGAAATTATTTCCGAAATCTGACAGACTTACTAACACCGCGTTATCAAATCTCAGAATGGTTTCAGGCTCCTCGGGGAGATATGCAGATCTGAGGTCAATTATTGCTTAGTCTGATAAAGTGATAAACAATAATCCAGTCAAGGCGCAAAGAGGGGTTTTGTAGAAACCTCGTAGTTAATAGATAGTAAAAGTTCTCAGGTGCACTGACTCAACTGAACTAGCCTCAACATGTAAATATAAATGCATCTCTACTATAGAATAAAAACTCCAAAACTATGTAAGCAGTTATTCATCCTTTATGCATTAGTTTAAAATATTCAGCTGTATAAGGTAGCGACAGACAGATTGATGAGAGCTGTGTGAAGTTCCGCCTACTGACCGCAGAAGTTGTAACTTCAACAGTACTAATAGCAAGTAAATCCTAAACGAAACTGATAAGAATAAGATTTTTTAGATTCTATTATGTAAATTTATGTACATCCTGTACCAAATTTTATTTAAATACCTCGAAAATAGAGAAAACTAATATCTGATTACTTAGTTTTTTTCCCAAATCTAATCCTAATCCTCAATTAGCTGAGAAAATTGTTTTGATTCCACATTCCTCATAAATGTAGTTGGATAATTGGATAAAATATCTGGCCACTACTAATGGAAATATTGCCAGTATGTTAAAATATGGAGCGCCCAAAAGTTTAAGCCTGGACAAATCTAGACCTAAACCCAGCAGTCGATCCATTGTCGGCTTTTACGAACGTCGGTATACATAGACAACAAGAAATTCGACAGGCTTGGCCAAGCCTGGCTTCATGTCGTCTTATAGTTTAGTGTCCTAATAGGATCGATATTATCTAAGATACTTTCGACTTAATTCTATATACTAAATCAGTTTATAGTATAACGGCCATATAGCTATTGACCTCTCCGCTGAAGAAATGTTAGCAATATTTCTAATTGTCTATCGCAAAGAATCTCGAAATCTGAATCGATTTAAATGAATTTGTAGATTCTGCACCAAATTTTATTTGGAAGTTTTTATTAAAAATAAAGAAAATTCATATTCGACTGTTCGTCGAATTTGACAAATGAACAGAGCCCACTCTTGAAAAGCACAAAGTTTCATTTGTATAGCTCATAAACGGAGAGACTAGTTTGAAGACAGACAGACTGATTGATAGAGCTAACAGATAGATATATGACACTTCCTTCGATGCGTTAACAAAATCTGACCATCTTCAATATACTCTTTTTACACTTCCTTGTATAAAGAGTTAAAGGAACTATAGTTGATGATATTTCTGTTATTGGAACTAATCTTGTAGACGGGATCTAATCTAAGGGATCTGAGAATTATATATACATATATAAATTAATACTAATACATATAAAAGAAGACGAATGTATATTGAAAGGAAGAATATTCTATACATTTATTGTACCGCAACTTTTCAGTCTCTTACTATGAGCAAAATATATGCATTTTAGCTTTTTTTAAATGTACGTTTTGGGTTTAGTACTGCTTTCTTGATTTTATTACTGCACATCAGTCTCTTTCATAATTTTTTTTTTTTCATTTTCCATTCTCCATGAGAATTTAATTTTATGAATCTCAAGTTACTTTCCATTCGTTGCACTTTTAAGCGTTGCAATTTGTCGATGATTACAAATGCAACACTGAGCTCAGTGGTTTTATTACACGTAGATTTTAGATTTCGAATATTTTTTCTTATATAAATATTTCAGCAATGAATTACAATCAGAAATATACAACCAAAATAGTAATAAGGGAAACAATAATGTTTTTATATATGCAATATTGCATTAAATGGTTTCAATATTTTCTAAAATAATTTTTAAATTGATAGAGAAGTATAATTAGTTGGTTTTTTATATTTCTGTTTATAAATGAAAATAATTTAATTTGCAATTAAAATTTTATAACTGTATTTACTCACACGTTTATTTAGCCACAACTACTCCATTGCATTAAATGATGGTAGTGTTTTTAAAAATTATTTTTAAATTTATTGCTAATTATAATTTTTTGTTTTTACATATGAACTTTTTAATGGTGACTTATATTACAATTAATTTAAAGCATTCTTCATTGGATCCATTTTTTATTGGATCATTGGTTTCTATTCTCAATCCGAAACAAAATGTTTTTCTATGTGTTCTTTCTCCGACTGCCACTTCAAATCATTTTTCGTTGAATCCAAGTATTCCATTCGCAATCCGAAACAAAATATTCTTCTACATATTCTTCCTCTGACTGTCGATTTAAAACCTTTTCCGGTCGAGTATCGTCTTCCACCCTCCCATCATGATCACGCCAATGAAACCACTGAATAATAGAAATAGGAATAAACGGAGTACCAGCACGCAACGAAGCGGAGCACTGCGACCAAGGTTGATCTTTTGTACTGCAACAGACTCTAACCGAACAGAAGACATGAAAGCCAGAATGTCGGCCGTCGAGGACCTCCTAATTTCAGAAGAGGAGAGTAGTTTTTGACCCAGTGACCTTCTCCTGGCCCAGGTCAAGGCTGGGCAGTCGACAATCTATCTCTTCGAACAGATCCTAATAGTAGCAAACTGAATAATTGCTCTCTAAACAACGTCAATGTCGTAATAAAGTACGTGCAGCTCGCATTAGAATATCGTCACCAACCCATAGATGATCAAAGAAGTTTTTAATACTTGTTACGTAATATGAAATTGAAGTTTATTTTCATCATAACATATATTATTATTAGTGCTCTTTTATATTATAATACAATAATGACATATAATTTTAATTTCGCTATATACCATGTACTCCCTTAGTTCTTAATTCCGGGTAATTCTTAAAAATTATAGTTTTCCCTTTAATACAAAAAAATTCTTATTACTGAAGCAACTGTTAGTTAATTAAAATGAAATTTCTTCAAATTCACAACCCTTTTTCTATAAGGTGGCGCAATTATTTCGATTCATTTAATTTCCTTCCTTAATGACGCAACCATGGAATGAATGAAAAACAATTCAAACAGGAGGAAATCAAATTTTATTCTACAGTTTTTTTTGTTCTGTTTTTCGTTGCAAATGTCACAGATGCAAATGAGTTCGAGCACAAATTGAAACATTTGCAAGAACGCACGTACGAGTACAAAAGTATGGCCATGCACCGTGAAATTTTATTAGAAAAATTATAAAACAAAAAAATAAGGTTCAAAGGAGTTTTGAGAAAACAAAATTGTCACAGTCGCAGTCGCCGATAATATTTTAAAAGACCCAAAAAAAAAAAATAGTGAATTTCTGAAAGTTACTTCATGACGTCGCATTAAGTTTAATGTAGCACAAAATTTTTTAATCCACTATTTTGTAATTACAGAATAAAGTTAGGCAAATGCAGAAATTGCAACATTTGCAGATTTCAATTAAAGGAAATCAAAAAGTCCTTATTTTCTCATTTCACTAGTATAAAAACTGTAGCCAGCTTTTAGGGGCAGCCATTGATGGTTGCTGAAAATTGCCAAATTCATGAGGTAGTCATTTGAAATTAAATTTTAGTAGAAATATGGCCATTGTAAAATACATATATTAAGTTTATAAACATTATTTTATAAGTATAAATAAAAAAAAATTATTAAAATTAATTATTTTATTGAGAACATGTTAAAATAGAGCTTTAATATTAATGTTAATATTTTTTCCATAGAAACCTAAGGGCGTCCTTTCCATCTTTAATTTCTTTTAATATCCTCTTTATGCAATTAATTTGATGTAACGTCAATTTCATTATTTTTTTCTTTACTCTTTATTACTTTATTTTATGCAGTCATTTTTTAAGTGTTTTAGACAAGTGGCGCAGAAAATTAAAAACTTTTCGAATGCAATTTTTTTATTCAAAAATTGCACAAAAGTATAATCAAAATAATTAGATTCGAGCATGGTTATATTTCTTTCTTAGTTTAAAAAAAAAAAATAAAATAAATAGTGCAATTAATTTAATTTGTGGCTGCATAAGTAAGTTGAATGTGCGTTATCATTGCAACGACACGTACTCTAAGGACTTTACTTGCAAAATGGAAAAAAATCACTTTAAAATATTTTGTTTTTATGCAGTTTCATTAATTTGACTCAGTCCAAAATACTGCATGATAATAGAGCTGCTAATAATATAAATGAGGAATTTTGTAGCAACATTACCAGTACTCCATTTTTCAAATTGTTTTCTGATTAACTAAATACAAAAAAAATCTAAAAGAAAAAGTTTAAACAGAAAATATATACTGATATTATATATATTTCATATGGATTTTATGTACCTATATATTATATACGACTATATGCATGTAATCTTAGCAATGAATTTTTAATATCATTATACTAACATTAAAGTATATATGTTTATATATAATATAAAAATAATACTTAAAGTGTAATAAAATCTTTTTTAATAGCTATTTTATTATTATTTTTGAAAAGGTCATTTCCATTTTATAGATTTCCACTTGAATACAGTTAAGAATAATATAATAATTATTATTATATTGCTCTGACAGCTGCAACAGTATTTAAGTTAGGTTTATTTATTAATTTTTTTCATTCCTTTGTTTTTTTTTTTTTGAGTTTCATCAGAAAAAATATTCATGCCCAGCTATGCCCACAGCGTGAACCCTTTTATGGCACAATTAATTCAAATAATAATCGAAATTATTTCTTCGGTGCCAAACAAAGCAGGAAAACATAAAATTTTGATGTCCTTTAAATACATTCGACTCATAAAACCATGGAAGCAAATATAAAAGTAAGGTTTTATGCTGTTATTACCTTTATCGAAATTTCGGCTTGACCCTAAAAACTCTGCCTATTGCAAAACATGGCATATTTTATTACAGTCAATTGCAAATTGCTTAAAACTTTTAATTATAAACTCAGAAATTGTTCGTTTTGTAAAAGGATTTTTATGAGTTTGTGGCAGTTAAACAAACTGGGCTCTCGAATTATGTTTTTGGTGTAGCGTACAATTTAAAAGGACTGCAGGAAATACTTAAACAAATTAATAAATATTCACATTAATTGGCAATATTTTATAGCAAAAGTTTCAAATTTAGTCAATTACTTGGAAGAACCTTTTGCGAAAGCTGTTATAATACTTTTCAAATATCCAAAGATTTTAACTTAAATATTTATAATACTGAAATCTTATTCTTTATACTTTCTGTTGTTATTTAACTACTCCTTAAATAATAGAACTTTGTCAAAAATTTTTTTTTGTTATTTTGGTACACCCTTCCTTACATATGGTACAAATTTGAGCGCCATCTATCAATTAGTTTGTTTACAGCAGCTGTTAATGTGAGACTACCTCAAGTGCATTTTGCGATTTTTACTATGGAAAATTCTTGTTGTACGCGACTTTTTGACCAAACACGGCACCACTGTCATCGCTTAGGCACCATATTCGCCAGATCTGGATCCGTGCGATCCATAATAAGTTAAGTAAATTTAGGGAAACTATATCAATAACAATTATACTAAGATATAGACATTACAAGAAAAACATGTTCTGCTAAACATACCAATGTTGATTATTTTATGTGCAATTATTAAAGCAATTGGAGGACTGTACTAAATTTCTTCTTCTTCAATTAATAGTTTTTTCCACTGTTAATCATACTAGATGAATATTAATTTCATCCAGTCTATCAATCAATTTATATTTCATATGATAGTTTCCAAAAAGAGACAAATTTTTGCATTACTCGGCAATTTTGCATTATCCTTGACCTTTTGATTTGAATATTAAATATATAACCAAATCCATATATTGCATTTGGATTTACATCTTCATTTTTAAAAAATTTAGACAAGAAACCACCATAGGCAAACACAACACAACAGAAACAAGCATATTGGGCAAGTAACAGGTATTATTACTTTTTGCTCCTCCATATATATTTACCAAATTGGAACTATCAGACCCTGAACTCTACTGATTTTAAACCATTACCCAATTTGCTATAAAACTTAGTCAACTTAGCACTTTGTTTGAATATCTCATATATCTTTACTTCTATATAGAAAATTGACAAACAAATACTAGTTTATAGTTTAAATTACAATAGTTATGTTATAGAAACCTAAGGATATATAAGAAATTTCTACCTAATAAAAATTTTACATATAGAGCAAAATGCATGAAACGTAGTATACCTAAATAACAAGTAATTTATAGGAGAAATTTTATACCAAATAAATATAATTACAATAAAATAATTTAAAAAAAATCAGTTCTTTTTAAAATACCAATATTTAAATAAAATGTCATAGTTTTTATACCTTATTTGCCAAAGGAAGTTCACATACTTTTTACAAGTGACTAGGAAATATGTGATCCGCTTATGAAAATAATTAAAATTCATTTTCAAACCAAATTGAAAATAAACATTTTTACTAAATAAAAAAAAAATTGTTTTATTATGTAGAAATATATGCCATCGGATACTATTTTAAATTTTTCATTTACTCTTTGTAAAGAAAGGCTCTAAAAATCCCTTTGAAATAATTGTAACCAATATTGCAACTTCAAAATATATCACAATCTTTAATAAAAACATTAAATATATTGAAATTTTTGCATTCCTACATAGAGAAATTGATATGTTTGAAATTTTATTCTCCTGAAAAATGTTAATGTTTTCACATATGAATGTTTTATGATTTTATTGGTCGAAAATATAGGAGCTTTAATGCCCTACATACAAAAGCAATTACGTGTTTACGTATCAAGTATTGTAAGATAAACAAAGCAAATCCGCTTTAAGGGATTGAATGAGCGAAAACAATACTGAATGATATTTAAAAGAACTGAAAGCATATTTGCAGCAATCCAAGAACAAATATAGACAGCTTGTAAAGCTCACCATACAGAATTATAAATACAAAATAAGAAGTAGACCTATTTTAACCTATGGATAAGGAGTCTGCATACCAAAAAATAATGAATAGACGTGGTACTGGCTGCCAAAAAATGGAGCACTGTGATTTTAACTAATCATTTATGCTACTTACCAACCATTATTGAAGAGAAAGTACCATGCCCTTTCAATAAAGATCAAAATGTAAGCTGTTGGGGATATCTTAATATCAAATAGTGAGTGAAAAATCATTTTTCAACGTCTCTCATCCTTAACCATCAAAGGACCAAACTATCTCACTTTTAGATCATTCATAAGACCTTAGAATGCCTGCAAATGATGACTTGCTTTAAAATCTGCATCTTTAAATTTCTTCGAATTGCTTAACAATCCTTGTCTTCACTTGCTTGCATCACTTCTCGTCTTATTGCATTTGAGTCCAGTCTTCATACCACGAAATCTGCATTTTTAAATTTTTTCCACTGTTCTTAACATTCCTTGTCTTCAAATTCTTTCTTTGATAGTCTTTAATATTTCTTGCCTTCAAGTTCAAAATCATGAGTCTTCAAAAAATCTAGAAAAACTAGTGTTTATTAATAATACCTCTAGCTCTGCATATTCATATTCCTTCGACTGTTTTTACCATTCTTTGTCTTCAACGTTAAAATTACGGATCTTCATAAAAATCACGATAAACGAGTCTTTATTTAATAATACCTCTAGTTCTGCTTATTTAAATTTCTTTGACTGTCTTTAACATTGTTCAAAGTCTTTGTCTTCAAAGTCAAAATCTGGAGTATTCACAAAAATTATTCTAAACGCGTCTTCATTTAGTAATACATCTAGTTCAGTATCTTCAAATTTCTTCGGATGTCCTTAACTTCCGTTTTCTTCTAGGTTGAAACCATGAATCTTCACAAATATAACAAAAGCTAGTCTTTATTTAAAAATACCTTTAGTTCTGCATCTTTAAATTTCTTTGGGTGTTGTAAACATTCCTTGTCTTCAATGTCAAAAGCTTGAGTCTTCACAAATATCGCAAAAAAGAGTCTTCATTTAATAATACCTCTAGTTCTGCGTCTTCAAATTTCTATGGATGTCCTTAACATTCCTTGTCTTCAACGTAAATAGCTTCAACCTCTTCTAGCACTTTTTAGTCGCTGAAGCATATCCAGAATAACCTGCATTAAGCAAACTATGACCGTCGAAAGCACTTTTTTTCTGAATTTACTAATAAAGTAAAACTTAATCAACCAAATCTTTCCTGTTTTGCTTACAATAGTTATCATTTTGGAATAATTATTCATATTATTATGTTGAAGCTGTTTTGAGCCAGTGCACTTAAGCACTTATACTCTTTTTTAGGTCGAGGTATTTTCAAAATCCCTCTTTACACCTTGTCTAGATTATTGTTTATCAGTTCATCAGACTAAGCAATAATTGACCTCAGATCTGCATACCTCCCTGAGGAGCCTCTAAATATTTTGAGATTTGATAACGCGGTGTTGGTTAGTCTGTCAGTTTTCGCAAATAATTTCAGGGCTCTATGCTTTATGTATTTTTTGATGGGATCAATCTTGATGTGCCTAAGGATGTCATTCGTCCTAATGTACCATGGACCTTCAAAGTAAACAACTCTTTCTCCGTTTTAAATGCATTCACATATTATAGGGCATCTGATAATTACATTGAACCGTAAAATTTTCATGAAGTGTTTTCTTATTTTTTATTTATTTTTTATTTTATAAATAATAATTTTTTCCTTTAAATATTTGTGGTCTTTGTTTCATACGGAAATATGCTTTTAATGTAGTTTGGTATTTATTTTCCTATATATTGCAGAGTTTTTATATATGCTTTACTGAAATTCCATATTTTAAAATATTTATTATTGAAAACAATCAAAGAAAGATAAAAATTGCATTAAAATTTTAACCTTTTCAGAAGTATTTGTGGTTGGTTTAAATGAAATGTATTCGTATACATGATAGTATCCTCATTCATGGTGCCGCATACGTTCAACACCTGCAAAGGCTTTTAATAGGAGTATACCTTTTTGAAAAGTTTGAAATATATATATATATATATATATATATATATATATATATATGTATGCACATTTTTAAGGCTCTTTTATTGAGATTTTGACTCATAAAATTTTGCATGGAATAGCTTGAATTTTTTTCATTCCCACTTACGTATCTCAAATTTGAATACAAAAATTTTTGCTTGAAATCTGAAAAATTTTTATTTAGTTATGTCCGAGTTCGTTTGAAAGTTTTCAACTTTTAGTTGAGAATTCAAATTAATTAATTTGCAATTACTTCGAATGATATACACAAACGTATGCAGGTTGTACAAATTGTGATTTACGAGTAGCAGTTATGCTTTTATAATAAATTTATCAACTGAAAGGGATTAAAACTTATCAGACACGCAGCCAGCCAACAACCAACAGCCAACAGCTCATAGCCCAATAAACCGACTACAATTTATACAACACGAACTATACCTAAGGCATTATCAGAAGCCCGGCAGAAAAATTAAATGAAAGCACAATACGGAATTTTCTTACAGTTTTTTCTCTTTATCAAATGACGATGTGGTAGAACCAACAAAAAATTAAAATTATTTGAAGCTTGTTAGAGTCATTTTTCTATGTCTAAAGCGTATTAATCCAGCTTTGCACTAATTAGAGTCTGTACTCTGCCTAAGCACATTACTGTTCTGCAGGAAGCTTTACCCGAATCTCATTGTAATTTCCTAAAAATGTTCAACATACTAACCAAATTCATATAAAAAAAATAGAATTCACTACTTAATACCCTAAAATCCGCTTTTATGAGTATTTAAAACTGTGCACTCGCTACGCAAAAAGTTTCGTCCTGCCGAGGTACACACGCACACATATGAACTCTCATTATTTATTTGTCTGCGTGTTATACGAGTAGCGATGCGCTTTAATTCCCTAATGTGCGTGTGCATATTTACAGGATGCCACACTCGATTGGGGTTGCTTCAGGCAGGATACGTGGAGTTGCCACACACAAACGTACCACAGTCAATATATAGCCGGTATTTTACTTAAATGATAAATTCACATATTCTCACAAGCAAATGTCAAAAAGTAAACTCTGCTTAAATAATTACTGTGAATTTCTATAAATTCAAACACACAAAAAAACCTTCAACAAAAACAACAAAAAGACAAAAAAAATATATATATATAATAATAATAAATAAAATGCAATTATATACACCATTAAGCTCCCCTCAGCTTGGAGCAGAATTTGCCGTTTATTAACATCACACACACATACATACACACATATTTCGAGTATCCCACAGGATAGCAGTATTTACTCATATTCACACACTATGAAAAGTAGCTCCGTAGCTTAGCAATACCAGGGGTTGTGAATTGCGCCACCCCTGACTGCAAGCTGCATTTGCGGTTTCTTGCATCATTACGGCGGTTGTCATAACTTTCCATTAGCATTAAGATTATTATTATTATTATCAAAAGGCAACAATATCATTATGTGTTTATATTTTTGTGAAGCTTATCTTATGTACGGAAAAGTAGTTGAGACTCGCCCATTGGCTCTACTGATAAGCACACATAACCTTTTTAATTTAATGAGTATTTATGAGTCTCGTTGCAATTAATCTTAAGTAATAGATGAGCATGTTTGTGGAAAATATAGTGGATCTTGTAAATAGTGTAGGACAAAAGTAACACACACTCCACTCAATTATACATTTTTTTAACTATACTTGGTATACTGAATGATAATACTTCTAATATAAAAGAACTAACTGCAAAAACATGAATACTGAATCTTGATAATACTATTCATAGAACAATAGCGAGGTACACCACTTCATTGTATATGTTTGAGATATAAATAAAATAATAAATTGTAACATTATCAATATAATGTATTTAAAAGAAAACGCATTTAAATAGGTAAATATTTTTGATTTTAATAATAATAGGACAAAACTGATATACTTCAATTAAAAACAATACATATTAGTTTTACAGTTTCGAGAATATTAAACAACAATGCTACTAACATAAAAGACCAAACTAAGTAAGGTAGTTTTTAATAGCAGTAGGACAAAAGTGACTTACAGTAACCAAATTTATATTTAATATTATATTATAATATTAAATTTACTATTATTAATATTATTAGTTTAAGGGAGTATTTAGTATTGAGAATGAGCAGAACACTCTTCAAATGCTTCAACTCACAAGAAGATCTACTAACCCTTTAACTTTTAAACAATTATTATCATTCAAGCATTATACTACCGTATTGGGAGAGATTATACTAAGAGTCGCCAAACTCATATTGTATCTGCTCTTTACGTACCGTACTACAGTAGGTATTACCTAACAGTTTATATATATACTAAAATACATACATACGACTACCAAATTTTCTGGATTTGACATTTCAAGTGAATTATATACAGTAAAAACTCTTTTAAGTGATCACTAAAGGGTTCAACAATTCTATCCAGCTAAGAGTACTGCTCATTTAAAAGGACATAGTTTTGAAAATGTATGAAATCGGATAACTGGCAACAATACTTCAATTAAAATCTGTGTATTAACAAAATGTATTTAGCACCATTTCCGTTTTAAAATGAGAATTATAAGAATCGAAGCAGTTTTTGGCTATCACTTTGACTTTATCTCTTTATCTCAATTTCTCCATTCTCTCGCAACGTCTCTTGTTCTCGTGCTTTCTATCTCACTCTTCGTCTCTATCTAGTTTTTCTTCGTCACTGTCTCATTTTTACGTTCTCTATCTCTCACTCTATCCTTCACTCGCTTCTTCTTATTATGTCGCCAAGTCCTTTTCTTTCTCTCTCTCTCTCGCTTTATTTTCTCTTTCCTTTATTTTTCCCTTCTTAAAGAGTAGGACATCATCAAATTTATTTGAATTTTTTCTTTTTGCTTTGGTGAAAAGCCACATCGTGAGACTTATTGAAAACGATATGTTAATTGATTTGAATAAAATTTTCAACGGTTGATAAAGTACTTAACATAGTCGATTGATAAATACCCGATCTAATTAAAAAAAATGCATTTTTTTGAAAAATTTTATTTAATGCTTCAACATAGTGCCTTTTTAGCTCGACACGAGTCCAACGATGTTGCAACATGTGGATACTTTTTAAATAATACAATTCATCAAGTCCTCCAAAACATACCTCAGTTTCTTATTCCACTTCATCATTTAATACAAGTCGCTTTTCCAGGAGCCATCTTTTCAAGTTTGGAAGCAGGTAATGGACACTGGGAGCTAAATCTGGAGAATACGGCGGATGAAAAAGCAATTCGTACTATAATTCATTTATCCAGTATCCAGCAAAAACAAAATTTTTTTCTTCGACATATGTGGTCGAGTTATCTTGATTTACTCATTCAATCGATTTAATAATATGCAATAGGTAGTCTGATATTATTGTTTTTACTTTTTCCAAATAATCTGTACAAATTATTTCACTTAAATCCCAAAATACGGAATAAAAAAATTTTCCAACCGATTGTTGAGCTTGTGGTCGTTTGAGAGCACTAACACCGGGTTTTACCTATTCTCTGCCTTGTTGATTTCAACAACCTCAGGTGTGAAGTAATAGATCCATGTTTCATCAATTATCACTATTTGATGCTCACAGTCGACTAGATTATGCATTAACATTTTCAAACAATGACGAAATCGTTGTCATTTTTGGTCAATTGTGAGCCAGCGCTTTACCTTGCCGAAGGGTTTTTCATACCCAAATATTAATGTACTCGATACACGTTCATGTGATATGTTTGTCATGTCTACTATCTCACTCAATTTAATTTTTGGATCATCCAACACAATATTGTGGATGTTTCCTGTAGTATGTACAATGTACATATATTAATTATTAAATTTCTTACGAGAATTATTATTAAAGCCTATTGGTTATATTTGTAGTATAATTAGAGTTTGTAAAATTGTAGTTCTAATGACCTAATGATTTCTTCGTTGAAACAAAAGTATTACCAAACTAAATCATTTAAATATTTTTTATATTTAAAGAATATAAAATAACTATAAATTTTATTAAACCATTAAATTCAATAAAGCAATTCCAATGAAACCGTTCTCGATCTTCTGTTTTAGTAATAGCGCACTAAATCTTTTCTGCAAATCCAACGCACCGATAAAAACACAATTAAAACTGTGGGAAGGCATGCACAGAACTGAATCCCAGTTCGTAAATAAAAGCTACTTAGGACATTTTTACTGTTTTTATAATATTTAAGATAAAGATACTTGCAATTTATTTATAAAGCTTTGGGCACTACAATTTCGAATAGTATGTTTTGTTGTGGTAACTCAAATTAAATTAAATGCATCAAAGTACAACAATTTCAATGCTTTCCGAGAACTTAAGAATAGAGATTAATAAAGCGCTACTTAGTACAGTTTTCAATATCGATCTATAACCTTTTTGAGTATACTACTCTCATAGTAACTTAGGTACATCAAAGCTATCAAACTCATATTTTCCTATAAAGTAGATTCATGTATAAGTAAAACTGATACTGTAATTTTATATACCTGTAGCATGTATTTATATAGCATATTTATTAATATATATATTAACATAATGCAATTGCTATTCCTTCTAAATTATGTTAAGCACGCTGGAAATAGGAAGAGGAACTAGAAATTGCAGAAAGCCCGGCTCTGAGAAGACTTTTCAAAGTTCCATGGTACATTAGGACGAATGACATCCTCAGGGACATTAAGATTGATCCCATCAAAAAGTACATAAAGGATAGAGCCCTAAGATTATTTGCGAAAACTGATAGACTTTCGGAAAGCAAATCCAATTAAGAATTTTCGACATATATGCCAGTGGCTATGTCATGTCATCAGAATGACAAACAAAATAATGTCCAACAGGATATTAGAGACATGCGTTACTGCAAATAAGAAATGTGGGCATGGTATTTTGATGAGTACAAACAGATCTAAGAATTGTGGGTGTTAACAACTGCCATAGATTGACTAGAGAGCCTATTGTCTTAAGTAGACTGAAACTACAATGTTATAAATATGAAAAAAGTATTTGAAATGAACTTACAAAGAACAGTGTCGATATAAAAAGTTCAAATTTACATATATCATTACAAGGAAATAAATTAGTTTCTGAAAGTTTTAGAAAAATTAATATTGTTCATTATTATTCAGGTAGTACATTTATTATCGTAGAGCTATTCATAAAGTCGCTCCGCACAATAAATACTTATTCAACTCCTTTTATTTTCTTTACTTCCATATATTCTGTAAACTCATGCGATAATTACCAAGTAGAAGTAAATATTTGGCTTTGAGATAAAAGGACGAATGCAACCGTAAGATATACAATAAAGTACCATATATAGGTATAAACACAAGGAAGCAAATAAATTTTATACAAAGACTCTTAGTAAAAAAATTTTTGTAGATTTTTAACCAAAACTGCAAAATCTAAACCAAGGAAGAAAATAATTATCAGATTATGGAACACAACAAATATATTGTGTAATAAAAAACTTACTTTGATGCCTCACAATAAATACGCCCCGTTAAGCTAATAAAACGTGAATAAGGAAAAGAAAAGCAAATAAAGGAAAAAAAGTGCAATTAAAAATTTCAGTTTTTCCTTACAAGCGTAAATTTTTATTTGCTTCCACTTTTTATAATTTGGCTTAGATTTTCCGAAAAATCTAGCATTTCCGCTGCCAAGAAATGAGCAGAAAAAATAATTCATTTTGGTGGAAAGAAACAGTAAATCCTCCAGGGACTTAATAACGCGGCTCAGTTCAGTAAGTCTATGGCTTCAAAGGCAGCCACTTAAGAAGACAACAACTTAAGCTCCAGAACAAATAGCGGAAGTGAAAAATGTAGGAAACGCAGAGGTGATTCCGCAGTCAAGAAATAAAAAAATATGCAAATAATTTTATTTGTAGTACTCTAGTACTCGTTGCGGATAGCTACTTTTAACATATTTTTGTTTAGTGGGGTAAAGAAAGTGAAGTAATCTATTTGTTTTATTCTTAGCGATTTATAAGCAATTTTACTCTGTTTTGGCAAACTTCTTTTGCATAAGACACCGAGTTGAATTAACATTTTTCGGTAGAAACTCCATGTCATATACATTTAAAGTACTCGCATGATACAAAATCCAAGCAATTTTTATTTATCTTTCCGGCTTCTTAATCACTTTGTGTTGGCTTTTTGACACTGTTCAGATTCATTTAAAATATATACAGAAGTAAAGAAAAAAGTCTTTGGAATAAGAGAAAAAAGAGTTAAATTAAATTAACACATTTTACAACGATTAAACAATTAGATGGAAGATATTCCGAGCCTCTGATTAAAAGAATTGGTTCGCCTTTACAACTTTAATAAAACAACCCACAATACTAGAATAAAACTGTATGTATTGCAGTTTATCTGACAAATCATCTTAAACTTCTTCACTATTTAAAAAAAAATAAATCTATCTAATGAGACAGATTTTTAACTCTGCAGATGAGACTCATTCTGTCATTAATACATTTCTTGTAAATGCCTAAATTTAGTTTGGTCTAAGAGTAGATTGCCAGGCCAAGTTTTCATATTTTGTCTGATGTTAAGAAAACAACAACTATTTGAGATTCATAAGATTAACTGAAAGTTAGAATCTATGCATACAAAAAGAACCACTAAGATTGGAGTGCCCGGCTCTGTCGCACAAACACATATATAAAACAACCAGTGTTCCGGCAATTAAATAGTGCATAAGCAGTGGAGCACTGAAATTTTTGGTAAAGTTAATAAATATCAGAAAACTATTCGAGTCAAATAACATTTTTATTTAAGTTACTTAAAATGTATTTTGGATCCAGAAACAACAGCTATTAACAAAGTGCTCTTGGTCAAGCCTGCCCTATATACACAGCAATTTCTTTTCATTTATATAGTTGGTTATAATAAATATATATATATATAATTTATAATATTAATTAAAAATAATATAATGAACAACTAAAATTACAATTAATCAAAAACAAATCTTTAGCATACTTCTTCTGGTATTCAATAACTCTAACTGTCCAATTTTATCCATATTAATATATCTATCTATAGTCCCCATATGTGTATAAATCGACTGTTTTGTTTGATGTAGTTTGAAGAGAGCTATTGAATTTTTTATCTATTGATTTTTAAATCTAATTTAAGTTAATATTACTTTATTGAATGTGATTTCATTTTATCAATTAAGATTTAAGCACTCATAAACAGTTCTCAGGTGTATCACAATTGACTCTAAACTTCGCTGGCTTCAGTACTAAATTGAACTCCTAAGTTTTATTATGATTTCATCTATCGCTTCTAGTAACTGCACTGAATTGTATAGCAAATATGGGACTTTACTACAAATACATCAGAATTTCATAAAATTTAATTTTCAGTTTAATACAACAACAGTTTCATAAATTGATTTTTGCAGGCTGAAAAAAGCCTGAGAGAATAATTCAATGTCCTTTCTATACAAATGTGTATAAATCACTTAACGCATCCACCAGTTTCGGTCACAGGCACTCCACGCATTGTAATTAATTTTCAGTGATTATGCTTAAAATCCAATACAAAACGGTTGACTAAAGACTTAAACGGTTGCGATGTAAGCAAATGCTTTTATCAAATTAAAAACAATGCACATACCGAAGCTTGCAACATTAATGCCAACATATACATATATATCCAATGATAAGTTGGAATGCAAAAAAAAATTTATGACTATATATTGTGCTGGTTACATTGATTCTATAAATTCATTCAATACCCATCAATATGTAGTATTGAATAGTCAAATCGAATATTCATATATACATAGATAGTTATCTTAGCAAGAATCTAAGAGAATATATACAATATGCAACTTCTAGGTTTATGAGAAATTTCCTTATGAGTATTAAGATGATCGATGATGATGTAAAAACAGTATTAGGAAATCTAGATCCTGAATAATTTTGTAAGAAAGAACGGCAAATATCTACACTATACTTAATCTGTTTTCCACTTGTAAATCTGGAGTAACTTTTTCAATCGAGATTCACTTTTAGAGAAATTTTTATTTTCGATTGATAAATCTCGAGAGAAATGTGTAACACTAGAGATTAATTTAAAACACTCTGGATTTTTTACCAGAGTAGTAGTAACCAGTAATCAACAATTGTTTCATATGACTTGATAGACAAAGTGTGACGTAATTCTATATATATATTCATGAATAAAGCTTACTAGCTAAAAGCTTAGTGAATAATATTAAATGCCTACTAACTTAACTACAAAAATATTAGCTTACTCTATAAACGTTCGTTTAAGCAACAAAATTTGATAGATCGAGAGTAAATCTAATTAAAATCCGGGTCTATCAAAATTATTAGTTTCATAAAAATTGAGTTTTTTTTGGGGTGAAAGACGATATACATTTGGACCTTTTCTTTCTTCGTCTTTGCTTGAGCAAACACAAGTTAATGTCTAAGACACTTTTACTTAATAGAGTCTGTGGATGATATACTTTAAAAAGACTTCCATTGAATTTTGATGAGTTATTCAGTTAAGTTTACAAAAGTATAGTTTAAAGCCCATCATATCTTCCTGTCTGAATATATATTACATTTGATTTAGAAGAATCTCAAGTCTGAATTAGGTGGGCTTCCACAGAATCGTGCAGTATCAGCTCTCTGTCATTGACATACTTTTGCTTACTCTCGACTCTCCAGTCTTCGCGTATATCTTAATTTCTGATACCCCATAGAGCTTTAAGTACACGTCTCAGTACAATATTCTGATATGTTTAGATTTTTCTAATGGTGGATAAAGCAGCATTGTCATTAGTAACACTGCCATAAAGCAGCTAGAGTCTAATTAATTAAGAAAGAAGAATTTTAATTTGAAACCGAAGTTTTCTTACATTATTAATTTTAGAATATAATATTAGAAGCTAGCTTCTTGAGCCTTTTATTCTCTAACCAAGTTAGAGAACATTATCCTCCAATATATAACATTGTAACATTATACTCCGATTCTATTTCCACATTATTGATTTTTATTTTTCTTGAATTCTTATAATGAGACCTTTTCTTTCAGTAAGTATAATAATATGAAAAGAATTATATTATTAAAATTTGGGAATTAACTACGAATTAGTTTTAGGAATTATTTATTTTTATTGCTTGAATATACAGTCAGACAAGGTTGCAATAATTACTCAGTTTTCTCAAAAAGATTATCTCCTAGATATAATTGTGCTTGAACAAATCATATTAGTGCCCCTTTCAACTTCCAAACTTATACTGCACAGCCACAAATTGTAGCATGCATCGTTGATGCGTGCCGAAGTTGCTGCTACGTGAAATATTGTTGCATTTTAGTAAATTTATGAAAATTGCGTTGGTGTCCTGGTAATGATTTTGGTCTATGTGACTGCCTTTATATGGGTACAAAAATTCCAAACGATTGCATTGTAAACTTTGACAGAATTCAAACAATGGCCTCACTTATGCTGTGTTTATAATGTTAAATGACAAAATTGATGCAACCATTGCCTGCGAACGGCGATGATGATGATGATGCGGATGATGACTACAATTGCATTTGGCTATCGACTCAGTATGACAGTATTTTATGAATGCACTGAATGAATGCGTTGCCATGTTGTTAACTTCGTAATTGCAATATCCTTGGCAACAGTTTCTATCGACGGCATGGTTCAATGAATTTTTAGTCGGTTTGATTGGATTGAAGTTTGTTTGGTATGGACTGGTTTGGTCAAGTTCGTTTGGTTTCGTTTGCAGTTAATGTGCAATACAATATGTTTGTGCTATCAGCATAGTTGCCATATTTTATTACAAAGTTAAGCGTTTCTGACTGTGAACACACTTACTTTGGTATTGCCAACTCCTTCAATAGTCATTGAATACAGACAAGTGGCGTAGACCTTTTGTATTTACAGGTTAAATTATGCATTGTACTTGTATTTCAAAATACTTGTAGCCAAAGATAGTAATAATTGGCTACTCAAATTGCTTAAATTTTTGAATGAAGTGATAGAAAATTACACATCAACCGGATTAGCTGATTAACTAAATTAATAATGCCCTTAAGGTATTACAATTATTGTATTTCAGTTATTGAGTAAGACAAGTTCTTACTATGGAAATTAAATTATTAAAATAATTGAAATAAATACAAGGTACGTCAATCAAAAATCATTCAATTTGAAAGCACGTCAAGTATTAACTTGACATTCTATAAACAAATGTGTGATAACATTCATCACTCAGCATGTTAAGTAACTATCAGTGATCACCACATTATGTTGAATTCTGATTTAAAGCTGAATTATGATAATTATTAAAAACAAACTTCAAAAACACAGGACTCTATATGACCAATCTACTGAACACTTTTTGCTTATACTTGCTTATGAATCGGAACTAGGGCTCTTAAATCCAAATTGTGACAGCTTTTAACAACTTTATGTTGAGGACTCGATATCACCAATCCACTAAACACTTTTTATTTAAATATATCCCATCCAATAATAGTAATATCCCATCCAATAAAATATATAAATACCAGTAATATTTATAGAATCAATCACTTATGAATTAAAAAATGAGAACTTAGTGACATATTGTATTGAGATCATTGATGAAATTAAAATGTAGTTCTCCCCTAATAACTCTTACCCTACTTCAATGAATTCAAACATTACCGGGGCTTTGGTAACCATTTACAAAATGTATGTGTAGTTTTCTCTCTCAGTACCTTCCACTCTACTTCGATGAATTCAATCAACTCTCTTTATAACCTCTGTTTTCGCAGCCACGTCTCACCAAATCTATAAATAATAACCTCCTTATTAGAATAACTTCCTCTGATAGAAATGACATTATAGATTAATTATCAGTCGATGATTCTTATCAGACTGTTGATTAGGCTATTTCGCTAACCTAATTTTCTCCTTTCAACCCCCATCTTTGCATATTGAGTTAAAAGAATCAAGATTTCCAAATGTTAAGTTTTTTAACTTCTAATTTAACACTTAATTAATGGAATAAGGTACTCAGACCTTCACGTCCATTTGCTGAAATCTTATTTGCTTATTCCTATTTATTGTTTTTAATGGATTAAAGTCTCAAAACGTAGTTAGTATTACAAAATTACGAAAATTACAAAATCTATCAATATTATATGGAATAAAAAATGAGAAACAATGACTTGATAAATCTTTGATAGATAATACATCAATTATCGTCAATCATAAAAGTAGTAATATGAGGTTTTGAATTCCTTATATTTAAATTATTTAAAATTGATAATAATTAATTGTAAAGTCTCATTTAGATGTCCTATATATTCATAATAAAAAAAACTTAATTCTGAACTAAATTGAATGTATATTAAATATATATTAAATATCAGAACTAAAATATATAGGCATTAATATTGTGGATATGTAAAAGAACCTATCAAATAAAAGCAATTAGCATCCAAAAAAAAGCTTTAAGGATAAACTTCTTATGAGAATTGATAAAATCGAAATTCAAACTAATTGGTTCTTCATTATATTTTTACTTTCCGAAGACAAAAAATAATAAATGAAAAAACTATGAAGGTAAAGCGAACAAAACTGAAATCCATCTGTAGAACATAAAGGATAAAAGCGAACTTCATGAATGACAGCAAACTTGCTCTACTGTCAAATGTAATTAATTCCAGATCATTGAACAAAAGACGTTTGTCTTAAGCTACGACATAATCGGATTGCAAATATAACGAAGCTCCCTGCCAATATATCTGTTTGTGTATTAAAGTGAGAGTGCAAATTTTTGTCCAAAAAATGTAAATTTAATAGAAAATAGCAAAACAAGAAATTAATTTAATTATAATTAAATTATGAGTAATATAAAATAATGTAATCACAGCGGTAGTAAAATTGTGAATTTTAGCTTACAAAGCATAATTATAATTTGGGATATTAATTTAGGCTTTCGAAAATGGAAGACACACTTTATTTATTTATTGTTATTAGAGAGCTTCGATGGAGGTACAAAAACCATCTTTTTTAACTTCTTAATATATTTTATATAAAATCAACTTTCTAAGTTCCTTTAAATAAATATTCTTTATTTATTTATTTTTTCTTTATTTAATTTTGAAATGTGAAGAATCCAGATTTGTTGCAATAACTGCAGAGTTTTATTTTAATTGAATGTTTTGAAGTTCAGAATTTGACCAGAGGTATTCACATCACATTGTTGTCCAAAATTTTTGAACCAATAACTTTTGATTTTTTGTGCCTGAAATTGTCTAATCTTCAATTAGATTTTCGGAGCAAACTGTGTTGGGGAGACATGTTCTGATATTTCCTTCTCCTCATGACAGGAACACAGCTGTATTCTTCATGTGATAATTGAGTCTGCAATGTCCTGTAAGTAGTTCAGTGTAGAGCTTAATATCGCTTCTGCTAAGGTTAAGGATACCGTCAACCTTAATGTGTTCAGAAACAATAAATCTTCTGGACTGCCGCATGTCTGTTTAGGCTTTCCAGTGTACAAATAAACTTCGTTTCTCCCGTTCACATACTAAGTTATTTGTGAAGTTATTTGTCACCCCGTTGAAGCACTCTGGATTAATGAAAAAAGCACATGCAACCATCTTTGCTAAAGAGTATGCCATTTTATTGCCCTCATGTCCCGGTACCCACATAAGAGAAACAGAATTCCTCAATGCTAAAGTGTTGAAAAGCTGAAAGCATTTCAATTGGAATGAAGAGTTCATCAAAGATTTTAGAACTGCTTGGCTGTCTGAAAAAATGCATACTTTGGTATCTCAGTTGTCCCTCTATAAGCATTCTATAGCACATAGCTCTAGGGCATGGACGTCTGCCTGAAAAATAGCAGCGATTTTTGCCATTGCGATTGCTTTTCAAAATTTCAGTCCTACAATTCAAGCTCCTGCACTGCCATCGTCTTATTCGACCCATCAAAATATGGTATAAGATAATTTCTTTATTTCGCCAAGTTGATCGGTGACTGATGAACACTTTGAATTGCTTAGGGATAACGAGTCTTCTATTCACCTTTTCAAAGACCTTAAGGCATGCAGATTCTATACTTTATCCAAAATTTTTGCGTGCCCTGTTAGATTGCACTCTTTGAGTGACCAATTATAAAAACAATATCTTTTCAATGATCTGAAATTGAAATAATCTCTTCGAAGTAAAATTTTTTCTATATATCCAATTTGAATATTTCAACATCAGTTTAAATTAAAGCTTTTAATTAAATTAGTTAATTTGCTTATATCAACAAACTTATCTTTGATGAATTAACTGCTTGAAAGGACATTTGTGCCTTTTACAGTGAATGTCTATTAAAATTACATTTCTGTTAAAGTCAACTCCACATTCTTCCATTAAACGTTAGTATATTTACAATAATTTATTATATATTATTTACATAAATATATATGCTTTTTTAATTTTCTGCTTTAATTTATTATTAATGAGCTTAAATACATAAATTTTTTGAGTGCTAAGCTTTCTTAATTTCTTAATTACTGGAATGACTTTTCGGTATTGTGCGTTCACGGTTGGAATCTGTCCGTTTTGCATTCTTAACAGATTGTTTTATTGGGTTTAAATCTCACACTATGACTTTCATTGCTCTCCATCTACTGAAAAATATATATTTATTGGTCTATATAATGAGCAATAGGAATAATAAGCATTGCAATTTATTGCGAGTATATGCATACATATATATGTATAAATTCATGTCTTTGGATCTTTCAAGCAAATTAGAGAAGTAAAAAATAAGTATTTTAAAAACTCATCTACATAATGTGTATAATAATAATAATAATTTTAATTATATGTATATATATATAAGTCAATGCATTATTAAGATGGTACTATTAAAATTTGTATAGTTGATTGAAACTATTTCTTACCTGTATTTTCATAGATATAAGTGTGAGTAATAAAAACACTTGTTAATTAGATTCATCCCTATAAATGAAACAACTTTCTATCTTTTACTTCAACTCATTTTAGTGTAATTTTTACTTTACCTCATTTTTAATATTGCAAAACAAAACCTCTGAAGTGTTAAATTAAATTAATTCAGAAAACATGACGACCAAAAACATAAGTGCACTGACGCAGAAGAGCAAAAAGAATATAAAAGACATGATATCTCACAATAAAAAAATTTCTTTTTTTTTTTAATTCTTTATATTAGTACAAAAATTTAACAAGTCCTAGACGCCTATGAGTTTCCGTACACTTTCTTGTAAAATTATTGAAAAGTGTATAATTAGTTAAGAACACTAAATTTAGAGGAGCTGATATAAGCGTTTGCTATGAATAATTATATCTTCCCTGAGCATCCAAAAGAAATAGGTTTTTTGGTAGATACGTCTTTGACAGTTTATCAGACTGTTTTTCGACGGGGATGGGAGACCTATTAAATTCAATGGGATGGATTTAGCCTCTACTCTTCTATACTGGGGGTTCTTATGAGGAATGTGGTAGCAAAACGGCGAAAAATCGCTAATTGAGGTAAATGGGAGCTATCTAATGACAACCAACCAAATCTTCGCTGTTAAAGCATTTATTTATTAATATAATGGCAATGATTAGCATTTTTATCTTCTATATTTAAATTAATTTATTTATTTAAATAATTTGAATTTATTAGTAAATGAAATGCTTAACATATATGACTTTAACGGATGACTAAAATTTTGCAACATATTTCCAATGAACATACACAATTGACTGATTTTTGAATTTGGCTGCACTTAAACTTAAAACTTAAGAATTTTTGCGAGTAAAACCCAACTCTGAAGATTTTAAGAGCATTGTTGTTGCTTCACATGTTTTCTTTTGTAAGTTGCGAGTATTTTTTTGCTACTCTGAAAGAAAAAAATACGAATACTATTTAAGTCACTGAAGGTGTATGTATAATATCCTGTTCCATAAATAGTGTTTTATAGATCTTATAAAGTATATTGAATCCTATGACTGAACGAGGCAAACACTCCTTCTAGTGGACCGTGTAGGGTACATAAGAATATCAAAACCGTTTTATTCTCAGCATATTTTTTTAAAACCAAAATAAAAGAAGCAAACACTACATAAAGAAACATTTTTACTTACATTAAAAATACACAATGTTGGAAATAAAATAACACGGACGGAGCGATTCATGCTACTTGACAGTTACAAATTCAAATCTGAATGCGAAATTGCGCGCTCACTCATAAAGCATTGCACTGCCACAAATGTTGAAACATCGTCATCATGCAACAGTTGCTGTTGCATTTAATAATTTATCATTATATATATACACATATAAATGTATAAATGTTTGTAGAGAAAAAATTTCATTTAATATGAATTTTAATTTTTGAATTCCTTCAGAAATTTAATTAAATAAAAGCACAGGCCACTTGTGAGAATAACTGAGATTTGTTCTTTACATTTTTAGCTTCTTCATTGTAGCATCAAAAACTATAAAAAAAAAGATTTGATTTTATGAAAAATAATATATATATAAATAATATAAATTTAAAGTTCTTTATTTTGAAAAAATTTTTATCGTTTTGATTAACATTGATATTTCAAAACATCACATCTATAATTTAAGAATTTGATTCAAAGTGTTCTATAATAAATTATTAGAAATGTGATTTAAATAAATCTTAAAGAAAGTACCAGTGACATATCCATATATACTTTTTAAAATAGAAATGTGTGTCTAAAATACACATTTAAGACTTCTCTCAAAATTTTTTTTCTTAGCCCTTTAAATGTGTTGAAGAGGACATCAGATGTGTAACCAACGGGTTTGGGTGCATATATATGCGATGAGCATGATTCTTTATAATACAAGACATTTCTTCCATGATTGTCAAAGTTTTACCTTAAAGTAAGCAGCTTATTGTCAATTTAATGATCCATGGAATCATATTTAAACAATTATCATTATCATTAATGGCTCAACGATCCTGATTAAGTCTTGGCCTCCCTATTCAAACATTAATAATATACTAGTATCAGTGTAACACAGTCGTTTCTATTGATATTTTCGAAAACTTCAAAATCAAACTTCTTAAAAATACTCCTTACTTATAAGATTTTTCGAACAATAAGTCTCAACGAACACGCAAATCTTTATATGCAAATCTATATATGAGAAAGATTTGTCTAAACAAGATAAATCATATCTAAACATACATGTATATATAAATACTACATCTAAATATCATGAAGAAATACATATGCACCTGCTAGTTTTACTCTATACAAACTAAGCTGCTCTCCCTTAATCTTATTGTTAAATTCGAGCCAAAGGTCACCTAGATGTGCCGCAGTGTTCCAACTGTCAAAGATATTATCATACCCTATTATTATTATTCTGTTATATAAAAGTTGGTGCAAAGGAGCAAAATACAAAACGTACTTTTACAAAATTTATAATTCTCATTAGCTAAAAATGATGAAGTTATTATATAACTATCCGGCATATCTATCAGTTAGTGTTAATAAATTTAATAAAATTATAAGATTGTAAAATTATGAAATTATAAAAATATAAAATTATTATAAACTGAAGTTATGAACTCAAGTATTTTTGTGTATACAAAGCGACTAACTCATTCTTTTATGTTCAATTCCAAAAGAAAATATAAATTAATACTCACTTCTATCTCGTCTACGTAGTAGTACAATATATATATATAAAGATTATAGTATAAACATTTATATGACAATAGTAAACAATGTTTAACTGGTAAAATAAAACAACGGGCTTTCA
The DNA here is from genome assembly GCF_002237135.1 of Teleopsis dalmanni. Lineage (NCBI taxonomy): Eukaryota > Metazoa > Arthropoda > Insecta > Diptera > Diopsidae > Teleopsis > Teleopsis dalmanni. The sequence goes on from NC_051847.1 coordinate 38,666,842, forward strand.
GATTTTAACCTGTGGTTTTGTAATAGGGATATTTCTAACCAAATTTAATTTATATGTATATATGTGTATATATTTGTATATATTTGTATTCATTTTTTATGTCATGAATATTTCCTAAGACCACTAATGATGAGTACTTGGCAATACTTGAAATGGGGTTACACAATCAACCACACTTCAAAAAATTAACTATAAGTTTTGTTGTTGTCTTTTCATTTCCATTCGAATCCTAACTTTAAAATAGTTTCTTTTTATCATAAGACGCGTCACTTTCGACAAAAAAAAATTAAAATTATATAATTGATTTTGTTCTGGCGGTGCCACCTGTTGCGAAGCCAGGTAATTATCAATCCACCTATTAAGTCAAAATCAAAATTAATTTTAAATATCAAAATACATTGTACGTTATTTATTCATATATGTATATACTCTCGGCATTTTATTTCAAATATTTTGCACTTCATTCAGCAATCATACTAATGGTTGTACTTAAAAAGTATTTTCTCCACATATGAAAATTAAATTACTTTGAACCCTTTTCATAAGCCGGTCTTTCACTTCCACAATTGGATGTGTGAATTCACCTCAACGTATCTTAAAACTTTCATTTAACTCCATTTGCAAATGGAATCTTAACAAAGCTGGTACATTTCATTCCTGGCATATCCTACCTAACATAAGTTCATATGGTTTTATTTTTAGTAACAAGGCGAGGAAATGATGTGCGATTTTGAGGCAATTTTCTCCCCACTTTAATATCAAATGATGACAATCACAATGGTTTGTTTATTGTTGTTTTTGTTGTTGACAACAGTGTTTGTGATGGAGCGTTATATTCCTTAAAATTAGATGCCACTCACAAGATATTTTCAAATATTGCCAGGGAATTGCATACGAAAATCATTGCTTAACATTTTTATCTTTCGGTTTATAACTTTTCTTATAAAAGGAGTAAGAAAGTTTGAAAAGTTTAAAATATTTTCAAATGTTCACAGTTTTTTTTAGAATATTAAACAAAAATATTGTGCAAACTTTTGCATTTGCGAAATTGGTTTTTAAGCTTAACAATGATTTCTGATAATGTCATCTGCCTCACTTTTACTTTTCTTCCAATTTTTTTTTTACACAGAATATTTCAAAAAGTCATTGTCGTAATCCTTCACATCGTAAGGTAAGCCCTCTTACCCCAATATCTGCGTAAACTTATTTGCGCTCAATAACAAATTGTCAGTGGTGAAGGCATTTCATATGTCAAATGGCTGGCGCAATTCCTGACAGCTTCATTCCGTCAGACTTGACAGTTAACAGATTTATGCAGGTATTTGATAAATTCAAAAAAATTACAGAAATTTTCTTCGTGTGTCAATCTTTTTTTCTTCATCCATACATTATTGTTATATTGAGTGTCGGATGATTATTATTATTATATTTTTATATAGACAGTTTTTAATATTTTTATGGCACTAGTTTTGATCCCTTTACGTTTGATGCGTAAGTGCAGATAAATTTGAATTGAAATTTAGAAACAGAAGATTTAATATTAATAATATAGTTAATATTCACATAAAAAATTATTATAAATTTTCTGAATTTCTAAATTCTAATTACTTCATTTATAACTCCAAAGTTCTTTTTCGCTAATATAATCCGTTTCTGTACTCAATAGCTAAATTATTAAAATTTCATCACTAAAACGTGATCCTGTATTCACCTATTCTATCTTTTCATATCACAAAAATGGTAAAGGTTCCACACAAACAGAAGATATTTTATTTTCGAATAATATATTATTTTATATATTATTTTAGAATATTATTTTAGAATAATATTCTAAAATTATGTACAAAGGAGGAAGAGACAATAAGCTTTCTCAAACCGTTATGCGTAATATGGGAACAGAACATACCTCCATTCGTTGGAGATTATCATCTGTGGTACACGGATGGCTTCAAAACGATGGAACATAAGGGAATGGGACTCTATGGGGTTAAACCAAAAGAAGACATATTTGCGAGTTTGAATCAAGAAAACAGCGTTTCAAGCCGGAGTACACGCAATTGAACTATGTCTAAGGAAATATAAAGGAACACCCATCACGGGAAACAACATATATATTTTACTCAGAATTTTCAGTACTCCGCACACCTCGAATGACTTCAAAACTAGTATAGGAATACCTTCAACTTTTCCAACATCTTGCTGAAAGGAACAGGGTCCACTTAATATGGATTCCAAGACACATCGGATTTGAGGAAAACGAAAATCCCGATTAAAGAGCTAAAAAAAACGGCGGCCTCATATTATAGTGGGCCAACACCGTTCTGCAGGCCTTCATGGAGCTTTTTCAAACTAAAAATAAATGATTGATATAACATAATTGCTGCAGACAAGCTAGAAAAATCCATGCAAAATCGATCAAAAACGCTGTGCCAATAAGTTTTTAGTGTATCTTATATTCTTAAGATAGATACTCGATTTCATGATTTTCTTAACCATTGAATCATCTATATAGATGGTAACTCTAAAGCTATTTATCACCTATGCAAGTCAGTAATAGGAACTGTGTCCCGCGAATAAAATGTTATTTTCAATTGCATTTATCTTAGTTTGACAAACGCTGCTTATGCCAGCAAGTCGTTATGATTACCTTGCCTGTATATCTTTGAAGTAGATACCCGCTCTCGGGGCTGTCACTATCAATCTTCGAGTCATTTATACAGATGGTAACTCCAGTATTACCTAACAAATATAAAAACTTTTCAACTTGGGTTTAGGAACTTAGCCAGAATTTCAGCAAGAAAACAATTGTAATACATTTTAGCAAAAAGGGATTTTTGTGAATATAAACATTTTATTAACACAATATCACATGTTAATATCTGTACTCTTTTCTCCATCAAGAGTCTATATAAAATTTTAGTTTTGAAATGGGAAATGTCTGGATTTTGAACTAATTCAATGCTCATACGAAAACGAAAACAATTTTGGTTTTATTTTTTGAGTTGTTACGTCGAAATTATTTTAAAGTCGGTTTTATTTTTTTTTTTTTGAAGAATATTAATATTCAATATAATTTCAAGCATTAATTTTTTGTATATATCTATATATATTTCGGCCAATTCATTTTTGCCTTCATCAGGAGAATTCCTAATATCATTATATATAGTATAAAATGATTTGATATATTGTATATTAGAGGGATTTAAACTACAAGATCGTTGTTACATATGCTACTATACTCTACCTAACTGACCAAGTGGATGGAGGATAACTCCATTGATTGGTGATAAAATCTTAAACGTAACAGTAAAGACAAATTACAACATTAAAAAATAAATAATTTTTAAAAATTTTCTTAATTTTCTTTTTAAGTTTATTACATGTGAGAATCATTCATAAATCCTTTTAAAAGAGCAATTAAGAAATTAAAAATCGCATAAAATTAAGCATTAAATATGACAGAGAAATATTACCAAGAAAACCCTATTAATTACCACTCAATACCAAGCAATGTATGCGCTGCTTACTTGGCGCTTACGCTGCGTATATGTGATATATACAGCATTTCACTCCACTCCACTCCACTCCACTGTGCTGTGAAGCAAATTCGTAACGTTAAGATATTTACTGTATTGTAATCCTTTTACGTTGATATAAATAAATACAGAGACTCGAACATACACACATACACACACTCACACTTGCCAGCATTTCCACATGTGCATGAATTATGAATTGAGTATTTCCGCTTTGGTACCGTTAATTTAACATTCAACCAACTTCGCTGGCAACTCAACTCATTCATACATTTTTGGCAAATTAGGTGGAAAAAGCTTTATGGCGTGCAAGCAACGAAAGTACGTACGAATGATACGATGCCAACAACAATAACAACAACAAGCGCAAGTACAAGAAGAATAAGAGCAGCACGGTTAACATTAACATTAACATAAATGTACGTAGAGTGAAATAATTTTACGTCACAATTTAATGTCAAATAATTAAGTAATTTATTAAAATTAATATTCAACGAAAAATACAGCATTTGCATGTTTGAGTGAATATGAGTTTCATCGTTCTGTGAGTGTGTGTTGTATCTCATACCATATGAATGTGAATGTATGTATGTGTGTGTGTGAATGTGATATCATGAGATGGGTGTAGGGTTCAATTGTATTCACATTTTAAGGTGAAAACGCGGTCTTAGTTTTAGATTAAAATTAAAAGCCCTTTTAATTTCAAATGTGTTATGTGCCTGAATGCCTGCATGTGCCTCTTTGTGGGCGTGTATATGTGTGTGCACTTGTTTCGATGTGAGTTTGAGTTTGTAATTATAAAAGTTTGAGCCTTTCGAGTGGCATTTACACGGTATTAAATTTGCATGCCTTATTTTTGTGGTTGTTATTTTCCAGGATAATTTCACGTTTTTAATTTTTCAGTTATTAAAATTAACACCAAAATTTGTGCACACGTGCTAAGCATTTCGAAATAATCTACAAAATGTAAATTTCTTCATTAAATAAGTTTCATTTTTAGTTACGAAGGAAGGGTTCATATTCTTCATTTAGTCAGTGGTAGCAGTTTTGCATTGCCAAAAAAAAAAAACGAAATTAAGTTCCAAAATTAAGTTTAAGTTCTAAAATTAGTTTTCATAGGAAATGAATATAATTTCAGGAAAGATTAATTTACATTTAGATGAAGATATTAAGACCACTATTCTAGTCGGCTAATAATAGTAGGTAATTTATTAGTAGAGTGGAATTATGCATTTTATTTTACATAATATTTTTTTACTTTTTTAAATCCTTAGAATGTAAAAAAAGAGATATCAACCAATTCGTAATGAAACTTTCAAAGGATTCCTATCAAAATTTCATGACATTTATATGTTTACTTACAGAGAAGATCTTTTTCTGTAAGGTTTAACAAAGACTCTTCTCTGCTTTCTTATTTAGTTCCAGCTGTTTCAATGACGGTACTTTTTATAATTCCAAAATAATCGACTGATTAGTCGATTAGTGATCGACTAGTTAGTCGATTAATCAGGTTAGTGATAAATCATTTCATAGGAGAGAATGTTAAAGAATCAAAATGAAATGTTAAATAGTTTTGAATTTGTTCTTGATTTGTTATTGCTTTCTGGTTGGAAAATATATCATAACAACAAAAGTTAGGCTTGATATGTGCTACCCACACTCTGCGCCATCTAGACAAATGCTACTGAAGTTATTTACTGACTTTAAGGATGGACGTGCAAACAACAATGATGGATGATATCGAACACATTAAAACAAAACAACAAAAAAGTCCATAAATTTCTTTTGACAAACTGTAAACTGAAATTGCAGAACACAGCCAATGCCTTAAAGATTTTCAAGAAATGTGACAGATTTATTTTAATGAACATGACTCTATAAGAAGAAAGTGCCATGTTTGTTGATGTAAATGATGAGTAAATTAAGGAAATTGATAATAGTAATAATAATTTTGGGGTGTTTATGAAATTTTGTTTATGAACTGTCTTTAAAAAGATCAGACCATCATATAGTGATCGCTATATAGCCCAATTGGTATGTTTGAAAAAATAAAACATTTCAAGTCGGTCCTATAAGAAGAAGTAATATATAATTTTTTACGTAAATAATGCGTGTCATGGCCAAATAAACAAATTACATAAAGAGGTTCTTTCGAACAGTAGTGAACTACAACAACAAAAATTTTATTTTTTATATTATTTTAATTAATTGAATTTTTAGCTGACCATACAGCTATTTCGAGTATTGTCACATATCCATCATCAGTGGTCTTGGAAGTAATTCTTGTATTTAATTATGCGTAAATAATTATGTTTGAGACGGCAAGTACCAAGATTCGAACTCGGACTCAAACCAAATGTGAAGCTCAGAATCAACGCACCTTAACCAACTGATCCAAAGCCGTACTTGACTTTTTATGTTCGCAGATTTGTCTGGAGTTTTGTATCGCCAAATTTGACCCCCAACGTTTACCACCTTAACAGATCTCAAAAGTTTCTTAGGAAAAAGAGATTATACTCCGATGAAACAAATAATGAGGCATATTTTAAGGTTAATGATAAATAATTCCACAGAAGAGAATGTTAAAGAATCAAAATGATATGTTAAAGAATCGCTAGTATTCAAATAATTGGTTCTATTACTCTTAAAGCAGACTGCATTGCTGAATAAAGTCGAATTTTGCCAAAAGTAGTTCTTATGTTGGTTATACTAAGGACTTAACATCCGATATTAGCAAAAACAGTGCAAACTTATTTTCTTGTAAACTCATAGATTTAGGTACAACACTATGAGTTGAACTTCGAACCTTTTTCATGTCTTACTCTATTTCTCTTTCTCCATACCATATTTTTAATATATTTTCACTTACTTGTATATCTACATTATATCCCTATATATGCAATAATAATAATTCAAACGATGTGGAAGAAATTGTTGCGCAAATTATGGAAATTAACAAAAACTTACTAAAAAAACGATGGTAAGAAAAACGGAAGAGAAAATCATAGATGCAAAAATGTATATTAAATAAAAAGGGCACAAACCTAACCACAGCAAGAGGACGCATATTGTAGCAATTTAATATATAACAAAATTGTTTATATTTAACACCCCACACCCCCGCGTACAGCTGCCACAAACACGGTAATACCTTACTTACTTGAACTTCCGGTAAAGCTACTTATATGGTAAATATGGCGCAGAGAAACCGGAAAATGTTGTCGCCTAAAGGAGGCAACAGCTGCCGCTGCGTTAAGTTATAAAATCTGTTCCTTTTTTTTCCAGTAAAAGTTTTGATATTGTCAAACTGAGGCTGAGTTACCATTCTTTCTGGGTGCTTTTTTTTTTTTTTGTTTCTTAACAATTGAAGGAAAGGGCAAGTACTTGTGTTGCAAAAATTTTGCTAGCGCGAAATTCTATGTTCAGTTATTTAAGTTATTGAGAAAGTTCATTATAACATATATGATATGAAATATGGAAAATTAAAGGATAAAACGCTTTTCAATATATTTTATATATCAGAAAAAAAAAGAAAGTAATGCTTTTATTTACTATTTTACAGTGAATATCACTATTAGTTTTAACTACTCAGTACTCCATCACCGATTGTAGAGCTATGGTTGCCTCCTATGGTTGCACTTTGTGTCTATGTTTTTTCTTTAATATTTGCTTTCTTTTTCACTTGTTATTAATATTTTTTAAGAAATTTCTTAAAATTAACAAATTTTCTACTAGAATATGCAAATTTGTCGTCTTCCTTTATGTTTCGCCATTTTTTTACAGCCGCTACATGAAAGTTTGTCGTTGTGTTTATTTGTTACTCCCAGAAGATTTTGCACAAAAACATAAGAGAAAAAAAACGGAAAGAAAAGAAAAGATACATTGTTTCTTTGGTAAAGTTTTTGTAACTGACACACCAATAAGAGCAGCCAACATTGGCAATAAGCTGAAATAACAGCAGCCGGATAAGGTTCAGTAATGTTATTGGAAGCATCGTCTTGTAGCAGCTCCTGCCAATTGCCTCAATAACCCGCGCTTAGGATCTGCACTCCAATGGTGTTTATAGTTGTTGTGGATGTTGTGGATGTTGTTGTTTGTGTTGTTATTTTTTTTCTTCGAAACTTTTTGGTATTGTCTTCCTTCGATAACTACTCCCGTAGGTGCCATGTTTGAAGATTTTTACTAATTTTTTCTTTTGCTTCCTGTGGAAATTGTCGATTAGCTAAGCGCTGAGTCTAATTTGACGACTGGGAGAAAATGTTGAAAAATTTTCATATTTAAACAATTTTAAACTGATAATGTAATATGCATGAACTTGTCTTTACATTACCTAAATATTTTAAAATATAAAATAACAATATAAACATAGACGAATACATATCACAAAAATTTTATTTTAGAAAATAGAATTTATTAAGTATTGTAAAATTAATTTGTTTAAATAAAATCTTTAAATAGACAGCGACAAATTTTTTAATCAAAGAAAATAATTTACTTGATTTTTATTATATACAATTTGTTTTATACAGAATATAAGTGAATAATTATGACTTTAATTTTGACTAAAACTTATATCGAATAATAAAAGAAATTAGCTAGAAACCCATATTAGTTACCTTAATGCCCTTGTTATCAATATATGAAATATACACCATTTCAATATTACCGAATGAGCACCTATAGAGACAAATATATGTTAGTTATGTTAAGCCTTTTCCGAGTTAGTGCTTCTGTGCACTTTTACTCTATGATAGCTGGGGGGAATCAGCAAAGTCCCACCCACCTCACTGACTAATTTGAGTGTTCCTGATAATCTTTGTGTTTATTCAATGATTGATCTAAGATCTGCGTACCGTCCCGTGCGGTTAGTGATTACTCTGAGATAAGATAGCGCTAAGTAGGACAGCCTGTCGGTTTTCGCATAGAGCTTCAGAACTCTGTCCCTTATGCATCCCTTATGTTTTTGACCAGATCTATTCTAAGGTCTCTTAGCATATCATTCGTGCGGATGTACCATGGCACTTTTAAGAGCCTTAGGAGAGCCTAACTTTGGGCAACTTGTATCTTTTGGATAGTAGAGTCGGCAGCTTTGCTATACGCGACACACCCATAAAGTAGTGCTAGTCTAATTACCTGGCTATAGATCAGCTTTCTGTTCTATTTTGATTGCAAGACGTAACACAGTGTGTCAAAATGAAAATTAGTCAATCAAAATTTAGTATTTTCAGAACCAGTAGCGATAATTTGATCGACTAATTTTCATTTTCACACTGTGCATTGAAATCAAAATTTAAATGAAGTACTTGAGTAAGTCTAACTTGTGACAGTAGAAACACTTGGCTGGAAAATCCAAGGGTCAAAAAACTGAGCTTGTTATATTTTTTCTTCTGTTCTATTTAAGTCATTTTAGATTTCTTACATCAAACGGTTTAACTATCTTCCGTAAAGAATCAAACCTATCGTTTGGTTATACGATAATTCTTAATGAAAAAAATCCTTTAAAGATTCATAGTATTTGTATCTTTAAATTAAAGAACCCAGAAATCTTTAAACTTAGCGTCGAAGGTCGGATAGCAAAGCTGACATTAAGTCCCTGGTGGGCACAACTACCACATATCTAACAACTCGAAAATGCCAGGCTTCTCTTAATAAACTAGCTAGACGTTTCAGAGTTCAAGTCACATGGGTTCTTGAACACAAAGACAATCCGGGAAATTTTATAGAGAACGAGGATGCCAATACTGGCACTCTGCTCTCTGACACATACTGCTCCGATATTGGGATTTTGTTTGCAACAGCTAAACTATCAATTAAACAAGAATATCTGAGGTTTGCCAAAGAAGATTGGGCAAACGACCCTTAATGTCAAATCTCTAAATTGACTTAGACAAAAACACACCAGTCAGCTATTTTAAGCCTGTTCAATCCTACGGTATTGGTGCTAACGGGTCACTGCTTAATGAGAAGATATGCTGTGAAACTGGGTCTAGGTAATGACTTCTGTCGATGTTGACGCTATGTGGATGTGGAAGAAACCATGTTCCACCTCACTTGTTAGTGTCCATCCTCAGCAAGAAGAAGATTTTAAGTCTTCGGGGTCTCGTTTCTTACCTTATGTCGGTGATTTGAATTTCTATCATCAATCCAGTGTGTTTCCGTCACGGTTACGAAACTCACATTTCATACCAAACTTCTCAGTTCTCCCATACTCGTCTCATCTTTCCACTTTCTCATCTTATTTTCCAAACAAATAAATTTTTTCTAGGACTGGACCTGGGATCCAGCCAGCTAAACTTCGGCTGCTACTATGTTTTAATATAAAATCTAACTTAAAAAGGCTTATGTGTGTACTCAGCTTACATTAAGAACTCCACACTTCTTCAATACTCAACTTATAAAAATCACCAATATCCTTCACCTACAATTGCAGACAGTTGGCGCCACATTTATTACTAATATCTGAAATATAATCCCCAATCTTTCTCATAAATGAGTTGCATGCGATATTATTCAAAATAATTTATATGAAAAACAAAAGCATTTATTCTCTGCTCCTAATAGGCATAATAATCTTTTCATCAGCAACATTTCAAAAACTTTGTTGGCACATATTTTTATACGTTTCTGTGGCAATCAAGCCAAACTACTTCAGTGGCGGCCCTCATTAAAGGAAACTTTTACTCCGATTTTTTGTTTTTTAGGGGGTTTTTGTCAATATCTATTATTATTTTTTGCTGATGAGCTTGTAAAAGTTGATTATGTTAACAAAAATCTTTAAGTGGAAATTTGAAGGAAAATCGGAAAAGTAGTAGAGCATCGCCGTGTGTTGTATTTCAACTTTGAGTTTTGGCTCGAGTCGGACGCCATTAAATAGGAATTCCTTTATTGAGAGATTACACTCCTTCCAACAAAAAGCGTAGACAGCAAAAAATTTGAAATTTTTGTAACGAAAAAGTTTTACTTTTTGTTGGAAGTCAAAGTTTTCGTCTTTTGCAAATTTGTTGCTGATGCGCACTATTTTGCTGCTGCTGATATAATTATGCTGCTCCTTTAGTTTCGACAACACCAAACATTGCCACAGCAGTTTTCAATAAGTTCCTTCCCTTTTTGCTCCATACACGATTATGTCTAAATTTGGCATAAGTTGCCTAATGATGGCATAATTAAGCCGAAATTTTGTTTTTGATTGATTTTTGCTATGGATTTTTTCTCCAAGCAAACCAAACTTTTTCCCATATTAATGGGTCAAGTTGTTAACTAATTGTTTGCCCTGCCTTCACTTTTTGTTGATTTGACAATTTTCTTATACAAATTGTGCTGTTTGTTAAACTTGGAAGTTATGGAAACATATGTTTTCAATGTATGATAATCAAATATGAAATTGATTTTCATTTTTATTAATTTTATTAATTATAGGTAAAGAAAATATTTATGAACAAGGCATATAATAATTCTGTGTTATTAAATAATTTGTTTGATCCTCAGAAGGATTTCAATAATTGAAGAAACGCTTTAACACAATTGAGATGCTCATGTCTTTAAATAAATTTTGAAATAATATACATTAACTTAATATTATTATATTTTAAAAGAACAAAATATTTAGAACACGTAACATAATACTCTCGTATTGTTTACCGATCACTCTGGAATAGGACCTTTTAACCCATCTCAACTCTTCATTCCCTCGTGGCTTCTCTATCGTTGCTAACGCTTCTTAAGACTGCATCCTTGGTTCACTTTTATTTAAGTAGTACACTTTAATAGAAATCGAAGAATAGAATAGAAGCTCATTTCAACTATTCCTTCTTTCGTTGCTTTTCTATCGTTACTAACAGTCCTTAAGGCCAAATCTTTAGTCCCATTTTATTTAAGTAGTTCTCTTCAGACATTACAACTTCCTCAGCTAAATCTAACAGAACCTGCTATTTCAGCGATTACTTTATCTTAATGAGATCTTCATATCCCAAACATATATCGTCTGAGTTAACTCTTATTTTACGTCCCCCTGCGGGTAAGCGGTAACAACTCTCTACAACAAAGCCAAGGTGACTCGAGTCGACGAGTACTTTCATATAATCGCCCGTCGGTATCTCACCTTGTAGGGCAGCTCTCCTCCGACGTCTATAGCCTTAATACCTTCCTGTTGACCTCGTCCAAGCCATGCGGTTCAAACCTCCCAATATATCGCACTCTATTTCGATGACCTGGGCACAGAGTCTATCACTAGGCTATCCCCTGCGCATACTTCAAGTCCACCTGTGCCAAGCTCATGCTTTCCGATTTAGATAAATTTAGACCTCTAGACACTAAGCCTTTTGATAAAATCTCTTCTTCTTAATTACTGGAATGAAGTTTCCGCATTTCGTTGGAAATATTTTCCATTCAGTAGATTAATGTCTCAAACACTGGCTTTTGAGACTTTCCAACTACTGCAGAGAATAAAAGAACCTACATAAAAGAGTAGTAGGAATATTGGTGAAAAACATTAACTTTTAAAATATACTAAAATAATAAGCTATAAAATGTTTTTGTTCACAGTTTACAATCTTAAAAACGAAACATTGTGTGTGATACTTACTGAATTCATGCTGTTTCTTATTGGTGCAACATATCTTTACGAAAATGATAAATGATATCCACACTGCCCAAGGTAACTCAATAAATGTATCTTCATTTCTTAATAGTTTTTAATGTTCTGTTATAATCTTTATTTGACTATATTACACATAAACGCATATTCATTTACATCCAACAAACACCATCACACAGCATTTCATCTGGTTTTTTCCTCCTACCAACCGACAGCCAACATCGCACATATCTGTACTCATATTTGCTCTTAACGAGTTCGAGCAGCGTAAAAATTTAACAGACACTTACAAATATGTTGCCATTATGTGTTGACCACATAAAAACGAGCACTCGCACTCTGCACTCCAACTATGAACAGTGGCCACTCCACTGGTTAACAGGCACACCGAATGGCATCCTCGTATCCCGGCACGCTACCAACGCTACCAATGCTACTAACGCTGCAGTTTATGCTTCAGGGTTTCCGCAACTATATCAATTTCCACATGTAATAGATTACTGTACATTTTCTTTTTAATTTAACCCATCACTTTAGACCGCAACGCAAATGTTGCATTGCACTTGGCACTCGTACGTATATGAGAACCCGTAAGTAGTTCGTTCCCCATGTAGGGAAAGTGTTTACGTATTGTGTGTTTGTTGTTGGCATTCCTATTTACAATCGGTGTAAAGCCTCAGCTTCATAGTTACTTTAAACCAAAATCGTAAATTAGTTTGTAAAATGTGTAAGCTGCTCAGATATTAAATTCACTTACGGATGGGGTAATAGATTTTCATTCTGAGATCATTTATTTTATTTCTAAAATGCGTACTCACTCCTTCGAGATTGTGCGATAAATTTGCATATTTATTGCAAGAATTCTGATGAGTTTATTCTTATCACATACACGGAAAATTTTTACCAAAATTAAACGAATATAATTTAATGGATTAAATTTGATTACTTTTGTAATTTATGTGATTTTACGATTATGAGACTCTGAAGCTTGTAACCTTTGTTTAATTAGAGTCATTTCATTTTGCGATTATTTATAAAATTAAAAAAATAGTTTTTATATTTAAACTATAAATGGAAATAAAATCTCCAAATAAATAGTACATCGCAATATTTACTGGGATAATTAGTGTCAAATAAAAATCTAATTTCTCTTCACCAATACTAAAACCATACTCATTCCATACTGTTAAGGTACTCTGCGTGCTATCTTAGAGAAATTAAGATGATCAAAACTTAATAGGATTATAATTAATTATTTTATTATACGCATACACTGCAATAAATATATTAATATGATCATCATCTCATTATAATTAGTGTGGATTTAGACACATGGTCATTAATCTAGTGTTCATTTAGGCACATACGCTGATATCATCTTATTGTAAATTAGTAATAATTTAGTCGCATATGCTGTAATAAAATATCATGTTCATTTTATACTCTAGATGATAATTTTAACTTACTCTAGTTATTGACCCTCTAGCATACATATGGTATTATGTCACATTAAGAATATCCACAGAAATGATCATGGGACAGTTAAAAATATCAGTTAACGATTTGCTACTTGAGAAAAGTTTCACTCACAAATAAGTTATATATATTATGTTACTATATATGGAAGAGAATGTACTTCAGGCGATCCTGCACAATAAATAAAAGTATATTTGACGAACTTGTAGAACTAAATCAGCTACCAAGAAAATGAGCAGAGAAGTTCGAATGTTAAGGAAATAAAGATACACACTAGATACAAATATTCACATCGTAAAAACAAATCTGAGCATCAAATCTGAGCATCAAATTTCTGTAACTTCTGTAACTTCGAGTTATATGTTTGAATATTTATGAAATAAAACCACTCTAACATCAGATCGATTTATAGAAACAGATCAAAATGTCCTCCACGTAGAACCAAAATCTGATCATCAAATATCTATAGTTGCAAACTACAATATTCGGCTTTAAATCTTGAGCATTATCTATAGAATAAAATAAATGTAGAACATGGTTCATATTAGAATAATTAAAGTAAAGGTTTAGCACATCTTCGTTAAATTCCATATATGCTGGAACAAAGTTCCAAATTTTAACAACGAAATTTGAAAATGCTAATTTTAATGAATCAATAATCCATTGTATAATTCTTTATGTGTTGGCAACATGGGATTATCATAAAATCTCAAATACTCAAAAAAGGTAACACCAGAACCACTCGAAGGCGTTTAATATTAAAACAAATCGATGATAATTTTTAAAGTAAAATCTGATGCATTGTAAGACAAAAATGAACTATTTTTAAGTAAGAACGGCTCGAAGAGTAATGAAGCAACAGCAACAAAATTTTTTAATTAATTTATTGAAAGTTGACCATACAGTGCTTTATCGAGTATTGCCAAGTACTCATCATCAATGATCTTAGGAAGTATACGAATTGTTATTTAATCGGTAATACCAACAGACAGAAATAGAGCAACGAAATAGAGCTACGATATGTAACACATACGATATGAAACAGAGCTACGATATGAAACAGAGGTACGATATGAAACATTGCAAAGGGGGAATTGCAAAGATACTTCCTGCTGAAGACATGTGCTCAGCGTAGAGACTCGAAATATTTTGATGTCATGCCATGTAAAATTATAAATACATCGACAATATCCGTAAATCCAAGAATTACTCGAAATTAGTGGACGATATTATATTTCTTAAAAAGAGTCATGTCTACAGAGTTTCCAACGCCTTGGATAACATGTACAATATAATCCACTATTATTATCCAACACTGAAAAATTATTGAATTAGGCTTTACCATAGCCACAGGTGTTGCGGGACTTATATTTTTACTTTGTATTTTTAATAGGAATTTCTTATTTCAATATTATCAAATACCATTCCATAGTAGAAAAACCAAATAATCATATATTCAAGACTATTAGATTAAAGGTTTCATATATTATTCAAAAATTAGAATTTCTATAAATAGTTTTTTGTATTATCTCTACTTAACTTTAACGCATCCATGTTAAAAAAATACTAGTAAATAATGTAATCATACTTTAACATACGCATTTGCCGTTTATGTAGGAAAAAGTTTTCACATATCCTAGAGTCTTACACCAGATCAACTATTAGAGTACATAGTCCTTTCCCATAATTTAGACTTTGGTTAAAAGGAAAATATTTATTGAAATCAATTTCTTTGCTTTGCCATAAAAAGTATCCTTATCACAACACTCTAATTTTTGCCACTGCCATAAAATCAAGAGAAAAAACGAAAGGGCGAGCGAAATATCTTAACAATATTAAAAATTTATAAAATACCGAACTGAAAATAAATTTTCTATTTCCTAAAAATGTGAGCCCATAGCAGCGGAAAATTTTTGTGGCCTCAATAAATTGATATTAAATATTTGAGCCGCTTTTAAAAGCTCATAAAAAACCTACAAGTGGTAAGTTATAAAAAGGAGGAAAGAAACGAAGAACCAAACTACTCCAATAACTGCGCTCGTGCATTTTATAAATAGAAAAAGATGAAAAAAAAAAAAAGAAAGAAAATAATAAAAATTATATTCGTATATAGAAGAAAACTACTTTAACGTTGAGTACGAGTGCTATTCCAATTTCTTCTACACTGAAGTGGAGATCTGTAAGAAGGCTATTGAACAATTTTCCTCAATGTACAAAGATGTTCTTACATTCTTTTTTTTCTTTTTTTTTTTTGCACTGAAAATCAAATAAAATATTTTAAGTGAAACTTTATTAAGCATACTTTAAGGCGTTGCAGGAATTTCATTTAACCCACTTTGCCAAGTATGTACACCATTTTTCCGACTGAATAAAATATTTGATTTTCTTTCTTTTAAGCTCTTCCTGTGCGTTTAACAGCGTATCACTTACCGAGCTGAAGTGGAGATTACACTCCTAAGTGACCAACATTGTGTGCTACTAAAGAACTGACCCATTCAAACCAGCCGCAGCATTGCATGTGTGTTACTAATGGTGGGGGTTGGGAAATTCATCTTATTAGTGGGGTTATAAATTTATTTGTGAACTTACTTTTGGCACTGAAATTAATTTGGGTTATGCAGAAGTTGTTTTTTTTTTTTGTTTTGTTTTCCCGCCCTTGCCCGGAACCAAAATAGAGCATTCATATTTGAAGAGGAATTATGCGTGAAATTGTATGTAGCTTTCGGTCAACACAGTCCAGTTAGCGAAGTATTAATGAAGTTGTAAGAGAGAATTATTGCATTGTGTATACTACTTCATTATTTATACGTGCTTTGTATAATATATTCTTCCATATATAAGTATGTACGTAAATGGTAAGGAAATATAAATATGTTGACATCCCCAAATAAATGATGTACAGTTGCATGAAGAAGATTAAGTGAAAACAACTGGTCATGCTAATATTTTAACTCTGATTACTTATACTTTTGCAGTACTCAATGAAAAAGATTAGTAAAGGTTTTTTATATAGAAGGATTATCTTGAATAAACTCAATAACGGGTTGAGAGGGTATAGTTGAGATTTTAAAATTGAATAATATACTATTTTATCATAGGGCAAAGTTGAGCTTACTGTAGTGCTAAAATACTAATCTGTATCCCGCAATATCAAGCCAAAGATATAGAACCCAGCAAGTCAGAAAGAGCAGCCAGAACAATAAATTTTTACTGATGAAGACAGTTTCAGTTCGGCATTGAAGTTATCTTAATGAATGTGCTCTAAAAAGGATGAAGATATCTTCATAAAAAGAAATAAAAATAGTTTCTTTTCCATCATGAACTCCACTGATGAACGTATTCTAACCAAACCGAGAAAATTTTTATCAAAAAGTAGGAAGACAGTTGAATATCTATCTTAAACGTAACCTGGTAATTATGCTTTAAAGTGGACGAAGATAAATCTATCAAAAAAGATGAAAACAGTTTCTCTTCTGTCATGAACTTAATCTAATAAATTTGTTTTAAAGAAGTCGAATCATCTCTCCAAAAAACGATAAAGGCAGTTTCCCTTTCATCTTGAATTTTCTCTATAAATGCGAAAACATCTCTTTTTCGCGTCTGTCTGGAACTTTACCTGATAAAAAATGTATTCTAATCAAGACAAAGACATCTACATTATAAAAATGAAGGCCGTTCCAATTCTGTCCTTAACTTTTTCTATTGAATGTGTTCTAAAAAGGATAAAGCCATCTTGATCAGAAAATATGAGATCAGTTCTACTTTTGTTATGAACTTATCCTAATTAATTTGCTCTCAAAAATGGAGAAGACATCTATATCGAAACAGATAAAGAGAATTCTACTTTCATTTTGTAGTTCGAAGATATCGTCAATCTGAAAATATGGAGGTTATTTCACTTCTGTTTAGAATGTATCCTATAGAAAGTGCTCTAAGAAAAGACCAAGGTGCCTGATTCAACCGGAAATTTTTTGGATGCACATAACATTTTTATCATTAGCCACCTCAGAAAAGGTTAAAGGATTATTGTATTGTTATTTCTAACAGCTTTGGTAATAAACTTAATAAAACGTGAACTCTTCTGCAAGAGAAGAACGTATTTTTTTACCATGACATAAAACATTAGAAGTTATACAGCAAAATTGGTCAAATTACGCTATAAGATGCTCTCACAGACCTATCGTAAATATAAAAATTGGTTCCATTTGATTTCTATTTATTTTCGAATTTAAAAAACTGGCTTTATTAGAAGGAATAAAACTTTCTGAGACTCCAACGTAATCTCAGCAAGTACTGAACATTTTGTGATTATCGTTGTATCATTTTTTTCAGAAGTTGAACGTAGAATACCTCTGCAGAGAGTGTATAGGGTTCAGAGAGGGTTATGTTGGAAAGAAATTTTAAAAGTTAGGGAAAATTTAATTGCTTTCATTAGTTCCGACTGACTTATCAAAGACTTTGTTTATTTAGGAACCAACTTAAACACCAAAAATGACGTCAGCCTAGAGATTCAACGAAGAATTACTCTTGCCAACAAATGTTACTTCGGGCTAAGTAAGCAATTGAGAAATAAAGCCCGCTCTCGACAAATAAAAATCACGCTCTACAAATCCCTTATCATACCTGTCCTGCTGTGTGGTGCAGAAGCTTGGACAATTACCAACAGTGATGAGAAGGCGTTAGGAGCATTCGAGAGATTCTTCGGAAATTCTTCGGAAGATCTATGGTTCCTTACGCGTTGGCGACGAGTATCGAATTAAATGGAACGAAGAGCTATATGAGCTATACCGCGACATTGACATAGTTAAGCGCATAAAAATTCAGCGGCTACGCTGGCTAGGTCATGTCATGCGAATGGAAGAAAGTGCTCCGGCTAGAAAGGTATTTGATTCGGTACCCGCAGGTGGAAAACGCGGTAGAGGACGTCCGTATCTTCGGTGGAAGGACCAGGTGACCAACGATTTGGGGGCGCTCGGTACTACCAACTGGCATCAGAAAGCAACTAATCGGGCTGACTGGCGGAGGCTACTCGACGCGGCCAAGGACGACACACGTCTGTAATGGCCAACTAAGAAAGAAGATCGTACCAAGGTTTGGACTCCATATAAGGATGGTCCAAAGGTTTAGAAAAAGGATCTTTGGGAACCCAAGACGGTGTCATGGAGTGCTCATTGCCAGAAAATTGAAAGTATTAAAGAATCGGTTAGATTAGCCAAGCTGTTATTATGTGGCCATTCTTACCCTTCTCTCATTAACAAAGCAGATAGAAGTTAACGGTCTCCTTTTTCCCAGCTCTTCCGATGGTCCTCTGAAGGTATTACCGTATCGTTCAACCAACTCTGGTGAGACTATACAGGCACTGGTATTTTCAAGAAGGATCAAATGGGCTATCAACGCCTTCTCCCCGTTCAAAATTCCTGGCCCCAATGGGATCTTACCAATTATGTAACAATTTCTAGAGATGTAGCTGTACATATTAGATCAATATCTAGTTCTCCAACCCATTGAGCGCTCAGTATGCTTACCTCAAAGGGAAGTTCACGGAAACGGCTCTAGATTTTCGATTTAAAAATTTTGCTTTATTAATTTAATTTCTTTTACAAAATTTTCCTTAAAGCTAGGATTACATGATTTCAGATAATTCTTAGCATACGTTAATATTTTTCTAAGAGTATTTATCTTTTTGTGTAGTTAGTTGTTTTTCTTTGATTACATTATATACTCTTGTATTTACGTCTTGTTAATATTTTACTCGAAAAAATTTTTAGTAAAAAAAACGAGAATTTCGTCTTGTTTTCTTATTTTACCTTAAGAACTACCTTAATATATTTTAGCCTAACCTACAGCTACCATTTACATTATTTACAGCCAGTGTAAATGCCGTATTACCCAGAACTAGGCTTGTTTCTGGGAGCACCTTTCTGCAACACATTCGGCGATATCTCCAAGATTCTTGTGTTTATAAAAGTCTCTGACTGGTTCTAGCTTGATCTTCTCTTTATTACCGACTATTATCAGGATTTGTGAATTCAAGACAAGCCGTCTTGAATCCCCAAATTGAGGAGAATTCGAACCTCTCTCCACCACAACTAACTAACTAACTAAATATTAATGAGTATCATATGGATAGAGTATAAATTATCATAAGTAATTTGATTTTTATGTATGAGTAAAGTAGAGTTGAGTATACAAAAAGAGAGTCAGAGTCAGTATAAGTGAAATACAACCAATGACTCGAGTGTTGTGTACGCATTGTTCTTTTTTGGTGCACACCTAGTATATTGAATTGTATTATTAAAAAAAAAATCAAGAGAAACGCATATTTTCTCAA
>NC_051847.1:38686877-38706648 GCF_002237135.1 Teleopsis dalmanni
TTTTAACCTGGAAATTTACTCCAAACAATACGAGAAGTCAACCATTCGCAAAAAAAATATATATATACTTTTTTATGCATCCAAATGAAGTATAGTACTTCTGTACTCTTAAGTTTTTTCAAGACTACGTATATATAATATATTTAAGTATATTAATATATATATAAATATACTTCATATTGTTTACTTAAAAATTGAAAGTTTATAAATTACAATATGTTAGAAATAATGCTTTTGAAGTTCTCTCTCTCTTTAGCAGTACGTACCAATTCTACAATCATTCTTAACCCACTCCATTGTCAGATGTTCTTTAACCAAGACATTTGTTTTCTTCCTATGCCGCTTTTGCCTTCGATTCTACCTTCCACAATCAGTTGCAGCAATTTATATATTGGACCAATATACCTAGTTTTTCTTGTTTTGATAGTCTTTAGGAGTTGTAGCCTAGAGTGATACAAATATATCTTCACATTTCTTATAGTATTCACATCTATTTTCATTAACGCTTAATGATATAGTCTTCAGCTCCATAACCCTAACTTTGTGACTTCAGTCGGATTAAAATGGATATCACAAACTGTATTGAAATTTTTAAACAGAAGAAAAACGAAACTCTTTTAATTAACGCTTTATAATATAGTCTTCAGCTCCACAAGTTCAACTTTTTGATTTCAGTCGGATGAAAATAGATACCAGGTAGATTGATAAGTACCTATCTTCACAACAAATGGCAACGCCAGAAGAAAATCAATTATATTTTACATGTCTGAAAATTTTTAAACGACAGCTCTTGAAGTTTCGACTGCATCATATAGTTAGATTTTTGCAAATAATTGAAATAGTGCAACTGGGTAATTTTTTATAAAATGGATGAAATTGAATATCGTTCTGTAATAAAATTCCTTTAAGTGCAAGTACTTTTAGTACTCCACTTAGAGTCACACGAACTGAATGAAAATTTTAGTTTTATAAACCGTAGAAAGATATACAGAACCAAATCTGGTTCATACATCCAGACAGCGATCTTTTTATTTCCGTACATTCAATTAAAACTATATTTTGCAGCGCGATATGGTCATGTAGAATCCACAAAATGTTCTTCCAAAAACCCAACAATTTTTAGTGGAGTCTTGAATTATATTTTGTATTAACTATACAGAAATAATAATAAATAAATAATTTAAATTTGATTTTTAAAGTCAATTAAGACGAAAGAAACTATATTTCTTTATAAAAACTATTGTTTTAATAGGGACGTATTGTGTAGTGGATTATTTACTCTTGATACTTGCGATCCGAAGAAATTATTTACGATTAAATAAATATTTTTTCTAATCTAATATTCATTGGTGATTTTTTTATATAATTCTAGGACCACTGTTAATGGGTATTTGGAAATACTCAAAACAGCTGTGTGGCCAGCCAAGCATACCATTAATTAATAAATAATAAAAAAAGGCTTGCTGTTGTAATTCACTACTGTTCAAAATACGTCTCTAATAGAGACGTAGAGTTTTGATTCAAAAACAGCTGTTAATTTCAATGTAATCTTACGACTCTGGCAACAAATCTAGAGTGTTATAAATTAATCTCAAGTGTTATACATTTCACTCGAGATTTACCATTCAAAAATGAAAATTGCACTAAAAGAGAGTCTCGAGTAAAAAAATTACCCTAGATCTACCAACCGAAAATGACTTAAGAATACCTGCCAATTTTATTTATCGATTTTAATTGAAGTAATGTAACTAAATACCACAAATTCATTTCAATTAATATTTGTATCAATTAAGTTCACAATTAAATGTGGTTAATAATACTTTTTGGAGAGTGCAAACAACCCTAAATACTTTTTCTTAACTTTCCCAAAAACCAACTGATATTCTATCTTCTCTATGCATTTTCATTCCCTTCACTAGATTTAGTGATGATACCATTTTTTTCCCAATACAAAACTATTAACACAAAAAAAAGAAATTTTGCTTAAACAGACAAGCAAGTCGACAGGCGGAAGTGACAAAATGAATTATACGAGTGCGTCCATCATCATAGCCTTTTAGTTCGAAGGATATATTTTCCCTTGTAATAAAGGAAGGACATATCATATCAAAAAAAGTTGAAATTTTATTAGCTGCATTGTTTGCTGCTCAGACTACGTGTCAATCTGTTCAAGTCAATTTCATATAAAATAATACAATTGTCTTTTGTAAAAATTCAATTTCTTTCTTGCACTTCTACAAATATACAGACACGATATATAAATAAATCAGTTGGTAATTTTGTTTCCTGTTTTCTTACTTTTCATGTACATGTGCCTACGTCTTTGCCATTGTTTTTTCCGGTTGTACTTCCGGCGTATGTCTGCCTATTGTCTAGCCATTGTCTTCCATTCTCGATGACAAATATCTCAAAGTTGCAGTGAAGCATTCACTTTACGAACTCACATAAACATTTGCAGTTTCATATAGGAAAAAAAAAATTAGTGACAAGCAAGTATTGAACTGTCTTTAACCCCTGCTTTTGAAAGAAAACTTTAAAGTATAGATATTAAGGACCACTATATGTACTTAACAAATTAAATTGTATTAATTGATTAAAGCGGATTAGGAAAACACTTCAAATTCCAATCAAAATAATTGCAATCAAGTGATTGTTTGTCGACATACTCAAAATATAACAAAACTTCAAACGTATCTATTTCTTTATGTATGTATTTGAAGTTATAAATTGATATACTTGATATTTAGTTTCGTGTAACTCCAACTCTTATTGTTTCTATTTGCTTTCTTTTTAGTTGAGAATAAAGTGAAACCAATTAAAAATGAATTTTTCATTACGTAAGTAAAGGTAAACAGACCACTTCATACAACCCAAACCTCGTAATCTGTTTGTAAGTCTCAACTCCAGGGTTTCTATTCAACTTTCTCCTGCAATTGTTTGCTTTTTTAGACACAAACGTGACGTACACGTCGCATCTAAGCAAATATTGTAGTAATTAACTCGTTCCATACACATTTTTCCAAAACTTTTGTACATTTCCATATGCAAG
Organism: Teleopsis dalmanni; assembly: GCF_002237135.1. Taxonomy (NCBI): domain Eukaryota; kingdom Metazoa; phylum Arthropoda; class Insecta; order Diptera; family Diopsidae; genus Teleopsis; species Teleopsis dalmanni. Next base: position 38,689,927 of record NC_051847.1, read on the forward strand.
CAAATATGTATCTAGATACATTCACTACATAAAAACAAAAAAGATTGTTTTTCTTCTCTTTTACCGGCAAAAATTTGAGTAAATTAAAAACAAATAGGATTTGTTGTGTAAATAAAATATCACAGGATTCACATTTCTAGAAATTTATTTGGTTTTATTAACACTTGTTGGTGTATTTGTGCGTTTGTTACTGTGAAAATTTATTGTTTATTTAATAAATTTTGAGATACATTTTCATCTATCAGATACTTGAAGTATTTACTTCACAATTGATTCACAAACTCTGATCGTAAAATTTTTGCAATTAAACTTTAAACTTTCAATTAAAAGTTCAAACTTAGGTACTTAGAATCACGTAGCAAATTCACATTTTATATATATTTGTATTTTATGATAAATTTTTCAAATCCAGTATGTAATTATATTTTGTATATATTTAATAATATGTAGTATTTATATACAGGTAACCTTTACCCGCTCATACCTTCAGTATTTTATTTACTGTTTGCAGAAAGACAAATAATAAGTAAAGTTTCATTCCATCTATTCATGCCAAAAAATTACACGAGCCAATATTTCAACTCAGAGAAGATAGTTGATACGATAGTCAAAGCTTATATTTTCATAATTAAAAAATATTAAAAATATATGCTTATATATATAAATTAGATAAAGACGTTAGTTTTGGTTTTACTGAAGCTTAGAAACCATTGACATATAATTTTGTATAAGATATATGTCTTCTAATGTTGATTAAATTGCATATAACATAAAATGAAATGAGTCTCAAACATCCAAATCTGAACTCACCCATACTTTATAACAGAAGTCTAAATTCTAAATCGAAAGCAAAGACATGACAAACTACAAGAATTTTTCTAAGGCAGACATGATCCTAAATCGCCGGTTTAAATTCAGCTATAATAAATCTAAGCCAATCAATCGCATTTTATATATATTCCAGTTTATAAATTACGCTTATAGTAAATCTCAAATTTAAAGTTTAATACATAGATATATTAGTAAAAGCTTTTCTAACAAAAAACCTTGTCGGAATCGGCAGTTGAAATAACAGCTATAACCAAAGCTGAATCGATATAAGTAGAATTTTGTATATTTTCTCCTATGAATGCTAGTATATTCCATAATAAAGTTTATTTAAATGTCTTAATTAAAAACTGAGAAAACTTATATAGTTTACATGGCAACTACAGAATATAGTAACCAGATTTCGGTTAACCCAACAAATGGTCAAGGTCCACTCACGACAAATAAGTAACGCACATAGTTCAAACACTGAAGCACTAGTTTGCACTAAAACAAAAAGACGGACAACCCTAAATGGACTCTGATTAAGAGCTGATTAAGAATGTATATAGTTTATTAAATCTACGAGAGTTCCTATGAGGTGATATACAACTCCGAATAAATCCTGTTAGATTTTCTTGTTTAAAGGGTATAAAAGTAATATGTAATGTATTGAACAACATATATTCGGAATGTTTGTATTACAATTTAACATTTTTAAACAAGATTGAGTAATATTTTATCATTGCTTTGGCAGTCGATGTACTCTTTTCACTAAAACATTAGAACTTCTAATATAGCAATCATGCAGATAACAAGTAGGCAGGTTGGTGCATATATATATGGAATTGCGTCTGCTTATTTTTATATTTATATTTATATTACATTTTATATATCATTGTATTTCCTATTATTACAATACAATATATCGTATATTGTGTGTTAATACAAATAAATTTTTTTATATTTTTACAAATATTTATATACCTATTATAAAGCAAAAATAATATAGGTAACACCTACATAATTCTAGTACCTTAATTACAGAAACCAAGGTAAAATATACATATGATTATGATATGATATGATTAGGCCAAGTAAAATTATTTTGTCAAAATCAATGATCATAAAAGGGAATCGTTTTTGAAATTTAGATTTAGAAATTTTTATGTACACAAATATTTAAGCATTCATCGAAATCTTTCTATTAACTTAAATTTTTCAATGTTGAGATTATATCACACTTAATCTTGCTAGGCACTGTCAAATGTGGAACAAAACTTCTGTTCGTCTTACCTTAAGCCTAGTCATAAAATGAGTCTATACTGTCAGAAAATGAGTCTATACGATTCAATGTGGTCCATACGTTTCGATATAGTCAATGTAGCGAGAGTCTATACGGTTTGCACACATATACGTTGTGGGACCTAGAATCAAGAAGTATTGCGAGGTTCAACTTTAAATTAATTAATTATGAATTTTTTATTATGAGGTTACTTAAAATCAAAAGTCTTTGCTAACAAGCCCAGAAGCACATGTTGAGTGAAGGTGAAAAGTCAACGCAACATCAACGAAATTCAACCATATTTAGGCACAATGTTCACGAAAAATTTCCAATAAATTTCACAAAAATTAAGGCTTATATACCTCTATGATATAGGCGTTCCACTTGCTACAGTTAAACTGGCAATCATACAAAAATATCTGAGCATAGCCAGGCAATACTGGGCTGACGAACCTCAATGTCAGATTTCTAGGTTGACTTGACCGAACTTAGACAAGAAAAGAACTAGTCAGCTACTTCAACTAAGATGGATCCTGCTCAGCACTACGGTATCTGTGGTGACGGGACACTGCGTAATAGGAAGGCACGCTATGAGACTGGGTCTCCCCTTTAATGACTTTTGTCGAGGTTGTGGCTCTAAGGATGAGGAGGAGACTGTACTCCATCTCATGTGTCAGTGCCCTTCCCTAACCAAAAGAAGATTTAAAACCCTTGGATCTCCTTTTCTAACTGACCTGACTGAGTTGTCATCCTGTAATGTTAGGGACCTAGCCAAGTTCATAGAACTGTCAGGTTGGTTTTCCTTTACCTAATAGAGGAGTCGTTACCTTTCTTTCGACGTTGAATGTATACTGATTACAATCTTTATACAAATCAACGTAACTCCTGTGGTACCACAATGGGCCATTATTTGTGCTTAAGTGGGCTTTTTGGGATACAAGGCCGCCACTCCAACCAACCAACCAACCAAGGCTTATATGCAAGTACAACCGTTGAAGATATTTACCAATTGTGTTGTTCTTCCAAACATAAGCTTATCCTATGTTCTGCTAAACAGAAAAGGCATTCCACTTGTTTTAGAGGAAACCCTATTGGTCATTGCGGAGTTAAAAAACATCTATCGAATCTAGGTATTACAAAGGACGATAGTTGCAGATTTTCTCAAAATGAAAAAGAAACAGCAGAATATATTCTGTGTCACTGTAATAATCTTGCCAGATTTACACCTCAGAACTTATCAACTACCTATTCAAAATATCTCTCCAAAGGAAATAATGGTAGTTTTAACTACTAAGCGCCTATGGAACTAAAATAGGTTTGCCACAATAATCTTCAAAACATACATTGACGTGATGACATAGTTCCTTACCCTTTCAAAATTTATTTATCTTTTTATGTTAATCTTCAATAAAAAAATAAAAAAATTATGATTTTAAAAAAACCTTTCTCTTTTTTGTTAGTTTTGGTATACATTTTATATTCTTCAAACCATTTTTTTAACGGCTCTGTGTTTATTTGTATTTCAATTTTAAGCCTATAAAATAACAATTTAAAACGTTTCACTCCATATTGTTAAATTTTTCACAAAACAACTCGAAACTTTAAAAATCAAAGTAAAGTAACTATGACATACTCTAAGGATTGCAATATCGATTCAAACAAATATTTTTAAAATATACCCAACAACTCTTATGAACTATGAAACTCAAAACAAACTTCTCACTTGAAATTATGTTGTTTTCATTGAAATGTTTTTTCCTCAATCCCCCAGAGTAAAAGTCATAAATTACTAATGCATTTAATGCCTAACCGAATTGTCACAATTTAAATTGACATAAAGAGGGTCCTTTGTCAAAATGAAGCATAGCAAACGTTGCGCACTTGTACCCCCACTCAGGACGTCGTCCACAAACCAAGCTATTCTAAAAAGTTTAAATTGTTGTTAAACAATTGCCACCAATTTAAAGGTAAATATGCAAATATGCCCGACATAGACAAACGAAAGTTAATACCGAATACATTTGCCAATACAAATGCATTATTCGAAATGTACTCATAGTAGAAAGTTAAAAATTCCCGCAGGATTAAAATTTTAGTTTGGAATTGTACAAACGAAAGTAGAAAAGTTTAATTTTTTTATTCTGTTAAAATTAATCGTAAAAAAGCAAACAAGCAAAACTCAAAACTCAAAACTGAAAACAGAAACCGAGTTTCAACTTTGTTTGCAGTGTAATTTTTTGACACACGCACTAGTGTAAATATAATTTACGCTAAACAAACAGAAATCCTGCCAACGCAAGGACTTGCAACACACAAAATATCGCATATGGAAGCAAGGACGAAACCGTAATGCATGCGACTAAATTTGAGGCGAATTTATTTTTATCCATTGATGTTGTTCTACTAAAGCGCAAAAACCAAAATCCAATTAACAAATCATTAAACTTTTATTAAACGACAAGCAAAAAGGATACTCGTACTCGCACACAGATTGCATTAAGGGCCCAAGTAAACGAAAGGATGTGCGCTGCTGCTAGTAAATTCCCTTTCAATACGAAAATTGCTATTGGGATTTTCGGTTGCATGTGTTGATTCTTTTGCTGTTTGTGTTGCTCTTCTAATATGCATGGATTGCGTTTTTGGGGGACAAGATTTGGACTTATGCCGTAGGCCAAGATTAATTTTGAAAGTTTACTTCAAAGGTATACAATGATTTATTTTAGTTTCTGGATGTACTTATACTCATGTCAATTTCTTTGATTTTCATAGTAATGTCACAAATAATAGAACATTAAATATTTAGTTTGTTTAATTAAATTCTTTTGAAGAACTTTAATAAGTTTAATAAGTAATAATTTACTTAAGATCAGAAACTGATTTATTTATGTTTCATTAACAATTAAAAATGCACGGAAGAGACAAAATTAAGTTTTACATTATTGTTTAGTTTCAAACTATAAATTACTACAACAATTATGGAACTTCATTCTGTCTATACTAAAGCTCGGTATTAGTACTATTTCTCTTAAATCTATTAGCAGTAGACATTTTTCTTCTGCAGGCAAACATTCCCCCTCCTCCCCTCCCCCAAGCAAATTTGCTTCGACGACGAGTGTCTCTTCTTCATTGGATCATCAAATCTCTACCGCATCTCTAGTGAGCTTACTGTTCAGGTTAGGACCATCTTAGGAGTTGAGCTATAAGATTAAGCTCAATTCCATCAAGATTTTTGCCTCAGTTATTCTAGGTCAAAGTCGAGATCGCCCCAGAAGCTTTGATGCTTCACTTAAAAAGCTAGAGCTCGGCAATATGCGCATTAAGATAGTAGACAATCAAAAGTATCTCATTGTAATGCTATCTCCTCGGTACAACTTTATCCCTATATACAGCTCCGCCCAGATGGAAAAAATATGGCCCCGACGCCGTTCTTTATTACAAAGCTAAGGTGACTCGCGTCGACGAATGCCTTCTTACACTCGTTCGTCGGTATTTCACCCGACAGCATATCTCCTCCTCCGACGTCTCAACACCAAACACCCCCTCCATCAATACTTCACGCTATACTTTAATGAGGGGTATTCTGACATCTCCAACATCCCACTCTACAGCAACGGTTCTAGTGACTCTGGTTACATAGTCTATCACTAACCAACTCCCCGAGCTCGCATTATAACCCCAACGTCTGCACGTACGCCTGATTTAGATTTAGCTAGGAAGCGTTTATGCTTCCTGATTTAAATAAACTGAGACCTCTAGGTATGCAGCCTCTTGTGTGACCATATCTCTCCTTTTTATTTACTGTGATGAAATTTCCTTATTGTGGTGGTTATAGTAGGTTAAAGTCTCACCATAAGTGTTAAGTGTAATATGTACCATTTATTTTGTTCAATATTAAACATAAATACTTCATAATGCCAATAAATTTTTGGATCACTATTTTTTTCTATATCTTCTCCGAAATACATGCCTGCGATGCCTGGCTATTGAACTCAAAATAGATTCAAACAGAAGTTTAATTTTTTATACTACTGAAAATTTACTTCATTTAAAAAGTAAAACTTTGGCTATAAGCAATTTAAGATAAATGTTACCACAAAATCTATTGATTCGTCTATGCCGATCATTACTAAAATTGTGTGTTGATAGCATAAGATACGGAACTTCAATACCTGGTTTGTGCTTAATACAATATTAAACATTTCATTTACTATCAGACTTAAAACAAAGAATTTCAATTTACCATCTTTTTACAATGATTTCCTTTTGAAAATGTTTATTGCTATTTAAACATACTCACTTTGCCAATCGCATGCGTATTCAATTAAATCGCGCCCATTGTAAAGTTTCGTTCAGAAACCATTCATAACTAATTAATGAACTTACTTTGATTTTGATTCTCTTTCTGTTTGTTTCCGTATCCGTTTTCGATTTGTTTGCCTGTTCGTTAAACAAAAGTTAATAAACAACACGTTTCGAAAAGCAATTCTTTTGTCCTTACAAGGAGCTACTCCAACAGAAAATACTTCAAGTTCCAGTAAAAGAAAATTAATTCTAATATAAAGTTAATCTCCAAAAACTTATATGTATACTCTTTCTGAAGATAAAATAACTTGTATTTAATTTCATGTCTTTGTATCAAGATTTTCTTGAAATCTATGGGGCCTACTAGGACTATTACTATATATATGTCAATAACGAAGTTTTCTTCTTCTTTGTCCGCTTCAAACGTTGGCTAACATGATTGCTATTTTGACTATATCTACAGCCTCTCCAAAAAGTGATCTTGTACTTTTATTGAACCATTGACCTAAATTCTACAGCCATGATATCTTTTGTCTTCCAGTGCCACGTCTGCCTTCAATTCTGCCTTCTATGATAAATTTCAGTAGTTCGTACTTTTCCAGATACCTCAGAATATGACCAAAAAGCTCCAACTTACAGGGTTTTACTGTCTCAAATGTTTCTGTCTCTTTCTTGACACGCCGAAGTACAGTGGTGTTCAGCTTATTTTCAGCATACGTCGATAGCACTACATTTCAGAAGCCTCGAGTTTATTCATCGATGCTACAGACAGCGTCCAGATCTTTGTCCCGTAGAGGAGTATAGAGAATATATAGCATCGCAGCATTCCTATATATAACAACAATTTTATACGAACCCTAAAAAGAGAAGAAATCTTCCTTAATGTGTCATAAATATCAAAACATTCTGTTATTCATCTCAAAGTTTGCGGTTCATAGACTTTCCAGTATAACTCTATCATCGTCTAATATAAGGAATGTAGTGCTCTCTATAAAGTCCGCTATATTTAGCATTATTTTGCACTTCCTTTTATTACGCAAAGTACTTTCAATCACCGCCGCCACACTTTACATACATTTTTAATTTTTTTACTTTAAACCTCCAATTTTGTTTATTTTTGTAGTACAATTGCGTCGCATATCCTTCAGTATCCTTGCGCATTTTAAGTGCATTTTGATTGAGTTTCGTTGACATTTTCAAGTGAAATTGTTTGTTTTTCATTTACAATTTTTTTCCAGTGGAAATTTTTACCCATTTCATGTTCAAATGACAGCAATAAAGTTTTGTGGAAATAAAGCATTTACGATTTTATTGAGTGGAAACAAGCGATTAATAGAATTTTTAATGAATACCCAAAGTTTTGAAAATTTTGTTTCTATACTTACTCTATTTTATTTTATTTTTTTGTTAGATTAGTATGAGAAATGAATAAGATTATGGAATATTTCGAAAAAAAAATAATACTTCAATATTTTTAAAATAAAAAATTTAATATAAGTAATATAGACAGAAAATACCTATATGATACCCTAATTAATCTACAATAGTTAATACTGCAGAATAACAAATCCTTAAGACTGTTAGTCCCTTTATTAAATATGATTACATAGTGCTAATTTGACAGAACTTTTTCAGTGACATATGTCGAACAGAATTATCGGTTCTAAAAACGGCCGGGTATACGTCTCGGAGCCACTCAACAACCATCACTCAAATGAACTACACAAGCAGATCCCCATGGGTTGTAACAACAAAAACAATAGCAAGCTAAATTTTCATTCAAGGCATCAAGAGTTTTCTTCTTCGAAGGGTGAAATAACCACTTGTAGTCACAGATATTGCTGATAATGTTTGTATAGAAATGCTGCCTTATAAAAGAACAATAACTTATAAGCCCAACATTATTTAGTATCGAAAGTTTTTTCTGTCTAAAAATAAAAGAATTGTTAGCATCGGTTGTCATGAAGAAATATTTTAAGCTAAAAATAAGCTATTTTACAGATAAAAATAAATTATAATAACACTAAGTCAGGTACCTCTTCAAGTTTTATGAAATTAAAGAGCATAGTGCAACGGAATATCAAGAGAAATATATACTATAGTTATTTTTTTCTTCTCTAAACTGGGTCCTTTTTCGTCCTGCTGTAATTCTGTAATGTGTGTCAACCTCATCTACCCGTAACGCAACTTGTTTTTCACATACGAGGCTTTGGCAACTGAGTACCGGCGTAATAACTTGAAAACATATAGTTTAGCGGAAATTATCTAACTACTAAACGCCAATCCTATTACCAGGTTAGATTGGGGGTCGATTGCAAGGCCACCAACCTTACATCGGTAAAATGAACACCGCTACACAACGCTCTAATGAGACTAAGGTTCACACTGGACTGTAGTGCCAAATAAGATGAAGAAGATGTGTGTCATTCGTTATTTGTTAATATCTCCAGACTTATCGATATCAGTGTCTAGACGACAGGTGGCTTTCAGAAGTTTTTGGTAGAAAGTTTTAGTTCCCTAATGTATTTATAAACACACCCTATATAGTAAGTGTTAACCTTCATACAATAATTAATTTTGTTGTCTATACCAAGATATTTTTATTTTTTGTAATTTAACACCTATCTTTCTCTCGATTTAAAATTTATATATCAAAAAATCACTCACAAAGTAGACTTCCTTGGAACTTAATGATGATTTTCACTATTTTTAACTTTTCTAAGAAAAGATTGTGTTTAATTCCTGAGGTTTGCAATAAATTCAACATTATTTTTCAAAAATTTATGTAATAATGAACAATAACTCGTAATTAACAATGATTAAATCGATGTGACAATAACATGTACCAAATCTAATTATAATAAATATGTACTCGAATTAATTATAATAAATGTTTTTATATGAATTTATTGCTATTTTGCACACACAACTGCACCGCTTTTAGATGAGAAATATTTCCGGAAACTTACACACATATTCATCATGTCGGAAACGACAAGAGTGGGATGCAGAAGGCTCACCGAAATTAAGGACAACAAAAAAATTGTACTTAGTGAGTGAAAAATAGAAGGATGCACTGCTTAAGGAAAATGTTTCACACGTAATTTATGCCCTTTTGTCAGTGTTGCTTCTTTGCTTTCCAGGGTAAACACTTCATTACAATATGCAGTACTCGTACTTCTCATTAGCGGTGCTAATTTATTTAATTCTCTCATCCTGTTACGGTTGCTGTGTGAATGCGCTTCATTATGTGAACGGTGCGAAAAGTTTGGGGAAATGTTTAAATTTTATTTTAAAAATAAAAAAGGAAATTTAAACAATATAAATAACTTAAAATGTATGCTTGTACCCATAGACTCGTACATCTTGATTAAAAATCTCAAGAGACAGACAACTTCCAAAAAAAAAACTGACTTTACATTTTACGAGAAAGAGGTAGATTTTTAGTTACTATGGAGATTAATAGAGAAGGTGCTATAGGTTAAGAACAAGTGCACTCTACCATACATATTCAAGGTACATTAACTTTAGAAAAATTGAGAATATAAAGTAACACTTTTGTAAGTAGTTTTAACAGATATTAAGCCCAATATATGTACTCTATTTTATCTTATGCGTTTAAACCGTTTGTATAGCTATGTGAAGAGAAAGAGTAGCATTCAAAAAATTGTTGGAATGCTGACTGACGATAGATGGTGTCTGCAAAAACTGCCTTTAGATACGATTTTCACACAGAGGTTGACATATCTGTCATCAAGTTTTTCCAATTTTTGCAGCTTTTGGCACAATCCGTGCACAGCTGTTGTCGGACGACTGGAGTTCAATGCAAAAATGAAGAGCTAGGAGACTTGATTGAATATGACACACAATCCAAGTATCAGATGTCTTATGAAGTTGTGTTTAGAAAATAAGATAATAAAAACAATATAAAGACAATAATGGCTATACAAAACTCCGATAAAAATGGTTTGATTTTAATAACAAACTTGATAAGCACTGCCGTCAAACTTCATAGATGATATCATCCGCATACGATCAGAAGAGAACTTAACTGACCGACATAATTACCATACTAATGAAGTAATGTTTCTTCTGCAAACGTGCCAACTGATAACAGTCACTTTCTTACTTTTTTCTTGCTATTTGGTATTTGGTATTTGGTACTATTTGGTACAATCCAGAGGGTACATATCCTCTATAAGGACTTTTTCTTCAGATGTCTCTCTGACATCACTTTTATAGACACCAAGACACTGCATGTTTTATCAAACCAACAAACTAGTTTCGAGTCCGATTGTGGAGACTTTACAAAGCATTCATAAGCATTCTTAGCATTCTAACAATCTAAGATATGACGAGTGAGTTGCGTTCAGAGAATGAGTTAATAAAAAAATGGAAGAGAACTCTTCCATTGAAAACAATTCATTCGCGAAGGATGGAACTAGCACTGGTATAAGTGAATTTTAGTTGATAAAGAATACTGGGAAGGGAATTCAATTTCGATTATGAAGAATTCACTTGTATTTTCAATTTTTCGAATTCAACACACTTTTTAATAAAAATGGGCGTATATATTACATATATTATATATATGAGATATAACAAATCATTTTAACTACATCAGTTTTTCTTATTCCAAACTAGAAAAACGAATAGAGTGTTTTTGTGATCCGGGAATTAAATTGTTTTTTTTTTGTTATAAATAAATATTTTTTAATTAATATCATTCTTTTCATTTTCCTATTCAGTTCATTATATTATTGATGCGTATTTCTAAAATATTTTTTGACCGATTGTACCGCATTAACTATTTTCTAAAGTTTAAAACAATGCAAAATTGTAGATTTGTAGCAGCTAAAGTAAGAGTTTGCACACAGCTCATAATTTATGGCTTACAAACTGATATGACAGTTCCCTCCGATTACTCCTGGAAGGTACACAGAGGAAGCCGGTACAATATAGTCACATCCATTTACAATTGTTCGTACTTGCCAATGTTTGTATGTATTCAAGTTATTGTTTCATGTTATGCATAAGTAATTGGTATGCATATTTAAACAAATTTGTATAAAGATACATGCCGTCCCCCTTGCGATATGCAATTTAAGCATTTGCTCATGTTGTAGGTTTATGTACTTATGCATTTATGTTTGTTTAATTGTGTAGCAGTGTCATTTGTTTTAATTGTTTATCATTGTAATTTAATAATTTGTCAGCAGTGCAAGTGCTTGTTTGTCATTTTATTACAATAAATGAAATATGTTGACAACATTTATAAGGAAAATGTTGCACAGTACAACAAAAATTAAAAATTTGAATGCAGAGATGGGAAAAAAGTACATTGAGATATTAAATATGGGACTATCATTAACAAAAAGAAAGAATCTGTAAGAAATTCATATTTTCTGAGATTAGGAATATAAAGTATTGTGGATGGTTGCTCATTGGTTAATAAAAGAGACTTTTTGAAATAAATTCTAATATCGAAACACATTTAATTTACTTAACACATTTGTTACATACATATAATACATGAGGGTAATTGCATATAGTATATGAGGGTAAATTAAACTAAATGAGGAATATGGAAAAATAATTTACTTATTTGAACTAATTAACTGAAAGACAAAATATACTACATCATTCAAGAATCTCTCCATACTTATGAACATTCCAACCCTGCAATTGGAATTTGACTTCTCTCGTATACCTATAATGCTGAAATGGGACAGTGCCAATTCCTCCCATGTGTTGGCCAGTCTTGTCTAAACTAGTTCATTTACAATACTTAAAAACTGCTCTCCTTATTATGACGGGGCCCTACACACAACTCTAACCAAGCATTTATTGTTGTGGTCCATTGCCTGCCAATTAGTTTCAGGTTTGAAACTTCGACTGATGTAATTGGGCTTCACCTCATACCTAAATGGTCCAAAATAATATGATGATTTCAAATGAGTGCATTGCGACATACACTTACAAGTTTTCGATAGCTCAAAACTAGACATAATGGAGTCTGCTAACATTTATACTTCAGTAAATTTATTCTAAAATCATAGTTCCGACCAACAGACTATTTCAGTGTTTTTCAGGCAGAATTTGTTGCTTTTTATCTCACAATTATATGACAATAATATCATAATGTAAAATCAGCTCTAAATATTTTCATTTTTAGTGACAGCTGAGTCGTCCTTTATCCATCACTAAGAGTTTTCATCGGAATGTTATATATCTCTGAATAAGATGTTAGTAATTACTTAGATTTAATGTTTAACCCAAAACAGGTTTTTGATCATAGAGATATTACTGGTAACTATAGAGCAGATGAGTAGGTATGATGTGATCTCTCATTATATCAAACAGTTAATGGAACTGGTGTTATACTAAGATAACTTATATACACCGAGTTATCAAATCTCAAAATGGTTACAGGCTCCTCGGGAAGGTATGCAGATCTGAGGTTAATTATTGCTGAGTCTGATGAAGTGATAAACAATAATCTAGTCAAGGTGTAGAGAGGGGTTTTGAAGAAACCTCGAGTTTAAAAAAAGTACAAGTGCTTAAGTGCACTAGCTCAAAACGGCTTCATCATAATATATACATATATAAAGTACATATATGTTATCATCCACATTCGAACAGAAAAAAAACTCAACTATGCGACACAATTGCCATACCAATGTAAAAATATTTCTTTTCCAAGCAAGCTTTCTGATAGCAGTCAGTTTCCAACGAGTACTATTGAGGCTATGACTAAAAAGAAAGTCTTGCTCACATGCTTTGTGAGGGCTTGATACAATCCAAACGGTACATATGGTACAGATGCCTGTATGACATTATTTTTATGGACACCAAGGACATTGGGTCCCTGATTGCAATTAATTATACTGAAGTGATATATACGAGAGTTGCTTGGAAATATAAAGTAAATGAAAGTTCTTTAGTTCACAGAGCTAACTCACTTTGAATAATACAATGTAAGCAATTTTAGTTTTAAAACACTTATTGTAGTACAGTTAATTATAGCGAGTACAGAAAATACGAATTCTTGTATTATATCCTACTTAATAATACCAAAATTACTACTACATATATAATTTTCCTTTTTTTCCAACAGTATTAAAACGTTTTCTTATATATGAGTATTGATAAAAATATTATTTTGAATGACAAATTAAAATTGTTGTTAATTACTTAGTCCTTGGTACTCATCACATAAATAGTCTTTTAGTCTATTTATTTTGGTATTTTCAATAATGAAATTGATTGAATGTCAATATTTATTTTGTTAATGAAGTTGTAGTCCGAATGACGGTATAATTAGTTTAATTCGATTAAACACAATAAAATCTCGATACATGAATTAATGCTAGTCATAAAATTTTATTATAATATATAATTTGTAATCATTTCAGTAAAGTATATGTAATTTCAAAAATTATACAGTTTTAGTGTACTTAAATGTGTAAAAGGACAATAAACAACAAATCCATTGAGGAATTTTACTGGTTCATATATCAGAAAAATATCTAAACTGCAAATAAAAATAGTTTTTCCACCACATTAAACTCATTAAAAATTTATGATATTACGACTGAAGACAATAAACAACTTAAGGAAAACGCATAAAAACCTCAAAACGGAAAAATTTCGGTAAGGAAAAATTGCTAAAGACTGAAGAAAAAGTACGAAATAACAATAATCATAACATAAAGCAAACTTAGTCAACGAGAAAAACGGAAACACTGGAAAAAAACTTTGGAAGCACACACCCACTAAAGGAGACAGCAGCAATTGCTGGTTACTGGTAGTAGCAGAAGCAGTGACGTGGCTACTTTACACATTTCAAGGGTGCAGTAGTACTACATGCTTCGATTTTTTTTTAATCCAATGGAATTAGTCGGTATTCCTTTTTGGAGTTCAGCATGGTTGAAACTATGCTACTGTTAAGATGAGAGTAAATTTTTATGGCGAATGCTTCATACAGAGTTATTGAAGCCCCTAGTTATTGCTGTTTTATAGTTGTTCCGAAGTGCCCGTTTTGCTGATTTGAGATGTCATTTCTTTAAGGCAAGAAACTCGCAGAAAAAAACTTCAGTCCTTGTTTTTGGGAGAGCACAGTTTTGTTTTGTGAAAAAGTTAATAAAAATAATAAAAACTTTACTAAACTTCAAAATTCGCTTAACTTATTTTCCTTCTTGGTTTATTTATTTTTTAAGTTCTGCATGTGCAGAAGTTTTTCATAAAGAAAAACTAATACTTTAAATAATAAAATATAATGATGACAGTTCCATGAATTTCATCGCGTGAATAATAATTCAGAAATTGTAAAACGAATATTTTAAAAAGGGGCGAAAACTTCAATGGCTTGGGGAACTACTTATTCCAGAAAATCATTTTGTGGTCTTAATGTAAGCAATATGTAATATTTATTTCCACATTAGGTTTGCTTAATATTTCATTATGATATATATTTAGATGGAAAAGAAATTAATTTTATATATACCAGTAAAGTTAAATTTATATATTAGAAATTCTTCTTCTTTAATATAATCTATTGCAGAATGTTTGAGATCACTTTTATTATATTAATTTTTTTTAAATATGGGAATAAATGATTGATAGTAAATATTTGATCAATATAACCTACTACAATATAACCTACTACAATATAACCTACTACAATATAACCTACTACAATATAACCTACTACAATATAACCTACTACAATATAACCTACTACAATAGAACCTACTACCACGGTTGCCACTTGAAAATTTTTTTCTGTACCAAAATTGGTTTAAAAAGGTACCATTCCTGTAAAAAAAGGTCCAAAAATTGTTTGGACCTTTTTGTTTTTTCGTTCTGTGTTTTTTATAGTGTTATAAATGAACAAAATATAAAATAGTGCAAAGTTGCTTTATAAAAAAAATTAATTGGAAATATCCACAATAAAGTTGGATCGTCAAAAATGTACCATTTTTTGAACATGAGTACCAAACGAAAAAAAAAGTACCAATTTTGGTACTAAAGTACCATAATTGGCAACCGTGCCTACTACAATATAATATCAATATAACCTTCTACTTTAAGATTAATGGAATCATATAATAGAATCATAATTAGAGAAACACTCTAACAATTCGATGCCTCTCTTGTAAAATGATTCATTCATATTTCGCCTTAAAATATGTCTCAGTTACGGCGATGACTTTGTCATCGGGCCGAAATCTGTTCCCCTGGAGTATTTTCATAAGGTCTGCGCACAGGTAGTAATCGCTAAAGGCTAAATCTGACAGATGCAAAGAGTGCGATATGTCCATGACAGCACAATGTCTACGTAAAAGAGGACCATTTTCTTTTTTATATGAGGTCGCGGTTCCTGGACTACTTTCTTCAAATACACAAGCTGTACCACGTAGTGATCACTATTGATGGTCTGGTCTTCTTTAAGATAATCGATGAACAAAATTCTGCGCGCATTCCAACATACAGACACCTTAATCTTGCAAGCAGTCTATTGTTGTATTTTGATGGTTTTAAAGGAGGTTCACCAATAACTGTCCCCACCTACTTAGCCGATTGCTGATTCGGCTCTAAGAAAAAAAACATTTGTTCATTGTTACTTATGCAAAAATTTATTTTTGTTTCGCTTTAAGCCATAAGAATCATGGAAACCTTTTATTGGAATATGTTATCATATATCAAAAACAACATAATATATGTATGTAACAAATATATATATATATACATGACAACCCGAGCAACCACACAACAAAAGCAATATGGATAACGATAACAGCAGTGCAGTATCACGTAAATAATTATATTAAATTTGTTAAGGCTCAGCCAAGGGTTTGCCGGGAGGTCATATAAAATTAAGTTTTAGTGAACGAGAATTTTAAATTTTCTGTATGTAAACTGAATTGTATTGCTAGTTTGCACCACTTTTATATTTTTATATATAAGAATTTTGTTTCCTACATCTTAATTTATATAATTTCCCGAAAACTATAAGCAACTGAAAGGTCTCCCAGCTAAAACTGGGAGCGATTATTTATTCATTTGGTAATATCAGAAGCCCTTTTAAGAAAGGCCACGACAAAATCTTATCATATACTATGTATATCAAAATAATATATATGTATAAGAGACACACTATAATATAATTTAATAATAGCCTCTACACATGCTACCAAACATTTCTGTAGTATTGTTTAATAATATTTAGTTATAAAATTGCTTAAGCCATACAAGAATTCCATTAAATTTAATATTGATGACTCAAAAATATGGCAGGAAGATAAAATAAAAACAATTCTTACCTT
>NC_051847.1:38706748-38714722 GCF_002237135.1 Teleopsis dalmanni
GAAATTTGGCAGAAAAAACTCTTAAAATACAAATGTCACGCAAAAAGTGCCTGACATTTCACAAAAGTAAAGGTTTGACATTGATAAAATGCAATACATTACCAAAGCAAATGAAATATATTATTTATTTTACTTAATATTTTTCAAAAAATAAGTAAAATAAAAAGTAAAAAAATTGTGAAACTAGTACAAAGAGAAAGTTACTATACTTATGTCGTCATCAACTGTGTTTATTACAGCCCGAATTTATACTATACTGTATCACGTATTATTCTGCATCCACTTCTGTACCTCGGTACTGCTTAGACCTTTCCTTTATTATCTTTTATATTGTATATCAATCTATATATAGTATTCCTCTGCTTTTGGTACCACAGGGTCGCCCTTTTAGTATTTTGTTAAGTACTTTTTCTTCTTTGGAGTATGGTATATGTATATTGTATCCATTTAAATAGAGAAATTTCATCAAAAGATATTACTATAACTGATTTGTTGAATATTTGGTCTATATCGTTTTGGTATCAAAAACGTCCTCCATTATTTGCTTAAACTGCACAGAGAATTCTCATTCGGAAACTTATAGTTTAGATATATGCTTAACAAACACCGTTTATGTGTTAGCGATATTATAAAGAACTGCTTTCTCAACGGATTTATACAACA
This sequence comes from Teleopsis dalmanni, assembly GCF_002237135.1. Lineage (NCBI taxonomy): Eukaryota > Metazoa > Arthropoda > Insecta > Diptera > Diopsidae > Teleopsis > Teleopsis dalmanni. The sequence goes on from NC_051847.1 coordinate 38,707,412, forward strand.
GCATCTATAAATCTTCGGACAGCAGTTTGCCCACTAAACTGTTTGTTTAAAACCTAAATGTACGCCTAGCGATCAAGATTGTCTTTTTAATTTTTTCATTTAATTATTTATACCAATATGTAAAAGAGTTACCTATCTTAATTTCATAGTCCCAAGATTTCTCATTTTATTATAATACCTAGGTTTTAACTGCATTTACTTTAAATCCAATATTTTTTGCAGCTTGCCCTGGACTGTCCTTTAAACTCTAAAACATACGCTAAACTAACAAGACTATCTTCGTAGTACAAGAGAGGCATCGAATTGTTGATCCGAACTACGAAAATGTCTTAATTAAATCTAAAAGACGGTGTATAGATAGACCTTATATCCGGTGGAGTGAGCATATCAAGTGAGCATGTACGAAACTGGTGAAGCCACGCAAGCAGCAGAAGTGACTGAAGAGTAGTGAGTACCTACTACACTTCATGTACAAATCTGCAAAAGGCATGCATGCAGTGCAGATGACTGGAGAAGAGCGCTGCGTCAGGCCGATACTCGATAACGGGTCGTTATGCCCATTCAGATAAGTAAATTAACATTCTTGGATGCAATTATGGATTTTTTAGCTTATTAAAAATACAACTAGTGTTAAAAAATAAATATTTTTCTTAAATAGTTCAAATTCTCCTAGTTTCAAAATATTGATAATTACGTATTTCTAAAAATATGTGTATTACTGTTTTTTTTGTATATTTATTTCCAAATCAAATGATAGATTTTAGAAAAATTTAAATACCTTTTCGACATTTTTCGAAATTATAATTAACTTTCTGCCCACATAATAATATTCTTTTATTCAATTCAAATAATATTAAATATTTGTTAATTATACAGAAAACTTATTAAATATTACGGTTAACGGATGTGTACATAGGTAGGTATAGTTTAGCTTATCTGAAAACGTTTCATAATCAGTAAAAAGAAGCTGAAAATTATTTGAAATTCAATTAGGCTTATCCAAGGTAACACCTGCGAAATTAATTAGAATTTGCTCATTATTAGCAAAAAGTCAAATCAGAAAGGAGAATCCGAAATGAGTAGAGCTCCGCACAAAAAAGGTAATACGTAATTAGCTCGAATAAACAAATTCATTAAAGACCAATGAATTTTTTGCTTGAAGCAACTTGAACCGGTGTTGATTTGCTACCTTAACTAACCTAGCCGTGCTTATTAGAGTCCACCGAATTTCAGCCGGTCTAAGGCATACCCCGTAGTACGCCTGAATGCAAAAATAAATTTGTTTGTACACGAATAGCAGCAAACCCTTTTGAAAAGGTGAAAAGGAAGTGTGCTTTGCACATTTCGCTTATTTTCCTTTTTTGTTTGAGCTTTGGTCATCGGGGACACAAAGCTAACCGGTAAGATGTACGAAATACGCCCAAGTACGGAAAAAACCGCTCCATTGAAATGCATGGAAATTATAACGGAAAAATAAACAAACTGAAAGAAAAAATCAAAGAAAACTTGATTTAAAAGAATTGGCAGGAATGAGCGATTTCCTATTTATTTGCTCGGCAGCCATTATACTGACCAAAATAATAACAAAAGAAATATACTTTAAAAAGAAAAATGTCGGAGAGAAAAACCACTAAATACGATATATAGAAAAAAAAAAACTTAGAGAAGATGGAAAAATGTATTTTTCTGCCCTTTGCAAACATCTGTTGTAAGGGAATTTCTAACTATTTAACCTTAATAAAAATGAAATGGAAAATGGAAAATGTTAAAAATTTTCTTGCCATTGAATTTTGGACAAAAGCAAATGAAAGCTTAGCAACAACAATAAAAAACAGAAACAAACTGTAACAAGTCACGAGGAGAACATGTTTGCGAATAAAAAAATTAAATTAATTTCAATAAAAATAATTTTCCGGTTTTTCAATTTCATATCCGCCGAGTATACTTTTACTAGTTTCCGGTTTAATCACAGGGGAAAGTATTGTTGAGCGTTGAAAATAGAAAGTTTTGAAGTAACGTTTTTCCTTTTTCTTTTTTGTTTGGATTTGTCCAAAATTGTAAAGAAACTGTCAATAAAGTTTCTAGCCTTTTATACGAAGAGTGCAGACCAGAAGTTTTCTTTGTGAAATCTTTGGAAGAATTATTAAGAATTTTATAAATTAAAGTTGATATTTGTAAATCTAAATAAAAAATGACTTATGAACTGTATTTTCTATGTACTCGTTGTACATGACAGAGGGCTTTAAATTTTGGGTGTTAACCGATTACAGTGGTTGTTTTTTTAATTTAAAATCTATTTATAATATCACAAGAACAGTTGAGAATATAACTCTTTTGCCCCTTACATTAGATTAAGTGTACGTATTTAAATCCTACAACTATTTTCATACTACAAACATACGTAATAAAATTATGTTAAATATATACCATTACAAGCTTACTTTAATAAGTAATTCTTATTTAAAAGAGTTATCATTAAACTAGAAATAATAGAAAGGTACATGCTCTATAAATGTATTGTTTATATGTTATTGTTATGAGTAGAAGATACCTGAACGAAATACACCAAAGAAAAGAGTAGTGACGTCAAGAATAAAACATAAGAAGTATAGTTTAGTTTTGATATGCTTTAGATTATCCTTACAATAGATATTTGCATTAGCCTCAATAAAGAGCGAATATTGACAGCTACAGCTACTCAAACCGGCCTTACTTCTTGTGACAACTTGAGAGTCTAAAATTTAGTATGACTTAAAATTTTTATTAAATAAACTGTAAATTATTAACTATGAGACTATAAAATAAAATAAAAATAATAAATAAATATTTTATTTGTTTACAAATTGATCTCTTAAGACTCATTGTCTCTAGTGAGACAATATTCGAGGCCTAATCTATTTGAGGTCTCTTCTATTTGCTATATTGTTGTTTGCAGTATGATTAGACAAGCTATCATTTCCCTTCTACTTCGTTACGGTTTCCGTTGAATTCTTTCTGAACATTCCAAATCACTTCTGTCATATGTTAGATGAAAGCATGTATTTACACATAGAAGCTGTAAGACTGTACTTTGAGGTCGTTTTATGCCTTGCATGGTTATTTTTGATATGTCCACCTGAACTGCTATTTTCCTTCCACTTCGGCACGGACCGCGCTCATTTAGTTAATGAGCCACTTCTGTCATAAATGTGAACATTTCTCGACCACCTGAACTACCATTTATCAACCACTACGGCGCGGATTTCGTTCAATTTAAACATTTATTTAACGAATCACTTCTATCATTAATGTAAATATTTTCCGATCGCCTGAATTGCAATTTGTCTTACACTTCGGCACGGATTCCGATAAATTCGTGCTTTTACTTAACCATTCTGTCATCATTCTAAATCACTTCTATCGTAGTTGTAAACATTTGCCAATCATCACTATAAAGTTCTGCAATATTGCACTTTTTGTTATGCATGATTCGAGACTCGAGACTCGAGATTATTTACCTATAAGAGTTGATAATTAAATGAAAAGTACATAGTTCTACAATATTTTCTATATTTTTTAATGCTAATATTGATCCAAAGAACTCCACATATACCTATAATGTGTAGAGTGCTAAGATTATAATGTTGACCAATTTTTAAGGAATTTTAACTTCTCAACTACTTCATGAAACTATTCATCTGGTCCCGAAACTGTTCATATTGTCATTGCAACAAAATAACAATGGCTACTCTCGTCGCTCATTTTCAAGGATAAAAACCAACTTTCAAGTTCATACTTCATTCAACAGACAGGATGCCAATTTTTGCCATTGAATGCACGTTCAGATAGAAATTCTTCGACGTGTAGCAAAGCAAGGAAACTAACAACTTCTTAAGAATTTTTCATTTATTGTGCACATGCATAGGAAAAATCGAGATGAAAAGATTAAATTCAGGGTCTGTTGAATATAATGAAAATATATGAAGCAAAACTTGCCTCCACCAAAATTTGTAGCTGTAATAGAAACGCATAAACTGTAAATGTTTTTCTGTTGTTGTTGTTGGTATTGTTGTTACTGTTGTTGTTGTTGTTGGTAGTGTATTGTTTGTATCTTGCGTTACTTGAAAAGAAGTTAAAAGTTTTTACAAGACGTCTATGTTGCCGTTTTTTATCACTCCTCCAACCCACCAACACAGCCAATACACAGCCAACCCATAACAACACTAGCACATTATGTCGCTTAACAATGACAACACCAACGAAAACAAAATGGCGTTACACTTCATACAGCAGAAATCATTTCACGGCTGTCAAATTTTCTATTAAAAAAGCGTTGTTTTGTTTATTTTCAATGGTTTAACTGGCGAAGGATGAGCTTTAAATTGGAATATTGTTGCTTCAACTTGTTATTTACTTGTTGTTGTTGTTGTCGTTGTTGTTGTTGCTGTTGTTGGCGTCTATGTTTTTCAACAATTGACGAGTCTCGCCGCGGATGTTGTTGATGTTTGACGGTAACGGTGACGGCGTTATTTCTATCCCAAAAGTGGTACATATTTTGACGATGTTGTTGTTGTATTTGTTGTTGTAGCTGTTGATGGTGATGTCTGTAATGAACACTTTATGGTAACGCAGCAACCAATAATTTTGACGTTAAGTGAAAACAAATTAAAAGAAATAAATTTGTAGTAGAAGACAGTGAAAATTTCAAAGTTTTTTGCTAAACAATTTTTTTTTTTTGTAATAGTGTGAAGGATTCAAAATGAATTAATTGTAATATTAAAGAAAAGTATGTAAAAAAAAAATTTCAATTCCCAACTAAGTTAGGAAAAATATTTAAATTAAATAGCAAAGATATTTGGGATGTTATTATCTAAGGACTATATAATGCAGACAGTCATATGACGAATGGTCACGGCAATTTTACGTACCTCATGTAAGGCATATAATAGAAAGAGTCACACCACAATTGTAAGGTGAAGTTCAGTTGAAGTTGGAGGTAAAGAAACGTCAATCAAATGCGGTGCAAAAGAACATTTATACAATTTATATACAAGTTTATACAAAAAACAGTTTATAAAGGTCGACCAGTACCACACAATTAGTCTAATAATCTAATAGTTAATAGAAAAAGTCATTCAGCATACTTGGTTAATATTGCTATTCGACATAACGTAAACATTGAATAGTAGTAAATAGTGCGCGGAAAAGATAAACTCCTACATACCATTGGCTTGGGAAATCAAAGAAATTTGGATATTTAAGCACTTGGTGGTTTTGGTAGTAAATCTTCATACATCAACTATTGGAATAGTACCGAGAACCTTTAAATAGTCAATGCACACACTTAAACTCTCCGAAGAAATAATAATCACTATGTAGAAATATGCAAAAATAAGGAAAACGAAAAGTCACTGAACACATATTAACTCTCCGAAGAAATAATAATCACTATGTAGAAATATGCAAAAGTAATGGAAACCAGCAACGGTCTGTAGAGAGATTAGCAATAATAGTACGTATAGAACATGGATTACACTTCAACATAGCATATACTATATATTATCTGATGCTTGCCATCCAAAATGATATGAGGCCTAACACTTGCACCAGCTGATATGTACACTTCTTATAATAACATTCATCATCAGTATTACTAATAATATATTCAGCTGTACTGAGTGCACTATGTTAGTGTTACCAACACTTCTTATAATAACAATAATAATTATTATTACTAACAATCTCTTCAGAGAGAAGGAAGAACAGAAGCAGAGAAACCTGTACGTAGTGCACTATGTTAGTGCTATCGCAATCATAATCGCTCACGTAAAATTAAGTAAACTTAAATTAAGAAGGAGCTGTGAAGTGCATAATAATATTCACTTTATTTTTTTTTTACATATTTTAATAACAAGTAAGAGATAATTTCCCTCTCATTAAACATTTCTGAACAAAATAAAGTACAATTTAAAATTTCATAATTATAAAACAAATTAACTGCACCCAGTCTATTAATATTCTAGTTAAATAAATGCTCTAACATTATATAAAAAATTAAATATGTCACTGCCAACGTATAGATTTTTTTTTATTTCGAAGTGTAGCATTGCAAAATTTCCTTTCAAAAATTCACATTCTAATATCAACCAAAATGTAGGTCAAGTTTACACATGAGTTTTCAAAGTGATTAAAAACTTTTCACAACTTTGTGCATAGAAGTGGTTGTACAGCATCCCGCTCTGCACTCTGAGATAATTTATCAGTCATCAGTGCTTTAGAGGAGACAAGCAGTAATCTGGTGCAATGTTGCCATCGGTATAATTCATGCATTTACTTTATTTGGAGCAACATTATGAATACTTTTATGCGCCAAAAGCTTGATGAATCTCAAAATGGGTTGAATGCAAGTAAATTAGGGTTAAAAAGGTAAATACAAAATCAGTTAAAAAAGTAGGTTCTTGTCAGATACGTAATTATGCAATTATGTATTTACAGAATAAATTAATGTGCAAACAATTTTCAGAGAAGCACTTAGAAATTATTAGACTGAAAGTTGCTGAAATAAAAAATAGTATTTTGAAGATAGAAACACGAATACTTCATATATGTTGATATACTCGTAAATAAATACGTAATTATGTTAGAAATTGTAATCAAATATAGTAGTAATTTGCAAATCAAAATTAATTGCTATAAAAATACATAACATTAAAACCACTAAAGTTGAAAGTCACAATACACTCTATTGATCACCATGAGATTTAGTCCGTAAAACAATTTTACTATATATGGATGATTAACGATCATAGTTTCTTCTTTTCAAAGTTTCCTAACTTAAATCTGCTTTAATATCTTTACGCTTATATATATTAAATGGCAAGAGTTTCAGAGTATATGCGATATATCAATATTGAAAATTAATTTGATTAAATAATTTTTTATTTGCTAGGAGCTTTAAATATTATTTGTAAATAATAAAGATACAACTTATTTGCCGCTATTTTATATAAGGATAATGTAGTACATATACTACGGAACTCAATTCAGCTTTTTTATGGATTGCCAGGTTAAATTAACATTGTATCCTATATAGAAAGTATCATGTACATGAATATTTACGATCTGATTAAAAGAAAACTCATTTTTAACAATGTTTTTGTACAGCATGAAACCTTAGACTTAATCTAAGTTAGAATATTACAGTCTATCTTTTGCTAGTTTTCATATAGATAAATTAGTAGTATAAATATAAGTAGAACTTATTAACATAAATAAAGTAGAACAATAACGTGGGTTAGGAGTTCATTTGGAGCGGCATTAGGAGTAGGTGCT
>NC_051847.1:38714822-38720652 GCF_002237135.1 Teleopsis dalmanni
AATTAATTTAAAATCTTCCTTATCTGTTTTTAATAAAATAAAAAAAATCTCCCTCTAAATCTTCTTTCATCCATTAAAATAAAGTTTCATCCATTCTTCATATACTTTACAATTCAAGTTATTTGTGACAAAATGTCTTAGAGATTGCTATCCTTGTAATTTGGTTTATTAAAAAGGGTATTTTTTTTAATTTATTATATCCAAAAAGTGTCTTAAATAATAAAAAAAGTTATTGAATCAGTAAATTTTGTGGTGACTCAAAAGACTTTTTACTATTAAACCTTAGCATTTTGTTTACATTTAATATAAGTAAGCTTAAGTCCTTGAGCGAAAGTGTTAATATATTATAACAAATAACAAAAACCGGCAGATAAATGACACATTATATCCTGTAATGGGTCGTTTTATCTTCTAACATACAATTATGTTATCCTTTGTTAATGTTTGGTGTGTGTATATTAAACTGATTGCTATTCTTGTAGGTTCTGATAATATTCTATATAATTACTTAAATTGCGAAGGAATGACAATAAATTCTTATGTATTGACATATAATTTCCTTTCTTAAAGGACTTCATGTTAATACAACTCTTTCAAAAGGAACTTCGTATGAATCCTTTTTATTATCCTTTCGGTAAAAAATTTAGGTGTTATTTATTCGTGCGTGTGCTAATGTATTTTTAATGTGAGCAACTTTTTTTTATTATAAAATTCATTTAATCAAGGACGATATCGATTGATGGTAGTCAGTTGGAAGGATACATGAGGCCGATTAGATATTAAGTGACATTATAGGAATTGTTTATTAAATTAAACTGTTGCTCAAACATAAATAATTGCAGTTTTAATACTAAGTGTAATTTGCAAATTTAAATAAAATATTTTTGGGATATTGAAAATATATATAAATAATATAATGAAAAATATTACTCATTATTATATGTATGAAAATATAATTAATAATCTAATTACTTTATCTTTATTGTAAAATGGCAAATAATAAATTGAGCACATGAAGTCTTGGATGACAGTATTGCTTGATATATGTCACTGGCGAAATATTTCTTAATCAGCACCCCTCATATAATAATTTCTTCTTGTTAAATAAAAACTTATAATTATTAGATTGAATCGAGTCATACTATAAAATGTTAGATTATTTTTTTGATGACTATTATTTATTTAACGCAAATAATATTTTTTTCCTGTCAATAAAATTTCAAAGTATCAATTAAAATATATGCCTTTGAAATTGTAATTTTGTATATATTTAATTAATTCATTTAAATTACATATACAATTTTTTTGCAAATTCAAGATTATTACTGTAAACTGAAAACAATTTATTTTTTAATATGACAATAACAATAATAACATAATATTAATATGTATAAATACTGTCGATATACGATATTATGTTTTCTTTTAATACTTTCCTAATGGTTGATATTTGTTTTAGTTTCTTGTACGGACGTAGCTAAACACTTGAATAGCTGATCTGCTGTGGAACATTTGTCTCCAGTGTATACTGGTCCACACTTTGCTGCTGCTTGTTTGGCTGATTCTTTACCTACTTGGAATTCATTTAATTTTTTCTCAAGTTCTAGACTGTTCACGGCCTCATTTTTCATAAAACCAAATTGTTCAGCAAAACAATATGAAGGACAATTCACTGCAACTGACTTACCAGAACTTGGAACACCTAACACATTCTTATTACCATTTTTATTCTTTTGCTCCGATAATAATTTACAGTCCTCGATATTGACCTTCAGTTTTTTTGCCATTTTTTCGGCCTAAAAGAAAGGAAAAGTAGACTGTCAGAACATAGGAATATTATAAAAATATAAGTATTATAAAAAAATAATATATGTAATCACAAATAGTTTTAAAGAGTAATGATTAAATATTCGAAGACATTTCACTGAAATATATTTGACTCACGAATTCCATATCTTTTGACATTGCCGCACCAATAGCTGCTGTCAGAAAAATCGATAAAACTATAAATTCGGTACTCCTCATTTCCGTAATTTTTTATATGCACTAACTTTACTGAAATATTCCATTGGAGCTCCATCCCGTTATATATAAAGAAATCTGTATTAAATTTTACATGATTTGGCGGTCATCTGTGGAAATGTTCATATTAAGTACTTGTAACGATTATCATGATAGTAATTAACATGAATTTTATAGAAAATATAATGATGAAAATATTTCATATTAATTATATTAATAAGGCATTTTACATATTAAGTATTTGATAAAAATCATAACGGATACGTGACATGCAATAATATTAAGTTCATAAAAATATACGTATAGTTAGTATAATATATAGTTAATATACGTATAATTTAATATTAATTACAACTATTTATACAATTGGTCATACCCTTAATGTTACCAAGTAATTAACTTCATTGAAAGCTGATGAGATAAAACATTTAATATTAATGTCTTTTTCTTTCAAATCTATAGATAATAATCTACAGATACTGATCTATTTAATTATCTACAGTTATCAATCAAAATAGTAATGTGTGCATGTATAGCTATGGCCGAAAATAATTCGAAAATTAATATATTAATATGCTCAGAAAAATAACTTGGTTGATTTAACCAGATTTTAACTAAATCTCAGGTCAAAATATTCTTACTGGGCATATCAGGTTGGTTCAACCATATCACATGTTGGTTTTTATGTCTTCTTTACCACATGAGATAGTATGTGATCCGGGTCGGTCACTTGTCGTACGAGTTGACTCCTTTTTGATCTCCACTTTCGACAATTGAACAAGTATACTCTGCGTCACTTGCATCACTATATATGCAATTAGGGCTTTCAATTTTTCTAATTAATTTAAGTATTTTTGATAGAACTCATATGCAGATAAAATTAGCTTGATGTAATGATTTATATCGCCAGAAGTCATTTTAATTCAGCTTTTGCGCTATGGTATGAATCTGGTTGTCTAGTTTTTTTATTCACACTGTTGTATATTTATGCCATAATTCAACTCCCTATTTTTGGAAGCAAAACGCCGGAACGAGAAGTTCCAGTTCTTGTCTGCATTGATACCATACCATTCTGTTCCATATTTCATTTCCATTAATAAGGTTCAGTTTCTTTACTGTTATGAAGACATTTTCTCCATGATATATGTCGATTTGCTTATTTCTCAGAACCACTTCATGTCTACAAACCCAGTAATGGCTGACTTTAATATCATTCTTTAGCTAATTCATTGCTTGAAGAGGGTCTAATACACTCTAAGTCTGAGATTGTATTCAATCTCATATAAATAAGTTCTTAATATATGTATACATAATTCCGTATGAACTTAATTACTTATTAGAAAGTACATAGAAGGTACAAAGTAATGTATTCTTTGCGAATACATTAAAATGATCAATTAATTCAATTAATTTGCTTCGTTCCATGCAGTTATAGATTAAAACCCATTTTTTAACTACTCCTCTAACAAAGGCTTGCTAAAGTATTGAAAACAATACTTATAGTTTATTGAGAAGACTTATATTGCTGTCTGAGATTACAAATCATGTATATTTCTTTTGATCAATTTTTAGGTCATTAACTGTATATAATATAGCTTTTATTATAACAAAATTCAAAAATAAAAAGATTAAAATAAAAATAAATAACAATAAATATGTTTACAAGGAAAGGTACATGTTATGTCATTTACAGTATAATAAAATAAAAGTTTGTTTGTTGTGTGAGATTCGTGTCAGCTAAGAATATAAAAAGGGTTTCAGGCGTGATTTTATATGGACAATAAAATATCTACCCTCAGTCAGATCAATATATTTTAATCACATACTAGTTAAATTAATCGAATCATTTTGTTAGAAACATTTAAGCTCATGTGGCAAAGAAGTATCAAAACCAACATGTGGTGTAAGAATATTGAGTAAGAATATTTTGAACTGTGATTTAGTTAAAATCTGGTTAAATCAAGCAAATTATTTTTCTGAGTGTGGTGTAAAAAAATGATTAACTAAAAAATATATTAGGTAAAAAATATTTAATATTTAAAAACCAAGCAGCTCATCATAAATTATTTTATTAAATATCGTCTGGATTGACCCCTTTATATTTTTATGGGTAGGGTTCAGAACTACAGTGTTTTAAAACTGAGAAAAAATCTTAATATTACCTTTTGTTGTTTCATATTTTAATAATTAACAATGTTGCAAAAAAGGTTTCTAATAAATGTCTAAACAAATTGATCGAAAATTCGGTTTTTGTCAATCAAAACGCACATATCAAGTGATAAGTAGTCATGAGTCTTAGTTTATAATTAACCTAACTTTGGCTAATTGAATTCAACTATCTATATATATCCTTTGCTAAAATATTTCCCCTAATTGAAATAGATAGTTAGGATTGGAATACCTAAATTAGCTATGGTTTTTACTGAAAATATTAGAAATTCTCCTAATGAAGTTAAAAGCCAATTTGCCGAAATACGTATAGAAATATAATAAAAATAATTATCGAAATTTATGTTAAAATTCTTAAAAACTAAGACGACCTTACTTTACTGAAAATAGTTATGAAGTATAAATTAATTTCGATTTTAACACATTTGAAATTTATTTAAGTCATATCTTATGAATGTATATAGAAATTTAACTCTCTTACATATTTTGTATTATTACACTAATTTTGAGGGTTCCAAAATGCTGTGCAACCCATCGAGTTAGAGTATTAACAAGTACATAAAACCGTTTCATTAATTGCTTAAAAGTTTTGTCTATTTTGAAGTATCTTTTTAAGTATCAATCACAGGCCGCACTCATGACATGACTAGAAATAGCAATTCACTTCACTGAATCATAAAACGTCAACAAACAAAAAGTACCAAAACAACGATTAGCAATTAAAAAAGTGAATTTTTTTTATATGAGAAGATTTTTAATGATATAAAAATAATATATTTAAAAGAATAAAAAAAAAATTCAACAATATGGTTAAATGATTATGAGCCCGTCAGCTGAACATTGTATATATCTTAAAGCAGTCTTTTGCTTTAACATTGTGAACTACACATAAGATGTATTGTATGTTTAATATATATAGCAGTTCTAATATAACAATTAAATTCACAACTATTTATATTTCGTTATTATACTAAAATATAGCAGTATTAAAATTTTTTTATTATTATATTTATAAATCTTTTATTCAAACTCTTTTTGCAAAAACAGAAAACAGTCGTTACATCAAGGTATCTTCTCTATATCAACACTAGAATTAATTTTATTTTATGACTTTATAAATAATATACAGTAAAAGGCCTATTAAACGGTTGCTCTCATAAATGGAGATCAGTCCTGTTCCCAGTTTATATTATTCAAGCTAAATGCGTTCTTTTAAACATGCACTTCAGTAATAGTAGAATTACTGATACTATCGGTGTTCAATTTAATTAGCTTTCACTGTATGTACTGTTTCTTAAGTGGCTTAGTATAACATATTTTTTTTTTATTTTGTGTAATTTTAAATTCAGAGAGTGTAATTACACAACGCAAAAATAGTATTCAGGTATAGAAGAATTCCACTAATGCTTTTGATATTTTTTTATGATTAAGTTCAATATTTTTTTGTAGTAGTGGTAGAAACCTCTTTCTTTTGAATGTCAGAAAAGTATCTTTCTTTCTTATTTATTTATATTCTCCTACCTTGTGTAGGACTATAAAAGCAAATAGAATTTCTGGGAAAGTATCACTTCTCAGTTGTAATTTGTTGTGTAATAATCACAAGTTTAACGTTAAGAAAATGAAGTTCTGTGTTGCAATA
>NC_051847.1:38720752-38723915 GCF_002237135.1 Teleopsis dalmanni
CATCCTTTAGAAGGGTTTCTAAGGCCGTATGCAGCTATAATTATTAGGAGGAAAAATGAATTCAATAAGATTATGCACCATCATATGAATCATGCTCCATCCAACAATGGCATTCACAGCCACCAGTTGCAAATTAACCCAACTTCTTATGGACCATTTTGCACTTAAGGTTAGTAAACAGAAAAGCCATTCCTTATGGATTATTGGAGATTCTGGAGTTTCATATATATGTAGCGTGAGACTTGTTTCTTGACTGATGCAGAGCTATAGTTCATGCTAAACATGGCCACTTTTAAACTTTAAAATCAGGTTTTTAACTTTAAATTAAAGTTTTATTAAGACAAATATTTAAAAAATTAAAATCTAATTAAATTTTTGTTCAAGCTAAGTTAATACATGTGCACACTGATGACTAAGGAGAGGAAGCTGACTATGTGCTTCTGCCAAAAATACCCAAAAGATATTATTGGCACTGATAACAAATTAACCATTTTATTTATAGAATTTTTTTTGGCACTGATAACAAATAAGAAAAGAAGAGAGATGATGCTTATTACGAGCTACAGGAAGGAAATCATCACGATATATTGTTTAGTCGTTTTGAAGTTGTCATTCCATTATCTTTTTATATAAGTTATTTTATCATGAATATTTCATAAGTAGAGGGGTTAATAATAACTGCAATAAAATTAAATTATAATCAGCTTCTAAAAATTATGTTTTCTATTAAAATCGATTATTTTTTGAAACCAACTATAAGCTATTAGCATGATTACCTTTGAGGCAAAGCGAAAGAAATAATTTATTTCAAAAAAAAATAGATTTAGTTAACCTCACACAAATGATCAATTTATCGAATTCATTTCTACTAATGAAAATAAATTTGAAATAAATCGCACTTCCCATATCAAATATTCACAAAAAATAATTTGTTGATTCGAAATATAAACATAAAATTATTCTGATATACATAATTTATTATGGAAGAATTTCGGTAGACTCGCAGGCATCCAGTGAGATTAGCTGTCACTGTTGACACGGGTTCTGTGCATTGTCGGTTGGACGGTTAGCTGAAATTACGATGCTGTGCAGTGGTGCGCTAAGAACTGCACGAAAAAAAAGTGTCCCATAACATAAACAAATATATACACGTTGATTATGTCCCAAAGGACTTCTGTATGCACGCCTTATTTGAACACTTTACCGACGTTTCGTTTATGTAACTCCAGTTCTTCTTCCTTTACGTTACGTGATAATGTTACTTCCTCTTACTTTTTAACCTTTTACGCAATTATGTCGCTTACAATGACAACGTAAGCCAAAATATATACAAAAAAATGTCTGCAAAAAGCTGGGAGAAACTATAAAGAAGAAAGTTAAAATTTAACATATTTGCTGCATTACCAACATACCGGCATATGCAAAGGAGGTGTTTTGTTACAATTACCGTAAAGGACTTAGTCACTACAATAGTAGCCAGAATGAGATATTCTAACGACAACTGGCAATTGCAACTAAGAGAAGACCCTATTTGAGTTATATTTTGATAAATTCAATCAAAAATAAAAGATTTAGGGTTTGTTTTACAATACACACTTAACCGAAGTAAACCCTAAAAGTTGAATATGGTGCACTAAAAAGTGACTTTTAGTATTGCAAAATTGTTCTTTAATATCACGAACAGGTACTGAATTAGTTGAGGTCGAGGAAATAACGAATGCTCCTCAATTAGCTTCAAAAGCCGTTCTAATTTATACTCGATTTCATACTCGCAAAGACTAGTTTGCTAGTTCAAGTTTGTTTTCGTTTTGATCCTCAAACAATCCTTTATATTAAATTTTAATCACATCAAGATTCACTACCACCCATTTAAATAGATTAAAACAAAAAGTATCCGGATTTGGTTGTTTGTTAACTACTCCTTAAGTAATAGACCTTTTTCCAAAATTTTTTTGTTATATTGGTACACCCTTTTTTGACATATGGTACCATCTGTTGAGCGCCATCTGTCAATTAGTTTGTTTACAGCAGCTGTTAATGTGAGACTACCTCAAGTGCATTTAGCGATTTTAGCGAACACAGCACCACTATCATCGCTCAGGCACCTTATTCGTCAGATCTGGATCCGTGCAACTTTTTCCTGTTCCCGAAATTCAAATTGCCCCTTCATGTTAAGCGTTTTGAGTCGATTGAATCGCTAAAAGAGAATTCGCTGAAGGAACTAAAAGCCATACCTTTACGGGCCTACGAAAAGTGTATGGAAGATTGGGTTAAGCGTTGGCATATGTGTATTGCTTCAGAAGGAGCATATTTTGAAGGAGATAAAATAAATTTGGAATAAAATTTAAATTTCTGTGTTTTTTTACAAAATCCGAGTACTTTTTGAGCAGAAGGTATAATCAGCACTCTTCTACTTTTATCTACAACCGATATTACTTGCTAAAAATGGAGTTCTCTGAATTCTTTTTTGCCATGCATAATCGGGAAGCGTATAACGCATACTTCGTTTTCATTTTTTTATCCTTGTTTTTGCAAGGATAAGACTTACAAATTTTAAATGGTGTAAAGCAACTAAAAAGTGCACATTACGCTTGACATTGAATGAGTGTCCTTTTTGCATGCAACAGTTTTAATAGCAACAGCATCACCAATCCTACACTGCCTGCAACGTACTCCTAGTGCGCCCCTATACTCTGTGTTGCCTTATACCTTCTAGTGGCTTATTGCTAACATAGCCATATGCAGTACATTGAGTGGCTGTAGTCGTATTATGCTTAAAAGGATTTTTTTTAATATTTACATATATTTTCATACTTTTCTTTTGTAATCTCTGCTTGCTCGCATATGGGAAACTTCATCATTTATATTGTGTATTATTTTGCTTAATATGCTTGCGTACCCTTTCGGTTTTATCTTGTTTATTTTTTCTTAATAGTTTTTGTTTAAAAAACCAACGTAGACGTATCCTACGGAAATGTCCTTACAAACGTAACGTCTGTACAGATACTGTTGATTGGGTTACTGGTTATGGTTGTACCTCCGGTTGTTTTGCTGTTCCATTTGCTGTCCTTGTTGTTGTTGATGTTGTTGGTGTTATTGGTGTTGTTGTTACTTTGTATATTTTAATGTTTAATTCCTCGCGGCATCATCAAATTCTCGTTAA